>NC_042291.1:12376983-12739483 GCF_901000725.2 Takifugu rubripes | reverse complement strand
GGCAGAGGGTCTTTAACAGAATTAGCCTGCAAACCCTGGAGGGTGAGTGTGAGAACGTGGGCCCGAACCCAGAATTGAGCCCCGCCCTTCCCACCTTTTACATCTTCTCCCATGTGTGTCCGTACAGTTAGAGCCGAGTCAGGGGGGGGGCACCTCGCCTTGACCTGCGTGCTCACCTGTGCCGGAGAGTGCAAGGGAGACTCCAGTTTGGCCTGGAGGGGAGGCGGGGCAGACGGCTGGCAGAACGCATCAGTGAGTGTTAACAGGACCCTGAGGAACCGACTGGTTCTGCCCGTTTCATCGGCAGCAGCGGATCATCTAACCTGCCTGGTGCTCAGCGATGGCGTCGTGATGGCCTCGACGAAGTGGCGCGCCATTAACTGTGAGTACGCCTCCAACTGGCCTTCAGGGGCAGAGCCGGAACCCCCGGTGGACCGGAGCCACCATAAATGGGTCGTTTAATTACAAATTTGAGGTTTTTCAATAGAATCAGCACAGTTTGGGTAAAGCAAGGTCAAAATATGAGGACACAGAAGACTAGAGGTGCAGCCTGTTACGCAATCTGGCACAGAACAGGAGAGATCATCACCATGGCAACCACAGGGGAGAGGAGCAGAGTTGAACCTAACAGCCGACTGTTTTCAGCCCCGTGGTCGCCCGCGTGGCTTCTTCTTCCCCTCACTCTGCTCACGGTTCCCGCTGCTGTAGGAATCTACGTGCACTGGAGGCGACAGCAGGACGCAGAATCCGGTACTGAAACTGGATCAGTGAGTACACCTTTACGCACATCAGCAAATGAGGAAGCCTGAACTCCATCTCCATTTTTTAGGTGACGCACAGTTGAATCTCGGACTGGTGAGAAGAGACACCCTTGGTTTGAACCTTTGCTCTTTATCTGAAAATCACACTAACTGCGTTTCCTCTTTGCAGGTTCACATTTATGAAGTTTGTCAGGATCAAAATGAGTCACCGGAACCACCAACACAAGAGGCCGCTGAGAGTTTTTATCATTTATTGCAGCCTGTCAACTAGAATTCAAACCATAACTGTAGTTTGTTTTGCTGTTTTTCCACCAAAGTTCAAGAGGAAAATTCACAGAATTCTTTGAAGAGCAATTCAAAAGGTATAAGCCAGGGTTTTTTTTTTTTGGGGGGGGGGGGGGGGGGGGGGGGGTCCAGCTCAGGAGGGAAACCTTTTCAGTAACTGAAAGAATTAATGCCAACCTGCAAAAGAGGAAGAAAACAACATTACACCTCTTGTGACGTGAACCCAAATGTGATGTTTTTACAGTATTTTAATAAAGATACTTGAGGAGCCTCTTGATATATGCTGCTGTGTTTGTAGACTGTGTAGTCTGCAAGATTAAAAAATGAAATGAAAGCGGATCATAAAAAGAGCGGAACATTGGCAGCAGAGTGGGCTGCGGCGCTCTGCTCACCCGCGTTCTCGTACTCGTCGTATGAGCTGGTGTGGGCACCTGTGCGGAGAGAGCGCACAGTAACGCTGCTGTTGCCGCACGACTGCGTGAGTGAAGCCTTCAGACCTGCTTCGAAGGCCTGAGCTCCTGGTGCCGCTGCGTGACTCTTGCGTCTGCGGTACATGAAAAATCCAGCCGCTGCGGCAGCCATGGCGACCACGATGGCGGTCAGAGCGGCAGCCAAAGGTTTGATGCTCTGCTGCACCTCCTTCACCTCCTCATCCTCCTGCTCCCTGGATTCCATCACAGGCGTTGAGGAGAGCTCTGAATCTGATGCACGATCATAGTGATAATATGTTTTGTTATTCGTTAGGCCTTGAAATAAAGAGATCTGACCTTCGTAATGGCTCAGCACTTGACCTTGGACCTGCAGATTAATGTCATAGCAGCGGTGACCGTCTCCCAGCGTGTAGTTGCATCTATACCAGCTTGCATCCTTCCCAACAACAGACCTGAAGGACAGCGACATCCCGTTGACTTCGGCCCGTTCTGATGCGATTGGTAAAGGTTTGGCTACTTTCAGCATCACCCAGGAGACGTTTATGGGTCCTGGCAGGGTCGCCATCTTGTCGTCCAGCGGGCAGGTCAGGTTGGCGGAGGCGCCCTTCACCGCCCTCACAGCCGGCAGGCCTCTGCACTCTGGAAGGGGAGCGTTTCTTTTCAAGGCGCATGGTTTATCCACAAAGGAGTGTTGAGGGTTGCAGTAAATCTGACCTTTGAATGTTAAAGACGTGTTTCGGACGTTAACACGTTCCCAGCCTCGCCAGATTTCACAGCTGTAAAGCCCCGTGTCTGATGGTTGCACCCTGGTCAGCCAAAGAGAAAGGTTTCTCTTTCCATCAGGCCTCCATTCCACTCGTTCAGCATCAGGGAAGTTGAGCGTTTTAGGCTTGGAAAGGAGGATTTGCCTGGCGTGTTTAGAATATTTAACCCATCTGACTCTGTGGCAGTTCTCTAGATTCACCTCAGAATCAGCGCAGTGAAGAACCGTGTCTCTGTCTAAGACTGCAATCACTGCGACATGAAGCAAGAAAAACATAAGAGAGGACAGTCGGCATAGAAGGAGGTGGTGAAGAGAAAAACGGACCTATTGACTCACCGGTATCCTGCGATTTGGCCACCAGCACCATAAGCCCCAGAACAAACAGAGGAAAACATTCCATTGTCTCTCCAACTAAAAGGAACCTAAACACGACCCAACTGTGTGCAGTTTCATTTATATGCAGCTCTTTTTTTAGCTCACTCCACGGCCGCATGAACCTGCCTTTTAACCACAGGGCAGCAAAGCACTTCCCTTTGGCCAGTAGAGATCTCGAGCTGTCACAGCAGCACAGGTGAGGTAGTCATGTAGCACACTACAGGCCCCTTAGCCAATAAGGTGCACTTTTTTATATTTTCAGTGTAAATGCACTTTTTTCTGTTCAGTGTAAATATGTAATTCCCCCTCTGGGTAATTACGTTGTCCTCGTGCGTGTTGCAGCCTACAGAGGAACCAGAATAGAGGTAACTGAAACTTTTGACACTTCATTTCCTCTTGAGGGTTGACAGAAATACCATTAGTTGTTTTGGCACGTTCTAGGTGGTGTTAGCGAGCCACTGCGCGTGGAAATGGAGAAAAATGTTCAAGGTTTGGCTAAAAACTAAAATGGGGTGTGTGTTTTACTGTTGTACTGAGTGATTTGGGACTTGATTCATGAGATGTTTCCTTGTGTCGCAGGAGGCAAAGCGTATGGACTTCTCAAAAGTCACCAGGAAGAGAAACTGAACTCGATCAATGAGGTGAAACTCCAGTGGTTTATTGGAAATATTTAAAAACAAAACATGCTTTTTATCGTGATCTTTTTGCTGGATTATTATTTTTCAAGGCTTTTCAGTCAGATCCTCAATATGCCGAAGAGGAGGACCTTGGCTCCAAACTTGAAATGTTTAAAAGTGAGCGCTTCAATTTACTGGTGTTTTAAATAAGTGCTTCAGAACTGGTGCTCAGGCAGAGCTTTTAGAATCACAATTCCCTGTTTTACAGATAAATACATGGAGTTTGATCTCAATGATCAAGGAGACATAGGTACGCGTGCACACGTCTTATTTTTAGCAACCAGACTATTTTTAAACACAGCTACTGTTTACATTTTTACCTTCACTGACTTGCAAAGCTGCCTTCCCAGGTCGGAAACAAAAACATCCATTTGTTCTGTTTTAGACATAATGGGGTTAAAACGGATGCTTGAAAAACTTGGAGTGGCCAAGACTCACCTAGAACTGAAAAAGATGATGTCAGAGGTGATTGGTGGGGCCTCGAAAGACACAATCAGCTACCACGACTTCCTAAATATGATGCTGGGGAAAAGAAATGCAATTCTCAAACTGTGAGTACGAACGCCATCTACCTTAAAGAAGCTGTGGGTTTCTAGTGACGACATGTACATGATATAATATCCTTTACTGTTTTTCTCACTGAAGGATCCTGATGTTTGAAGGAATGGGGAAGGAGCAGGAGTCAAAAGTCGTTGGTCCACCTGGTCGCAAAACCTTTTCAGACCTGCCCTGAATGGGATCCAATTTGCACCACAAACTGTGTAAATTAATGAAATGTTTCTCATTTTTATTTCAATAAAAATAGAAACAAGGGGAATTTTAGTCTTCTGAGGTCACTGCCATGGTGCACATTTAGTGTTAAAGGCAAATTAAATCTTTTAACTACAACGGATCTTTGCTAAAGAGAATATGTTAATTATTTTTTTCTTCTTTCAACGGGAACAGAGTACATTAATAACATTGCTGTAAATGAGCCAAAGTTAGCCAAGAGGCTATTTTTCATCTGTAGTCAGTGGTTTTAAAAGGGATAGTTGTTTGAATTCTTTTTAAAATTCTATATCATCTAGGATCTGCAGGATTCGACGTGATTATTTGGTCTGTAGAATGATAAAATATGCAGCTTCTGCAAAACACAGGGCCAGGGAATAATTTATCTTAGACTATTTTATTTAATAAATGTGATACCAGCACACTTACGAGGTAATGCACTTAAGTATTGCAATATCATTTTTGTCCAGAGGGTGGCAGCAACATAATTCTGTCTTTTTGCTCAACGCTATTGTACAAAAGAAGAAGCGTTTACCGGAAGTAATTTGTCATCTAGAGAGAGGACACATTAGCTTAGCGTAGATGTTGATGTCTTTACTTTTATAGAAAAGGGTGAGTAAAGATACGTTTCTATACAAAATAAACAATATAAGGGAAACAATACTCACAAATAACAACTCAGCTACATTGAGAATTTACCACATCATCTTTGGTTATGCTAATTATGTCAATTAATAAGCAGTCGCATACTCGAGAGCTAGCAAAGAACTCAAATAAAATGTTATACGCTAAAACGTTTTTGTTCAGAGTTTTTGAAATGGTTTTGGGGGGGTATTAGCTCTTAACCTAGCAGTTTGCATGTTCAATAACTGATGGTGCGACTGTGTTGTGGTTAGCAGGACCATGAGCAGCTCAGAGGAAGTGTCCTGGATATCCTGGTTCTGTGGTCTGAGGGGCAATGAGTTGTTCTGCGAGGTTAGTCCTGCTTCACAGTGAAGCCATTAAAGTCCCAGATTCCTTCCATGACTATACTGCAGATTATACAATTTCCCGGGGACCCACTATTTTCATTGGGGGGTTATTACGTAATGGGTTGATTTCTGGAGCGATTGGAGCGCCTTGACTTCTCATTACCCAAATGTACTGTTACTTAATCTGCTCCGTTAAGTCATGAGGTGCTTAACAGGGCAGTAAATATAAATACTAGACCTCAATGTATAACCTGCAGTTGTGTCTGATGCTGTAGGATAGCACTCACGCAATCTGATTCTAAATATAACTTCTCGCTTTCTTCATTAGTAGCAGCATCTGTGGAATCCCTTTAAGTGCTTATGTTATGCTTCCACATTGGAAGCTCTGGCAGTGAGCCTTAATTAATGCTATTAGTAGTGCTTTAGCTTCCTCGATTTTGTGTTACAGGTTGATGAAGACTACATACAGGACAAGTTTAACCTGACGGGCCTGAATGAGCAGGTGCCTCACTATCGCCAGGCATTGGACATGATCCTTGACCTGGAACCAGGTAAAAAAATAAAATACTATCCACATCATGTCAATAAAAAAAAAACAATATTTTAAAGCCATTTTATTAGTTTCAGGAGCTTCACTATAGTTTTCTGATGAAGTGTGGTCTGTTACTTATTAGAGAAGATGGAAGGTCAACTGGCAAAAAAAAGATGATTTTTGTCTAAATCATGACTGATACAATTACTTGATTTGACAGATGAGGAACTTGAAGATAACCCCAACCAGAATGACCTGATAGAACAAGCAGCAGAGATGCTTTACGGGCTCATACACGCACGTTACATCCTGACAAACAGAGGCATTGCACAGATGGTAACGCCACTTTCTTACTGTCAAATATCTACAGAATTCTTCTCCAGAAACAATCCTTTCTGAATTTGCTCTCTGTAGCTGGAAAAGTATCAGCAAGGGGATTTTGGGTGCTGTCCCAGGGTCTATTGTGAGAATCAATCCACGCTTCCGATAGGCAAGTTGGGAATTTTGAATTCCCGAGCCCGTTTCTACGCTATTCCACATTGATGTTGAGATGTTCATGAAGACGCGCCAAACCTCAATGACGTCTTTTTCTCTGTAGGCTTATCAGACATCCCAGGAGAAGCTATGGTGAAGCTTTATTGTCCAAAATGCATGGACGTTTACACCCCAAAGTTATCCAGACATCACCACACGGATGGAGCGTATTTTGGGACGGGTTTCCCCCACATGCTGTTCATGGTGCACCCAGAGTATCGCTCCAAGCGTCCTGCCAACCAGTTTGTGCCCAGGTGAGTTAACGTGACACTACTGTTGGCATAATCAGCTTTTTTTTTGGTTGCACGTTTACACATCTGGATAAAACCCTGTTTGTTTTGGTTTCAGGTTATATGGTTTTAAAATTCACCCCATGGCTTATCAACTCCAACTTCAGGCCGCGTCCAGTCTCAAGAGCCCCGTGAAATCAATCCGCTAAATCCGCCTCTGATTTTAGTGACTACTTGTTTAAAGTGACACAAGCTTCATGTAATTCAGTGAATGATTGTAAGCCCACAGCTGTCCATGTTTCCAGAGCCATCATAATTGGTGTTCACTGGTTCATCCGATGACGTTAAATCCAGTTTTTTGCTTCCTTATAAATAAATGCAAATGTCACATCCTCACAGGTTTTTACTTATCTGCCATAGAATCTTTAACCTGCTGCAGAATAGATCTTTGAATATTCCTGGTTTGGTTTTTTTACTTTTTAAAGAGCTGTATGTTTGAAAGTAGTCAGGCGCTATTCAGGAAATCCAGAAATGGGAGGTGAAGGCATGTTGAATCTCAAGGATTATTTTCATGTTTTTAGTGTTGAAACTCAGATGTGAAACTTAGTTCTGAACAAGCAACAGCAATATTTACTGTGGAATAAGTGAATGCATTAAATATTTATTTCTTACCACGATTCCTTTTGTTCTTCTGCATCACACAGAGGACCAGAATGCAAAATAATGCATGTTTTATTGTTTACATAAAAAGACAGGGATCATGTCACAAAGCAACAAACGTTTCCAATGTCTAAAAACTATTTTCATGTGAAATTCTACATTTCCTTGCAGGAGAGTTTTCTGAAGTTTTTTTTCCATAAAGCTAAAATATCAATGGCTTTGTTTGGGGATAAAAAAGAGTCAGCTACAGGAGCATGCTACCTAAAAAGAGGTTCGTAGATTTCAAACTTCTATGGAAGATACAGAGGGCGCGCTACATGTGAGAAAAGGCTTCACAAACTGGGCTGAAGGTGGATAGAATGTGTGAGAGTGACGTCACTAGTGGGAGCCTGCACGTGCTGGAACATCACAGTACCGCAAATCACACAAGACAGTTGCTACTATACAAATAAATGACTTTATAGTAGAACATGTAAAAAAGAATTGTGCGCCTATGAGAGAAGCCACATATACTGGGACAGCTGCCTTTCCATCTGACACGCGTCTGCTGTGACGAACTGCCTGAACAGAAATGTACATTTGACGGGGTGGATACACATACATGGACATTCCTCATACAATCATGGAGGTCTGTAGTCTTAAAGAACATTAAACCTGAGATAAACAGACCAAAAAGTTGTAAAACTCAATTGCCCAAGTATATTCAAAGCGATCACGACCACGATGCTACTGAACAAAAACGGCGGCCTGAGCGGCGCGCTCCGCCGTGGTGCTCGACGCGAAACACGTTTCCCGGTGGTGGAGAGCAACGAGAACGATTTGGGGTCCGAGCGCAGACCTCAGACCTCCGTAAACAACAGTGGCACCCCACAAACCTCTGTGCAGATGGATATGAATAACTTAAAAACTTCAAATTTGTACAAATACTATAAAAGCATCGATTCTATAAAATAGATCCATTTTGAGTCAAACTTTACATCGAGTTCTGAGCTGGTCAGGGAAGAAACGCTTCCGCTCCTTCTGATTTTGTACCTGAGCAGTGAACAAAGCCGTCCAAATAGAAGCACAGAATATTTGTGTTCACGTGATGTGAGGTATGTCGGTCCATGACCAGTTTCCCCCTGAATGAGCCTCAACGTTCCCCCAGCAGCACCCAACGATACACGCTGCTAAACCAGGGCGGACTGTGGAAAACGGCAGAATTATGTAAAAACCACTAGCAACATAAAAGCATTTTGAAATAGAACTGAGATCACTTCACTGGAAATGCCGTTTTGAACTAAAATTGTATCTAAAGTTTGCACCCCTGGGTGGTTACACTTGACCAAAGGGGAAGCCTCCTCCACCCACCCAAAAAGAAGAGAATAAAATAAAGAGAGGGGTTAGACTAAGGTCAGCTACACGGTGATGTATGGCTTGAACTGCAGGTTTGTAATTGTGTGTGTGTGTGTGTGTGTGTGTGTGCGTGTGTGTGAGGACTGAGCTGGCCCCCTGAACCCTGCACTGACTGGGGTGCTGACTGAAACCAATAAATCAGGCCGGTGAGACATTTACAAAGCTGACGATCCTCCATCTTTCCCCTGCAAGACAGACAGACGTGCACCTGGATTAGCCTTGAGACCAAGACAACGGCGCTTGTCTCATCGGGGAACGTTCCTGCGGTCCGGTGTTTACCTTATCTTGGTCGGCGTCCGAGTCCGCCGTTATGATTATTCTCTTCTCCACGCGAGTCTCCGTAGAGCCACTTTTCACAACCTGCGAGGTCCAGAATATTTTGGTCATTTTAGGAACAAGAGGAAGAAATAACCCCAGATGACGTCAACCCTCACGGACGTATCCATCCTCTCAAAGTTGACCTCTCACCTTTGAGATGTGAGTGGTGGTCGTGGTGACGGTGGTGCCGCTGGTGGTCTCCGAGGTGACGCTTGTGGAGCTGGACATAGTCGTACTGTCTCTGTCCGTCCCCTCGTCAGACGCCTGCCAACAAAAACGACCGATTTAAAGCTTCTTGAATGAACGGGACCCTCGGTTTGCGCTGCTCTAGGTGCCGTGCGGCAGGTCCAGTCCGGAGCCTCAGGGCCTGGTCCTCCCTGACCTGCTCTTCTCTGCACTCATGCTTTCACAGATCTGGGCTGAGCAGGTGCCAGAGCCCCTACCTTGGAAGACTCATAGATGATGGTCTTGGTCGGTACAAGAGGGACCTCTGTGGTGGTGGTGGTGGTGCCACTGGGTAAGGAGTTGGTCTCTGCTGTGATGGTGACTGTCTGGGTCTGCACCAGAGGGGGCTGTGGATGGGAGCATAGCCCCATAAGCAGCTATTGAACCAGACAGCTCACTGCAATCACTCCGTCCCTCACCACCATGCTCTCGCTCTTTTGGATGTTGATGAATGCAACAGTGCTTTTTGATTTTAGTTATGATTGTTGGAAGCATTAAAAAAAAAAAAATCACCTCTTTTTTGCCTTTCCCCTACCACCAAGTGCTGTACAAGAAAAAAGGGAAATAAAAGAGTGTCTGTAAGAAAGTGAATATGTCTCGTAGAGGGGAGAAAACCAAGTGTCAGAGCAACCCAACGGCGTGAGAGCTGAGCACACCACTGTGCAACACCTCTGCAGCAGCCACTTAATGACAGACGCATTGGACAGCCGTTACGCTACGTTTGACATGTTTGGATCTGAAATGCTGCTGCAAAGGAGTGAGCAAGTGTGGCAGCCTTGAAATCATGCAGAGGCCAAGCAGAGACACAATCAGCAGCATCCAGGGGGGCTCAGGAGGCTACCTGGAAGCAGCGTATGACCCGAGGACCATCGCTCTTGAAATACGCAGCAGGTGAAGGTCCAATTATCCTCTCCGACGCTTCGGGACTCGATCCTCTGTCCCTCTGGGTCTCACCTAAAGCTCTACAGCCGGGTTGAGGGGAGGGAGGCAGCTGCGCCCGCTCCACCTCCACGACCGGCACCAGCAAGGTCCTCGACCCTACAACCTCTTCCTGATCGCGTGACTCCTCTGCCAGTGGAGCACCTGCGTGTTGGACTTTAACACCACCAGGCTGGTTCTGGCGGCTCGCGGTCGAGCTCGGCGCGTACGAGACGGCCGGAGCGCTGCTGGGTCCCTCGTGTGCCACCTCTGTCTCTGAACCATTGCATAAAAGACTAATGCACACACTCTAAAAGAGACACAAGACAGTCATGAGATGGGTCGGTGGTGATATCCCAGTCAGGTGTGTGTGTGTGCACGTGTTCTTTCGTGATGGACACGTTCTTCTGCGTGAAGCAGTTAGTCTGACAACAGCTCACAGACGTCTTCTATCCTTCTTTTTACCTTTAAAACTCTCATTTCTGTCTCATTTTGACATTTTTTGGAGTTGATCACTGTAAATTCCTCAGCGGCTGATGTGAGATGTAGGTGGAATGTGGAAAGAACAATCGTGTCAGTGTCTAATCTTTCCTTTCATTCTTTATTCTTTGGTCAAAACTGTTTGTAAAATGTCATGCAACAAGGAATCTTGCTAACTAGCGTCTTCTTGCAAAATACTGGTGGAAGACGAGGATTAATAAGAGTAATAAGAGCTGCCTCCGTGTGTCACAATAAAACTGAATCAATATTAGGAAACGTCCCAGTATAAGTGCGGCTTACTTCAGGAGGCCAAAAGGAAATAAATCTGGATTTAAAAACCACGACACAGTGATCAGATCTCAAAAACAGTATCATCGGACGATATAAATGCACGAAAATGTGTATAAAATCAGACTCAAAGTGACAATATGGATCAAGTCGGCATGAAAGTCAACAGTCCTTTAACAGTGATTGATGAGTTCATTTCTAGTCCAAGTGACATCACAGGGAACGCCAGAATCAGGGTCATGAACAGTCTTTAGAGAACCGCTCTGAGTCAACTGGGCTGCAGATGGAAAAATGGGACGTAAATCTCGTTTCTAAAGATTCCAGGGAAAAAAAGAGAGGCTCCTCAGGTTGAGCGGATGAAAGATGAGGAATGGAACAGTGATGTTGAAGAGGAGGCGGAGGGAGGAAGGAAGAGAAGCTAAAACAGACGAAGAGCTGTGGTCTCCAGGGCTCACACCTGTGTGTGGGGGGGGGTTCCCCCGGGTCAAGACGGCCCCTCAGCTGCGTTTGGAGTAGAAGTCTAGCAGGGGGCCGCGTGGAAGGCGGGTGACAAACTGAGGAGGAGGAGGGGGGAGAGAGATGAGAGGGAGGAATATTGAAATGTTTGCAATGACAATGTTCTACTTCTGTTTTTGTTCCAAACTCTGGTGCAACAACTGACTGAAGACTACAGTTAGAGACGCACCAGCACGACAAGGATGGTTTCTGGGACATGGAAGAATTACTGACATGCGTTTGCTTCATCTTTTCCATGCGGTTACTTTCATCTTAACAGAGAAATCCATCCACAATTGTATCCTACCAACAGATGAAGTTTCCCCCGTGTTTATCACAGAAAATGTAATAAAATAACTTATAATACCTGTTCTGCCAGTATTAACTAGTCTTGTGCTTTTTGGCCCTTGAATGTGCATCAACATCTGCAATTTTTATACTAACTATTCCTTTTTGCACTGGGAAATCAGCCAGTAATCCTGAAAATAAGCAGCTCGGGCCCACTTCAGTTAGGACATCCTAACAAGTGTGGTGCTGTGGTACATGTGTTCTGACTCATCTCATTACGGACAGAACTGTCAGACGAGTTTAACGTTGATCTCTCTGCATCACTAATGCGCCCTGACAATATGATGTGCGAGTTCAGATTTTGAGTCTTCAAGACTTGTCACATGATCACTTTTAGTCAGAGCTGGACTGCTGGTACAACTGTGAATGAGGTTTCTGCGTGAAAACACCCAAACAGACAGAGGACAGCAGTGGGGGGAGCAAGTTCAAGGGAGGGGGAAGACAGCTCAGTACTGAAGAATGGACAGGAGAGAAGAGGGAATGATGCGTTCTGCTCACAACAGGCAAAGAAAGGAATCCTCAAAATGGTCTGTAATCATGCAGTTGCCAGTTAAACGTCGGGTCTGTCAGTCATGCGTCAAACGCCAGGACGAGTACACAACACGTCCAAATGTTGCCGCCTCACATCGCTCGACTGTGGGAAATGACAAATGTGCAGAGCCGGTTTGTCGAGTCCTTCTGCATTCATCACATGCACGTGTTGCACAGCACATGCAGCCAGTACTGCCATGCACACTCGATCCTGTTATTCTATATAACAGTCGCGTAAAAACAGAATCCAGATCTTCGGGTCACGTGCAAAAAACTCAGTCTATGTTCCATTAAAGACACATTAGCACAGTCAAAATAATCAACTCAGAGACATAACAAGTAGAGTAGCTTCAGCGGTGCACTCACCCCGTCTGCGCCGGACAGCGGCTGGCCGTTGATACCCAGGTTACGGAACGGAGAGTGTGTGGACAGACGTTTTTCCCATTCGCTGGGTCTGGGCTCGGGAACAGCCTCCATGAAGTTTCTCTTCAGCTCGCTGATGCTAGCGTGATGCTTCACCAGTTCCTCATTGGGCTTATCAAAGTCCTGCTCAGAGCAAGGAGGGGAAAAGATTGTGCAGACGGGATGTGAAGGAAGGGGCAAAGGTGAAAATATAACGGAAACATTGGTGGGAGGGAAGGGGAGATGGAGAAAGTTCCAAAACGGGAGAGATAAAGAAGGGAGAAGAAGTGTCAGAAAATGCTTCGTTCGGTCTCTGTACAAGTTGCTGCAAGTTAAATCAACAAGCAGAAGCAGGTTAAACAGATAACACAAATTAGAGGGGTCATTAATGGAGGTGACCATTCGATGTTGATTAATGATGGGTGATCAGTGACTCCTTTTTAGAATAAAAAGTCCTGATTTTTTTTAAATTAAGAAGACAAGAGAATCTTAGGAGTCATTGATTCATTTAGGATGATTACGGAGGGCGGAGAGGACATATAAAGGATAAAAAAAACAACATCGAGGAGCTATTAGGCTCAAAACGGAGTAAAAACCAGATGCAAATCAAACAGCAGCACAGAAATCACAGCAGACGAGGCTACACGTCAAACATGAAGTCTTGGTCCAAACGGAAAACTTTACACGAATGGATGGAAGTAGCTGTGGCAGCACTCATCTGGCAACACTTAACACCGAGTGGATCGTTGTTCAGAACCTTTAGTAGAACTTTAGACCACTGGTGCTGCAGACAGCAATCAGGTCTTGTTAAGTGTCGCTTTACTGTGGTGCTTCAGAGCAACTTCAGTGAGCACTGGGCGATCTTGCATGGTGTCGTTTACAGTGACGATCGAAGTAAAGACAAAAGTAGAGAGAGCAAGCTCGTCCTCCACCCCCATGTTTCCGTAACTGTCGTGAACGTGCATCAAACTCAAGAGTGGACGTGTGATTGGCTGGGGTTTACGCTTGGGAGTGCCACCTGTTCCGACTCCCGTGTCCCTTCCTAAGTCCACATTTGTTTTTTTTACATTGTATTCAGGTGCGGGCAGCTAGCGGATCGAGGGGAGTGGGTCCTCGACCCTACAACCCTACAAATGAAATGGCGCTGACACCATGCCAGGTCACATCGTGCACCTTTAATTGTTTTGCCCACATCATTCATCAATACAGAGATTTTACTCTTCTGTGGCCACGATTTGCTTTAGCGAGCTGCTGAATGACGACTAGCAGGTTAGAAAAGAGCGAGAGAAAGCAGACACAGGAGAATACTGGTGTTGTGAGACGACAAATGGATCCACTAATGGAGCCTGCTTGAAATTCAAACTCTTGTTTCCTAAGGATAACCAGCCCAGCCGCAGGGCCGATGTGACTTGTTCAACAGCATTCTCCTTGAATCAGAGCTGCGACACCAAACACAATGTGAATGTGCAGTCGTTTATTGTGCTGATGCATAAAATGTGCAGCAGGCCACACGGAAGCGTGGTGTTAAAACAGAAGCCATTGTGCCAAAGAGAACGAAAACGTAAACAAGCGTTTGGAGAACGGCGCCTCCAAACGGGATACAAACCTCCAACATTAAAAGGCTATGTCTGATATAAATTGAGTCACCCTCAATTTTCTTTCTTTTCTGTGAAAAATGAAGAACAAAAAAAGAGTGTGGGTTTGTTTCAGTTTCCCTTTGTGTTGGCATTTAACTGCCACACCGTGGACATGCATCAATATCTCCGTAAGTGTTACACACAGTGCAGTACACGCATGCATCGTTAATACAGGGCACTAATAAAGAAAGGAAGATTTTTATTTTTGTAACGATGAAAAAAAAAGAAAGGAAGGTGGGAGCAACAGATATGGTAAAATAGGGACAGTAGTGCTACTGATCATTTACTCTATAAACATGCACGTGTGCATTCCAGAGTCTAGCAAGCATGAGAAGAAATGGTTGCCTTCTATAATCGTTCATAATACCGGTATATGAAAAACCATATAGTAAAGCAAGCACAGTCTGTTAAAGTGATGATATATTCACTTTTGAATATTCTGTCTATTCTACCTCTCAAAACAGGTTGTTTGCTCATCGGACCTGATGAGGAGGTTTCATTTAAGACTTAGCTGTATGGAAGCACAACATGAGAAGAGGGTGAAACCAGAAGCTCCATTTGTTTGAGAAAGACTGACCCCAGGAGCTGAAAAAATGGCTACAGAGACAAAGACGAGGCTAAAACTCTGACCTTGCGCAATCGGACCACCTCCGTGCTGGTCTCAGACTCGTGCTACCACGGGGAGGAGAGAAGGATACGTCAGCATCCTCTGCTTGATGGCTTTAACACTTACGTTCTGACCAAAGCAGAGAAACTGTCTACTGAGTGGTGACGTGCAAGAGGTCCACGTCTGACACTAACCTGGGAGTCCCCATTGATGGTGGATACCAGCGAGGAGTGTATTTCTCGCTGGTCCCTCCACTCTGCTGTCTACAGCAGCAAGAGAGACACAGTTGAAACACTAATTTAGTACCAATGTGGTATAGCTGCCTTCACAAGTGATTACTCCAAGTAATTATTTAGTTTTCACTCAAGAGCTAGACACAATTTCAGGACAAATTCTTACATTTTAAAAGATTAAACGAAAAAAGCTGAAAAGCTGTTATAAATACCTTGACTTCCCCCACAGACTCTATTTTTGAGGGTTCCACAGCTTCTACTGTGACCTCCAGCTTTCTCTCCTCCTTGCGGGTGGTCTTGATGGGAGTGGAGGTCTGAGGCTGGTCAAAAGGGGCCATGGGAATCCCTGCTTCTGCCAGGGCAGTCTGAGAGAAGACCGGAGCACTGACAGGACGGGTGCCTCTCTGTGTGACCACCACTGGACAAAAAAAAACAGAAAAAATGGAAACATGAGTAACACAGAACCTACTGCAGGTCGGCGTCAGCGAGGGATGTCACACACACGTTGGATAACATACAAAGGCGTAGCTGCAATAAGCCGCGTCATACTTACAGTCTCCCGCCTTGATTTGTTCGGATGAACCCACACTTTCAGGAAAATACTACCCCTGTAGTCTCTCTTCGAAGATCAAGAGTAGAAGTGGAGTGAAACTCCGCAAAGTGAAGTGACAGCAGAAGCACATTAGCTCTTCTTGCAAACCAATGGATGTAAAAGCAGATGATGTTAGGCTGCAGGTGGCTCACAAAGCTTTGAGCGGTTCAGCAGGTGAACGCTTGATATTAATATAAAGCTTCAAGACTCGATGAGAACAGCTTGGGCCATGGACCAAGAGCGAATGACCGCTGCCGTCTGTAGACACGCTGTGCCTTAAAGTGACTTCGGCGTTTCGCTTCAACAAGCCGCGAAAGCGTGGAGCAAAAACAGCTGCAAAACCCCCACACGGGAAAATAGAAGCAAATACCTGACTCGTTAGGTGTAACGTCTAGCAGAACAAACCAATCATCATCATCAGCATCAGCGAGTGTGTACATAAGAGGCTGTCTTTCCTGCAGGATTCGCCTATCAAACGCTGGTCTTGTGCTGGGAATAGGCTCCAATCTGGCAACAGCCACTGGGGCTCTCACCTCTGCTGGGTACTGGGTCTTCTCAGGTGGGATTACTAACAGATACAATATCATATATTATTCCAAAAGAAAAGCAGAAATATGACATTGGAGCACATAATAGATGATGAAAACCACGTTAATATGTGAGTATTAAATTGTACGTAAACAGACTAACTTCTAACTGATTTCTTTGTGGCCACATCCAGAAGAATAAACCAGTCGTCCTCCAGCTCTCTCCCTGCTGGAAGGGATTTCTCCTGGAATACTGTGTCTTTCCTCCATGTCTCAGTCTCTACTGTGATTCTCTGCTCTATGGCTGGAAGCTGTTTAGCTGGTTGGACATCAGGGTGGACACGTTGTCCCACAGTTGCTAATGAAGAACACACAGAAGGCCGTCCGTGTTCAGCATCGCCATTTCTACACGATTCCACCTTATAGTAAAATCCACACGATAAATACCTGAAGCTTTTGGTGCAACATCGAGCAACTCAAACCAGTCATCATCCACCTGGCGTTGACCTGGAGGTTTAATTGCTACCATTTTCAAAGGGGCAATTTCATCTTCCACGATGAGCTTTGGTCCACCCGTAGCAACAACAGGCTCAATTACAGCAACTTGTTTGGAAAAATAAATAACGATTAGTGTTGGGGTAGATTGATGTAATAGGTCAGCTTAGCATCTGCTGAATTGGGGCTTTATAGATCATACAAACAAGCAGATGTACCTGGTGGCACGACAACAGGCTTTTCACGAATGGCATCAAACCATTTGAACCAATCTTCTTCAAATTCTCTTTGTGCCGTCACTGCAGCCTGGCTCGGTCTAATTCCAGCCGGACAAGTTTCATCTCGCTTGCTGTCCACACCAATTATCTTCGTCCATGTTGCTGTCTCTGTTGTCATCTCAACCTCAAACGACTCCCTCACGTTGGTAATAATCTCTGAGGTACCTGGCACAGTCAGTCACGTGTTGAGCTTAGATCCAGCAGATTTATGCAGAACCCTAAAAGTAGCTTCTTTATGAATGCTAGATACCTGCTGGGAACTTGACTGGCTCTTCCCGGAAAGCCTCAAACAGCACAAACCAGTCATCATCCCTCTCTCGCAGCGGTCGGGAAGGCTTGAGTTCTAGTCGGGCAACAACCGGCTGCAACTTTTGATCCATTCTTATTATGTCAATTCCAGGTTGGACACTTGTAACAGCCGGAGAAACTAAACAAACAAGTAAAAACCTGAGCTGGACTTCAGCTTCAGCTAAAGGTATCAACATTTAATCCTGTTTCAACTGTGTGACACTTTTCATCTGAAGTAAAGACCGCTGATGGAAGCAGATACCTGGGGGGACGTAGGCTGTTTCTCTGGAAACAACATCCAAAAGAAGAGACCAGTCATCACTTCTTTCTCTGAATGACCGTTTCACCTCCTGAACAGCTGACTTGGGACGCACCGGGTCCTTTTCCTGCACCACCATCTCTTCAACAACAACCTCCAGCATCGGTGACACGCTTTGTGCCACCACAGGAATGCTTTCACCAGGATCAGCCTCAGCATAGTCAGCCATGGCAACTACTGTCAGACACAGCAATCAACCACTGTCACAACACTGATGCCAGACAGTAGAAAACACACCTGGAATGAGCAAAGGTTCCATACCCGGCGGCACAAAGAGCGACTCTCTCTTTGGGACATCCAGCAGAACAAACCACACATCCTCTTTCTCAGTCTGAGGAAGAAAAATCTCTTGTTCCAGTTTAGTTTCATCTAACGCAGCTTCTATTGTTTGTTCTTTCCATTCAGTGGTCTCAGTTTTAACCACGGGGACACTATCGCCCACAGGCACTTGGGCACCTTGTGAAAGAGCATCTGACATGAAAGCAAATGAAAATAATATCAAACACAAATCAAAAATGGTTGCTTTAAACACAAATGAAGCAGAGGAATACCTGGTGGGACAAAAGAGAGTTTTCTAGAAGCAACATCCAGCAAAACAAACCAGTCGTCGTCTCTGTCTCTCACAGGCTGCTGCAGGATTTCTTGACGCACTACTGGTGCCGTTTCCATTATCTTTACTTCTGCTGCTGCTACCTCTTTAATCCACTCTTTGGCTGTAGTATCAGATAAAAACCCGTCCGACTCAACCGGATCTGTCCCCTTCAGTGCAACTGAGCAGAGTCACAGTAAGAGTCCCGGGAGTTAATCAACAGTGGCAGCAAAGCACAAAATAAAGTAAGAATTTCGAATACCTGGGGGTACGTATGAGCTTCTTCTGGGACTAACATCCAGCAACACAAACCAGTCATCATCTCTTCCTGTTTGTGCGGTACGCTGCCCTTCATCATCCATTGATTTTCTTGATTTTTCTCCTACTATCATCTCTACTGCAGTCCTGTTCTCCACCTTAAGGTTCCCCTCTGTTTCTATCTGATACAGCATCTTCAAATCGTCATCTAACAGACTGCTGTCTGCCGCCTCATCTCTGCCCTCCTGGCTTGCTTCAACCTCTTCCTCTTCAGGCAGCAAACCTTTAAAAAACACCTTTTTAATCTCATCTTCTAGCTCATCTACTTCATCCTCTTTCATCTCTACAGTCTGCACGGCCCTTTTTATTACCATTTCTGTTATAACCACAGCTTGTCTCTGTAAACCTGATTCTTCATCCTCCTCTCCTTTTAACTGATCTACCGATTCCTTACCCAACCCTTCCTCTAGTACCTCCTGAAGTATTTCTGCCATCTCATCCACCTCTTGGAGTCTCTCCTCTAAATCTCTCACTTCTCTTAGCCTCCTTTCCAAATCATCCCTCTCTCCTAGCATGTCTACCAGCGCCACAGTTTCCTGCAACTTCTCGATGACTTCAATAGTTTCTGGCGTCTCTGACACTACTATATTTTCATCCTCATCCTGGAATGGGGCTATGGGAGAAACCATAAAGAGTAAATGAGAAAGCAAATGGCGAGGTAGAAAGTTCCATTCTAAAGGCTTGATTCATTCAGTTCACATAAAGCAACTCACATGTGATTTCATCCTGTCCAAGTAAAGACAGAGTGAGGATTTTGTCCAAGTATTGGTACCAATCATCTTGCAATTTCAGTGGTGGTTGTAATAATCTGTCCATAGTTTGGCTTTTTGCCGATCTCTGCGTAACTAACAACATCAAAAATCCACATGAACAAGCATTCTTAAACCGTTACATCCATGCTAGTAGAAAAAATTAAAGAATAAATGTAATTATTCACTAGGACAGGAATATATTTCTTCTAAAAAACTATAATCAAAGGTGGAGGACAGGGTTCGGCATACCTGGCTGTTTCACCACATTGTACGGTGGGATGAATGGAAAAGCAGGAGAACGAAGAAACAGATTTGACCACTCATCCTTCTTTGTCTTTTGCTGCTCCTCAGTTGCCAGCCATGGCTGACTGGCTGTCTGGGCCATGGTCTGGGAGCCAGGCAGCCCAGAATCAGTGTCCTGCCAGTTTCCTGTGACAATGTTAACAGTTTGGCCCTCTTCCCAGAGCTGAATAGAAGGCTGGTTATTAGGCTGCCCTCTGGCTGTGAAAAGATGTTGAGGGGAGTCCAGTTATGTAACGGTGCTGTTAAACAGACAGCAGCCAAAGGGAAAGCTTCACAGCCTCAAGCATGTTTTGTGGAGAAGGTCAGAAGCCAAGCATTTGGCTAGAATAAGGTCAGTGCACTGAGGTTAGTAGTCAAGCAAAAGCCTGTCATTCTTCAAAGTGAGAGCAGATAAGAATGAATGTTGGAGCTTTTGTTGACTGAATGAGATTTTCATGACAACCAGCATAGTGCTGAAGAACAAGACGATGAACTGGACAATAAGGTTCATGCTAATCCACTCTGCAGCCAGTATCAAGCTTCTGAAAACAATGAAATAGAAGAACAGCAATTTCACAGAAGAAAACTGCTGTTGTCTTTAAATGTTTTCTCCCGGAGCTGAGACTGAACATGGATGCTCAACTGAGAGAAAGGTGAGAGTCCGTCTCACAACTGAGACAAGCAAATGAGCCAAACACGCCGGGCATGGAACATATGAAAAAAAAATAAGCGGTTTGCAAGCAAGAGTAAAATAAGTATGCTGTCAAAAAGCACAAATGCAGATTCACACAGCCTGAGAATACCTGAGAATGCCGGAGAAGCCTGAGGCTTCTCAGAGGTTAGCATTATCGACCAGTCATCACATTCAGACCTGGTCAATGCTGAGAGTCGCTGCAGAAACTGGAGTGTTTCATCTCCAGCTGCAACGTCGGAACACGTCAGAAAGCAGCTTAGGACTTGTGCGTCGTCATATCAGAGACTTACACATACCTCCGTCTAGGTTACGGGACAACCTCTTGCTAGCAGAACGTGTGAATCGAGGGGCTGGCCTGTCGATCATGGAGCTGGCCTGACGAGTCTGAACCTGAGTGCGTCCACTGTACCGGAACTTGGAACCCAAGACAGGGAAGCGACGCGATGAGGGGGGATCCACTGTCTGAACCCTACGAGACAGGCACATTTTGAAAACCTACAGCACGACAGATTGACAAAATAGCCAAATTCATTTAGTGCATTTCACACAACTTTAAAATTTACTGTGAAACATTATTGTTATGAAATCAGAACAATTTTGACCCTCATCTGACTGAGCAGGCACAGGACATGAGGGTCAGTTTAAGGTCAAGGCCAAGGGTACGCAGCATTCCTGCTGTGAATAAAGTGCCAGGGAGCTGATATAGGCCTTAAGCTGCAGAGAGCAGTTAGCCAATTATCCAGGAGATAGGCAGGACTTGAGCCTGACCTCCACTTCCAAGCAGACAGGGGTCGACCAGAATAAGGCTGAAATGACCTTGTCTTACCTGAAGAAGGTGTGGTGTTCCACGCAGACCTTCCACAGCTTCTTTGATGCTTTGTAGTGGGGTAGCTTAAAGCCGATCGTGCTTTCATACTGCTCTTGCTTTAAGTGAAGCAAAACAACAATAAACAGGAAGTCTATGTATAAAATATTGAACTTTACAGTCAAATATGATACGGTGTAAATGTATATTTAGGAAATATATAGAAATGATTTAAATTTGTTTCCATAGTTTAAGAAAAAAAAAAAAATTTATAAGCTTGCAAATCTACAAAACTGCAATGTACAATTACAAATTATTTCAGTTATTTACTTAATCATCTACAAATTAACTTGCAACTGTTAATGTCAGAAATTGTTTGTGTGAGAGTGATACAAGTCCAGTGAAACAAATAAAATGAGTTCCTGAATAAAATTAACAGTTATTACCGGATTAAAACGAAGAAAATGGCATCTTGGATTTGGTTAAGGATAGGAGATGAATAAATACTAGCCCACGTCAACATACAAATAAAAATAAATGGAAATACCTCTGATGCCCTGATTTTGATAAAGAAGCTGCTGCGTTTGTAAGAGATTTTGAGAACTTTGGGCCAAGGGAATCGGTTGATCCTCAGCTTGTCCTTGTAAACCATCAGGCCGCTGGAGCAAACCCCGAGTGTAATGTCGACACCATCGAGGTCCTACAGGCACAACAGAAAGAGCACAAAGTTAGTCTAGTTGTTCAGCGCAACCGTCCGATTGACCCGCACTTACAACAATGCGCCACTGGGGGGCGTAGTGTCCCGGCAAGGACAAAGATTTTCAGGTCAGGGAGTTTAAAAATGTTGCATTAATCTCTTTTGATTCTGAAAGGCGTGGTCAACAGCAATTTTATAATTAAATTCTGCTCCTTATGTAATAAAAAAGAGCACCCAGCACTAAACAGCGCGTGTTTGAAGTTTGGACATTTGTAAGATTTAATTTAAAACCCTGGATCAACACCTACCTTGGCTTGGTGCAGGTCAACCCCGTACATGGCGAGTTTCTTGGCGTTTTCCAGAAACAGCATGTCAGCTTGTGCTGGACTCATTGACCTAAAAGACACAGAAATTGGTGTCTCAGAGACAGTGTACATAATATTTAATAGATGGATTGAAAATAAAGAGCCAAGGCTCCCCATAGACAGATTACCTGTACGTGCGGTGCAGCTCCATCACCTTTTCCTCCAGTTCTTTGCTCTGTCCAGGTGCCAAGCTCAGGTCTTTCACATAGTCGGTCCCGTGGACCTCGGGGTCATACTCTCCAAGCTCCGACTGGGCTACATAGGAGCCCAACAGGGACAGTGTCACAAAGGAACAGGGAAGAGCCCCACGCATGATGTCCTTCCTCAGCTGGAGACACAGGTAGTATCTGAAGAAGGAACAGATGCGTCAAGTTACAAACTCCTGACTGTTTAAAGACAACAGGAGTCAGGGCAGCTGTCACATCCTTCTACCTATGCCACTGTGACGGGTTTCATTTCAATGCTACCGTTACTTTTTCTGTTGTGTTGACATCGTTTACCTGGTGAGGTCTTCAGAAAGCTGTGCTGGATCGGGAGGATAGAACTTCACGCTGAAGGTAAACTCGTACACAGCTCCCGGGACCTGTTTCCGGATCTCTTTGGTGGTTTCCAACCACGTCTGGACAAATGAGACTCTGATTAGGGTTGCTCTCGTTTCCGAGGTTTTTAGCTCCATCACCAAGTTACAACACGAGCAGCCCACCTTGTTAGTTGGGGTGTCCCAGTTGGCGAGGCCAAAGTAATCCTTCTCCAGCAGGTTGATATGGTCACACACTTTTGTCAAAAGTTCTTGTCCTTTAGCGTGTTTCTGCATTAAGAAGAGAGATGGAAAAAGAAAAGATGCTGATGAGTCTGCTCAGAGCTGTCAAACACACACACTCTCATCCAAGACTTGTCTTACATCGAGCTCACACTCGAACTGGGAGTCATCCAGCATGATGACTTTGCACTGAATGGTCTTCTGACGCTTGGAGCCTTTAGCCTCTTCTGACTTCTTCTCAGCCTTCTTGTCTTTCACAGCTTTCTCCTTCCCTTCTTCCTGCACCTTCTCCTCCCCTTGGTCTTCCTTCTCCTTCTCTGCTGGTTCTTCCTCTTTTTTCTCTCCCTCCTCGGGCTGAATTTCGGCCTCCTCCTTGGGCTCCTCTCTCTCAGCTTCTTTTTGCTCCTCTTGAGGTGGCTGCTGGAGTTTGAAAACAGGTCAAAAAGAGATGAACAAGTGCGAGGTTACGACAGCATTCTTATTTCCCCACATTTAAATTAGAATAAGCTATCAAAAAATCCAATCAGCTGCACAAGTTCATGTCGGCAGGTTTCTTATGAGGCTCCGTGGCTGATGTTGCCTTTTATTTACTGATATGCTTGTTTGGAAAATGTTGATTAATGTACAGATTCTGTTGAATTTAAAGTTGTTTGGTTTTAAAACCGCTAGCACGGGCTTGTTTCTCACACACTGTCTGGTGTCCAGATCTAACTTTGACAACTTCGTCAGGTCTTGTTCACCGGTGCCGATGAACTTCATAACTGGTAACAGAACAGAACCCGGGCCAACAGCTTTCTGTGTGCCGTATCCCATTTCTGTGGGAATTGGACTAGCATGCTGGTGAGTTTCATTTGTGTGAGGGGTTGCTAGGAACATTAACAGGGTGTATATCAGGGCAGGGGTGCACACGACAGCACACACTAGTAAGTTAAAAAGGCACTATCAGAATTAATGTAACTAGCAAACTAACTGGCAACTCTAGCTACAAAGTTAGTGACATGTACGTTACGTTTGACTGATTGGTAGCTTATTAATCAGCAACTTTCTGTGCTAAAAGCAGTTGATGGCTATTCCACCATGGTTTTGGCGTCTGGAGCCCAAGGATTGTGCCCCCCCCCCCCTCACGAGAAATGATTGACACCCCATCAGTGACGCCTTCTCTGATTGGTTGCTTTCTGTCAGGCCCGGTGATTTAATGCTGATCCAATTAGAGGCATGACAGGCAGCCAGAGAAGATGTTGCTCATGTTCTGGTGTGGTGGTGTATCTGGAACCTCCACCTTGGAGGCAGCAGATGTGATTCTGCTGGTGAGAGCGTGCAGCAGCTCCTCTCACCTGCATCTCTGCGCTGCTGACGGAGCGCTGGTCTGGGGCCTGCTCCATGTCTGGCTCGGTCTTAAGCTCCGGTTCTGGAGCTGCTATCGGTGCCTTAAGCTGCTCCTCACTCAAGCCTTCCACCTCCTTCACATTCTTCTTTTCTTTGCTTTTGCCTTTATCTTTTTTCTTTCCCTTTTCCTCCTCCTTCTTTTCTTCTGGCTTTTCCACCTCCTTTTCCTTCTCCTTCTTTACTTCTTTTGGTTTTTCCTCTTCTTTCTTTTTGGAATCCTTTAGTTTTTCATCCTCTTTCTTTTTTGTCTTTTCCTCTCCCTTCTTTTTTGTCTTTTCCTCTTTTGCTTTCTCTTCCTCTTCCTTCTTTTTGGCCTTCTCCTCCTCCTTCTTCTTGGCTTTTTCTGCTTCTCTTGCCTTTTCTTCCTCCCTCTTCTTTGCCCTTTCTTCTTCTTTCTTTTTTATCCTGTCTTCTTCCTCTGCTTTCCTCTTTGCTTTTTCTTCTTCCTTTTTCTTTATCTTATCCTCCTTCTCTTTTTTCTTGGCAACCTTCTTGTCGATGTTTTCCTCCTCTTTAGTCTCTTTCTTTCCCTCTTCTGATCCTTTTTCTTTCTCGTCACAAGTCTCTTTCTTTGGGTCTTCTTTTCTCTCTACTTTTTCTTCCTCCTTTTCTACAGTCTTCTCTGCCTTGTCATCTGTCTTTTCCGCCTCCTTTTTCACATTTTCCTCTTCCTTTTTCACCTCTGCCTCATTTACTTTCTCCTCGTCTTTTTTTTCAGCTTTCTTCTTGGCCTCTTTCTTTTTCTTTTTACTCCCTTTCTTTTCTATCTTTTCCTCTTCTTTCTTGTTATCCTCTTTTTGTTCTTTCTCTTCTTTGTCCTTTACCTCTGCTTTTTCCTCGTCTACTTTTGCCTCCTTCTGCTCACTTTTCCCTTCTTCCTCTCTATCATCTGCTTTTTCGTCCGCGTGTTCTTTTTCCTCCTTGACCTTCTCCGCCTCGGGGCCGTCGTCCTCTGAACACTGCGAGCGCCGTTTGAGGAATGAGGAGAAGAGTCGAGACAGGCCTTTACCAGCAGAGGTCCTGGTACGGGGCTTCAGCTGTTCCTCCTCAAGAGAGGCAGCTACATCAGCAGGCCCAGGCTCCTCGACCTTCTTGTTGGTCTGTTCTCCCTCTGGCTCTGATGTAGCCGCCTCGGGAGTCTTGTTCTCCGTCTCTGGTTCAGCGGCAGCACTGGCCTTCTGCTTGCCCTCGGTATCCGCGTCACTCACTGCACTCGCTTCTGTTGTCATGGTAGCCACTGGGAATAAGAGCAGAAAAGTCAGCGATGGTGAAAGGTCACGAGGCTGCACTATTTGGCAACATTAAACCTGAGGCATAAAAGAATAACAGGAGGGGTGAGCTGTTAGTCTGTGTGGAACAAACCAGAGATTCAGAGTTTATTCCAACCATTTTGTCCATGTCAATTAATAGTGTGTGTCAAAATTGTTAGCCTGCACCCGCCTCCTCAGACATGGAGACATCTTTGTACTGCTCATGCATCAGATACATTTGAGATGACTCCTGGGTCACGATATTAAAAATTCACACTATTGTTCAGCTGGGAAAAAATTAAAATAGATGGGCAAGATGCTAATCAAGGAACACGTTTGGACAAAGGCAGCATGTGGAGGTGTTTGCTGATGAGTCCGGTCACTTGATACTGATAACGAGGGTTTTTACATAAACAAGCAACGACATGCAGAAAAGCGGCTCATTCTGCAGGTTAAGTTTAGGCAAAAAGGAGAGATTTATCAATTATAATGTGTTATTACAATATTACTTCCAGTTAAGTTACCATGAAGCTAAAATAATAACCAGTAGACACAAATCTTAAATTCATTTAAATAACAGATTTGGAATGTTTAAGGTTACAAATCACAAATTACATTTTTTTTAATTGAAGTTATTGTGAGCTGCCCACTGAGAAGAATGAGATTTCCTCTACACAACAAGGAGCCAACGGCCACACACACGATGTTCAAACCCAAACACACAAACACTCCATTGTCACACAATAGACTTCCATTGTGTATAATGTGTGTATAATCACAGCGCAGCTTAATCACACACTCATTAAACATACAAAGAGGCCATTCTGCTCCCGAGCATATTACTGCATGCATCTTCATGTCAGACAAGCTCCTCCTGCATGGGTCACCTAAGGTATTCACGGCATCTACAACAGGCTGCACCAGGATTCACCATGTTTGGAGGTCACTGGGGTTGTGGCCAGACGGGGCTTGTTTGTATCACTGTGCTCATATTACATCACAGAAACCTAAAGGCAAGTTTAGAATCCAGGTAAAGCCACGATATAGCAGTGAGCTTTGTTTGGAGCGGGAACCCGACACCCTGCAAAGTCAGTAAAAGGAAATTCAGCTCATTTTAATTGTAATAACCGAGCGTGACGCTTCTAAGTTCCTTTGTTGTTGCCATTTCCCCAGAAACTATGACTGTCTGACAAAGCATGCTGGTTTATGCATGAGTTTGCATGCCAGTAGTCACGAACTTCACGATTCATCACAGTTGTTGCAGCTTTAGTCCAAACTGGGATTTTGATTCTGACCGATCTTTCATTCCTGGTCCAGACCGGCAGAAAGATGGGCCCGATGATGGTGCTGTGGAATTATGTGAGAACAGGGCTGCTTCTGTTCCACCAATTTTGTTTGATTTATTCTCTTCACTCGTGTGACTACAAAGGGGGACAGGTTATATTTAGAAATGTCTAAGCTGTTCTCTGCAAAGTTGGGGGGTGATCAATTTATTTGAAAATGTCCACATGATGTCTGGAGTCGACCTCATCTGAATGGTGACAAATGTTTCTCTCTTCCATATGTAGTTCAAGTCCCACCCTCCCTTTTATTTGGTGGGGGAGGGGCACTGCTAGACAAGCAGACAGGCCGATCTTCCAGATGTATGTCCCCCCCCCAAAGGGTGCAGCAGAGCCCTCTATACGATGCGCTTCATACTGGCACTACAGGACAGCAGGAGAGGAGGAGGAGGGGTGTGTGCACAGCCCAAATCCTCTTTAGCCCTCCCATTGTTTGTGTCCAGTGACCAATAACTGTGCCGCACACTATAACTAATCCATCCGCACCCGACCCCCCCCCCCACCAGCGTATTCCCTAGGTCAGCACACACACACACCACTATGCATCAGTGCTCCCAGGCTCCTCTGGGTCTTTTTAATGCTCCGTCATCTCAATTGTAACTGTCAGGAAACAGACATGTCACTAATGGACCAGCTGAGCTTGTGTCTGCTGCCTCCTCCATTTTGTGTCCAGTCTAACATCTCGTCTGTCGGACAGTTAAGCTGGACAGACTTGCACCGAGGTTGCCGGGACGGCAGCAGCCGCCACTTTAGAGGGGTTCCTAATACACTATCAATAACTCGGAATCTGCTTCACCCGACGGCTACAGGTGTAGATGAATTACTACTGTGTTATATAAAAACCTGCCCTCTGTCCTGCATAATTACTGCCTTTAAAGAGCTAAATTATAAATGAAGTGGGACACCCTCCAACAAGCAGACTGTGAGACCAAGTGCAAACACTGAAAATCAATCGTGTTTTTTTCCCCAATCTACACAAATGTATTCTTCTTTAGCACCATTTAAAAAGGTTCCACCCTCATTCTGGTAGCTGAACCATAGCAACTGGATTGTTTGAGCTTCACAAAGACGTGTCTCCTCTCATCCAAGAGGCTTCATCAGTTCCTAACTGTCAGAACTGATGAGCCTGCCAGCATTACCCTGAGATGGATAACTGAGAACCTTCAGGCATACTTCCACCCTCATTACTACACTTTTAAAAGGCATATTGGAATAAGATGGAGCTGCAGCAGATGTCCATGTATTGAGTTGATTTTGTGTGTAAAGTCCTGTAGCTGTTGTGCAGTCATTTAGGGACTTTCCCTTTAAACACAGAGATTTGCCCCCTGCTACTGCAAATGCTACAGACTGCTAACTGTCGCGGGCAATTACCGGCCAGTCATGCGGATAATTGGGCACCACAGGGGTGCTTGTGGTGCGATTTTTAAATAAATCCAATTTAGTCCCCCTTATCACAATTTTGCAACCATGTCTGTCTTAAGTAGAAGGAAACCAAAAGTAGAACTAATTGATGTGGCTTGTTTAAATGTTTGACTAACTTCCAGCACAAACTGATGCTTCTCTGATAACTAAGAAATACAGCGACTAATACCAATGCCTCAAAATCCCATCCTGGCTTTCTGTGCTGTTCAGCCTATGTGTGATGAAAAGAGTGGTGGATGTGGAAGGGCTGGCAGAGAAAGGGCTGGCAGAGAAGGAGGAGGTGTGTGTTATAAATAGCATCAAGGTGCAGGGAGCCATTAATTAGTCCTTCACAGACACGCTAATATCTATTTCTGTTCACCGTGTGCTGATGCGCATTTGTAGACACGTGGGCAAAGACAAAAGCCTCTGAATGCATTTCACGGGTTTAAAAGGGCAAAAAGAAACTGAATTTGCATAAAGTGCGTTCACTTTAATCCAAGCAACGGGAGCTCTGAAATATTGTTGGGTGGCAGGAAAGCTCGGGCAAAAAGAAAGCATGTTTCCTGGGTACAGGGAGCAGGCTTAAGGAATTAGGAGGAGTTTAGAGTTAATCAGCCCTCAAGTGACCAAGTGAGATTATCTCTATCTATTTACCTGCCTAGTGGATCTCTCTACCATCCATCTATGCATGGATGGTAGAGATGTCTGTCTCTCTATATGTATGTATGTATGTATGTATGTATGTATGTATGTATGTGTGTGTGTGTGTGTGTGTGTGTGTGTGTGTGTGTGTGTGCAGGACAGAGAGAAAGTTGCACAAGTTGGAATCTGCCGTGCTGAGTCATGGTTTACATGGAGCCCCACCTACATGCCTGAAAATGATCAGATTTGAACTGAAAGGCCAGTTTTCAGTCCTCTGAGTGGCCACACGGTGGCTCCTATTAACCTCTCAGTAAACACAGACACACATGCCGGCACGCAAGCAAACACGTGCGTGGCTAAACTCTTCCTACGTTCAGTTAATTCACATCAGTCTGCCCAGCAACATGGCGCACGTCTAAAATAGGCCATGGATATGATTGAAGTTGTTCGCGTGCACAGGCACTTACAGCAAACAATTTTCACAAATTAAAATAGTCTCTGTCTCTGAGGCACTTATTGAGATATTGGCAGCAAAATCTACTTTGTTGCAGTCCTGAGTGATGCGGAACACATCTCTCTTCAGTCTAGCCCCCTGCGAAAACCTAAAACCCTCCACTAAACTAATCAATACGCACAGATGGTGCACGAGCCTGGTGCTGTAACATTAACTGACATGGGAAAAGAAAGAAGGAGCCTGATTGATTTAGTGTGGCTTCCTCTGAAAGCATCTGCCAGAGCCTAGCGACTAAAGATTAGACACTATTAAAGACACTTTTTTTTTTACTCCAAGATCTTCATCAACCTGATTCATGATGTTTTAATACCAATATTTTAATTTTACAGCATGATCGTGATGTAATATATTATTTTTGCTTGTTTTTTGAGGTAGTAAAACTCAAGAGTCCGTCGTTCATGAAGAGAAACAGACAGATCCGGTTGATTATTGAGTGATAGTCACACAACGGAGTGGTACACTCACAACACAAATGCATCATAACTCCCAAAAGAGGATTAACACCAGTGAGCTCTACCAGGACCTCTGTGACCTCACTCTCACACTGCAGAGCCAAAAACATCCTTCTCCATCACTTTAGCAGCTCCGTGCCTGATTCAGCAGTACAGGAGCCCCCCAGCACAGCCTGCTCCTATCTTTATTTTCTTGTCTGTTAACATCTGTCTGGAGAGCCAGCGAGCTCTGCTGCATTAAAGCCATCGCCTCCATCCTCTGCGTCAGAGCTGCAGCGCCTCATAAAAGATTATCGGACTATATTTATCCAGCAGTATCAATGAAGATCTGGCTTACTCCATGGGTTTCTATTAAGTGCGTTATGGGCAGGGCATTTACATCTGCTGCCCTCCAGGGGAAGATGGAGATCGTAACCATGCAGCCCCAAGAACAAGGGGGCAAGAGAAGTCTTCTAAAGCAGAAAAATCAAAACACGGACAGCATAATTAAAAAATTAAAAAAAATTTAAAAAAAAAAAAAGCTCTCTGAAAATTTGAGCCATTTCTGGAAACAGCTGGAACAGTCCTCAGATAACCAGCTGCACTAGGAGCGTCAGGACATGCAGGAATAACAAGTGCATCTGGATTTAGAAGCAAATGTGTCAGATGTTAAACATCGGATCCCTTCTTGTGGATTTGTTTTCCAACAGATAAATCGATTCATCTTAACGCGCTGTTAGCGAGCTTTCGATTTAAACACCATTTATCTAAATACATCTAGATTTTTCTCAACATCACCAAACCACTCATTTAAGATTATCCATTCGATATTTTAGATTCAGGCTAAATTTAGAGGTTTATTACTAATACACTGAGTCTATCTTAAGAAAGTAACGTTGAGCCCGCTTTTAATATAAGTGGGTGTTTTACGAACGCAAACGGGACAAATTTTAAATGGACAATTTCATTTTGCTGGAAGACTAAATCACTGAATTTATGCAAGTGGGAATAGTTCAGAATACAGTCAAATGTCCAACTTTTGCCCACACAATCGAGCCAGCGTGCCGGGGTATTTAAACAATCCGAGTATAAAAATGGCGCCGAATGACCGACAAAACAAATAAATATGAAGTCACCCCCAGGACGAGGAGCGGACATCCGCCTTACCTGCGATAGGATGCGCATCAATGGGTCAACAAACGTCGCAAAAGTCGAGCAAACCTTGAAAAAGATCCACGTTCAGAGCAGAAACAGCGTTGCACAGCGACACATGCTTTGTTGTGCTGAAGGTGGATGCTCGTAAAGGGGGCGGAGCCTCCGCGCGAGGCACCGCGCGATGGCCACGCCCCACGCGGGCAGGCAAGGTGGAGGTGATGGACACGTCCGATATGGGAGCTCCCTCTTCCCGAGATTCAGGGAAAATATGGACGATGAATACATGAATAGATGAACAAAACTTGAAGTTTAATTCCAAGGACGTCCGCTGTCCAGGACAACACGGTAGTGCCAGATAAAACAAAACCCAGATATGGAATAAGGTGGGCAAATATTAACACGGTCCAACGTCCAGTTACAGGACAGTTGCACAAAAAAGGCAGGGGTACGGAGAGAACTGCCTACAATCATCAGCATACTGTCCTCTTCTGTATAAACAGCAATCTCCTATTTATTAACGATTAAAGTTAAGGCTAAAGCTAATGCCCCCCCCCTCAGCACACACATCTTATCTACATATTCAAAAACAAACCAGCACGTCACATGTGCGTCCAATCAAGCTGTCTTTATGGACCCCCGGCACGGTCCCCACCCATCTGCCTGACCCCATTAAGGCCATACGGCTCATACGCCAAGAGAAGTGGGGTGGGGGTAGCGGAGTTCATTATTCCCACAGGCGAATAGAATCACCACCTTTGTCTCACAGGCACAGCGGTCTCACATAATTTTTAAGCAGCCAAACAGTTCAGAAAACAGAAAAAGAAAATGATTTCCAGAGTGAACGGACCTACCGAGCTCGTGTTTTACAGTTCAGCAGAGGCTTCATGAGTATTGCGCCGTTTCCTTTAGTGCAATAACAGCTGATAATCACTTTTTCTTTGGTGGACTTTGGCCACTGTACACAGTGGTGACACAGTGGTGCCACGGCGGGCACAACTGCTGCAGTGTTTAGCATTGTAATTCATTGACAGAGGGGAAAAAATAAAATCTCATGGAATAGAAATGTATGAGAAATAATCAAGAGAAACAGGCTAAAGTGCTAGCCTAGCCTTTAGTTGCTTGGAAACCCCTGCCTTGCCCTGCCCTGCTGCAAGGAGCAGGTGTTGAGGTGGACCCAAGAGAGGACGGAGAGACAGAGGAGAGGGAGAAAAAGAGAGAGGGAGTGGGAGGAGAAGAAGAGCAGCACTTACAGAACCACAGTCCCTGGAGACCGTGACAGACCCAAACCACAGGCTCTGGCCAGACACACCCTTAACACCGACACACGCTTTGTTTCTCCATCATTTTTCAGAAGCGGGGCAGACACGCACACGCAGCGGCGCCGCCACTGGCGGGTGCACGGGGGGGTTATGTTTGTTTGGAACAGCTTTATCCCTCTCTGGCTCCATCACAGAGTGATTGCATAATGGCCCATTCCACATCCTAATTCATCTCTGCGACTTTGAATGCCGCATCTGGATACCGGACACATGCCGCGCCGCCTTCCCTCGTGCATCTTTCTGTAAAAACAACCTGAGCAGCATTGAAAAGGCTCAGAATACCGCCGTCGCGTGCATGCAAGACAAGCACAGCTTGTAAGTGTGTCATCTGAGCGGCACATGTGAGCTTTCAAAAGCACTAAAGGCATGGATGGCAACAGCACATCAATATTCATGATGCACCATTAAGTTATAAACTATGAATGAAGCAGGAACGTCCCGTGTTTCTGCCCGCGCCCTTTCTTGCAGGCAGACATGTTGTCTGGCCATCCCGTTCCAGGCCATGACTGAACTCTCTCTCTCTCTCTCCAACACACCAGAGAGAATTTACGTTACACATCCTGAAGTTGCAGAGGTCAGGACATCCTGTCGTATACAAGGTGCATCCTGAATTGCTGTACAGAAAATAGAACAGGACTGACAACAACAACAAAGAAAAAATGTTGCGGCTGATTTAATTGCATTGAGGAAGTTGCTGTAGAAGTAACATGTAGAGATTAAATCCTTATTAATATGCAAGCACTTGGATGTCATCCGAGGTTTCTTGCAAAGGCATTTCTTTCGGAGCTCACTGGATTTTGAGCTGATTGTTTTGGACATTCTGGGCCACCTAACTACATCCAACACTGCGCTTCATGCGGCGACGCTGCAGGAAAGACTAACGTTTATTGGTGTTTACTGCCCCCTGGTGGCGAGGAGGCGTGCTAACAGGTAACAACTTAACTTGATGCAAGTTTACAAACTGCACCGAGGCGCATTCGAATAAATGTTATGTACATTTTAGAGACATTGTTTCATAAATCTTTTTACTGTTGATTAGGCACAGGTTCAGAAAACAGTTGTATTTTTTACGACAGCAGTTATGGCTGCAGACTTTGGAGCAAAACATGATATTGGATTACAAAATTTAATTGATTTTTTTTTTGAGGATACTTGTGTTTTTTAAGCGTCATCATAAAGGTGTGATATGATATATGAAAATGTAGTATTTAGTAAAAAGAGAGGGAATCCCACAGCGGACTAATCTACGTAAACCATTGCTTACGGCCTGCTGAGAGCATGTGTTGGTGGCAGATAAAGAGGTGTTTGCATCCAGGAGCCTCAGGGTGACACACTGAAACTACCCCTCCCAAAACTAGCCTGATGTGGACGCCGACAGGTCGAAAGAAAGCTGCCTTTCCATGTTTTTCCCCTCAATAATTAAACCTGCCAGCAAACGACAGGTTATATTTGCATCTAGGTGGATAACAACTACCAACAGGAGGTAACAGTGAAATGCAAAGTATCTTCAGAGTTATTGTACATTGCATAGGAAATGCATGGTGTGGCTAAATGCAACATAAATAGTTATCTGATCAGTTTGTATCCTGATCAAACTTATGAGAGGCCTGTTTTGTGCATTTTCCTTTTATATATGAGGTCGGTCAGGTCTGCACAAAAAAATCCAAAATAAATAATACTAATAGTTTTCACTATGCAACTTATTAAAATGATGATACTCACATCAAAGGGTGGTAGAAGGTCACGTAGATCCACAACGATCAAGCCAGATTAAAGAAGATAAATGGTACATACATGAGAAAGAAAACATTATTAAGTACAAACAGTAACATTAAAAAGTAATATTACACACTGCTCAGGTATCCTGAGAACATAAAGAACTCCCCAAGAGGAAAAATGCACTTAATAGTACAACAGATAACCGAAAAAATGCATAAACTGCTTTAATCTTGTGTTTATACTGTTGCTTTAATTGTCCTAAACTGTTCTGTCCAATAAAATAGACGCAGCCTTTCAGAGTCACAGCAGAATTTTCTCATTACCACAAATAATCCGGCAGTTTTGACCTTCAACTCATCTTTATTTTTTTCCCGTTGTGGTTCGTTTTTAAATAAAGGATTCCGGCATCAGACACAATCTGTGGATAAAGTCAGTGAACTCCCGGCGCCCCAAGCACCGGAGACATATCGGATTTCTTAATAATGCGACCGCGCAAAGGTGTGCGCCACGACCCAACGCCAACGCGTGAGCGCATGAGTCCTACCTGGGCCAACACGTCCCCTCAGCGGTGTCTCTCCTGATCTGACGCCATGATCCCACTTGGTTCCCCTCTGGGTGGATTTTGGAGCGCGTCGCTCAGGTTTGCTCACACAGGCGGGTGTCGCAGCTGTGACGCAGCACTAAAGTGATGGGTGGAGAGCAAAGGTGGGGGTGGAGGTGGAGGTGGGGGGCGTCACTTTTTCATTCTCATTTCTGTTTTCATTCAGGAAAAGTAGTAAAGCAACGTGCAGTAGTAGCATTAAATGTAAATAGGTTTTTAAAAAAGACAGATGCATTGTGTTTTGTGGGTTTGGGGTTGTTGTTGTTGTTGTTGTTGTTGTTGTTTTTTGCTATGCTTGATTAAAGTTTATTCTATTTCTTTGAGTCGCGCGAGCGCACCAAGCGCCAAGAGGGCAGCTGGTGATGAAAGTGAAACAAATTCCGTCTTTAACGGCATGTTGGCAAGAGGAATTCCTTATCGGTGCCACAAGAGTGCAAAACTGCAGGGTTAGTGTGTGTTTACACACCTCAGGATACACACACTTCCTGAAGTGTGTGACATGGAAACCTGACCCACAGCTGGAACATCTGGATAGATAGATAGATAGATAGATGGATGGATGGATGGACGGACGGACGGACAGACAGACAGACAGACAGACAGACAGACAGACAGACAGACAGACAGACAGATAGACAGATAGACAGATAGATAGATAGATAGATAGATAGATAGATAGATAGATAGATAGATAGATAGATAATGGCTCTGGTTCATTATCACACGGAGCAGCGAGGATCCTCCCAGTCTCCCAGTCTGGACTCACCCTTGAAGATAACAGCAACTGTTGGCTACATAGTTGACAGAAGGGCGTAAAACCCACCCCAGCCGGGGTAACTAAGGCATGCCCCCCCCCCCCCCCACCCCCTCCCTTATCGAGTATTTCTATGATTGCATGTAACTGCTCTGCCATCGTGAGGAAACAGTAACCCACCAAAAGCCAAAAAAAGTAGTTAGAGTTACTTCTGAAGCGAGGCAAATTGATTTGAATAGTTTTTATTTTAATTAAGAAAGCACCATTTAGTGATTTTTTTTTTTTTTTTTGGGGGGGGGGGGGGGGGGGGGAATATAACCTCATTTCACTTGTGGAACACATTCGCTTTGGTGAATTTTGAAGTTACCATTGGCACCGCGGTAGGGCAGGTTTTCCGGGACATTTGCGTAATGTGAGTGGGAATGATCCTCCCGAACAATAGAGCTCTATCTGTGCCTGAGAACGAGCCATTATGCTGCAACAGGAAGACAGCAGAGGAGGGTGACACCAGTCCGCTGGAGGACAGGAGCAGCTCTACGCCTGGCCTGAAGTTATGGTTTTAATATGGCTGAAAAGGGACCGTTTCTAACTTCCTGTATTATTTTTTACCTGTCGATCGGGGCCGCGATCTTCCAGATTCTCGAAGAGCCGAACTGGCAGTCGGCCAGGGACAGGTATACCCTTCAAAAAGAAAACATCGTGAAAAAGTACAAGTGCCTCACTAAAGCCGACCTGGATGAGATTTTGGAGGTACGAGCGAGTTTTGTTTTTTTCTGGCTTTTGGTTTTTTAATCCTGCCACGAAGTCATGACTGAGATTATGTGTCCTTATTAAGCTTCACTCGGGTAACTTTGTATATATTTATTTATATATAATATCTCATAGACGAGCTGGCATTTCTCTCGTCTTTCCAACAAATGTATTTTAAACACACGCAGGAGGTGGCCGAACGTGGGGTCTGCGTCTTCGGTGAAATTACGCGCGCCTAGAAACAGCAAATTCTCGTGGAATAAATGAATTTAACCTGCGTTTGGATGGAATCGGAAGACTCGGTGTGAACAGAGTTCTTCTCATTCTTACGCTGTAGCCGTTTGGGCTTCGTGACTGAAACAATGTGAGAGCCGACGTGTTTGCGCAAGGCGTGCCACGGCTCCGCTCCTGTCACTGGCAAAAGAAACCTGGCGGGGGAAAAAAAACATGGTGCAGGTTAGAGCAAGCCCCAAGACGGGTCCTTGACTGGTTCTCTTCTACCCAGACAGTGTCAGAGGCTGCGGGGCAAGGCGTGACCATCGCTGGGGACATCCACCGGAACACGTGGGACTGGGCGAACTCCGTCATCTTTGCATCAACCATTGTCACGACTATCGGTTTGCACGAGCTCTTGTGATTTCCATGTAGCTTCAGATAAAAGGGAGAAACCCGCGGAGTGAGTTTTTGCATGACTGAAGACTGAATGCAGTAGAAGGAATAAAGAAAACCTTATTCCAAAAGGGAATTGAGAAGTTATTAGTCAGAACTGTGTCGGAGTGGGACAGTAAACAACAGTTTTCTCTACACTTCAGGCGTTGTGAGTTCAAAATGGTGTAAAAGGGCTCCGTCATTCGTCTTAACGTCTCCTGTCACCTGCAGGTTTTGGCAATGTTGCTCCCAAAACTAAGAGCGGACGTGTTTTCTGCATCCTGTACGGGCTGTGCGGGATCCCCCTGTGTCTGGTGTGGATAAGCGAACTGGGCTCATTCTTCGGAGACCGAGCCAAACGTCTGTCTGGAATCCTGATCCGTAAAGGCGTCTCAGTGGTGCGAATCCCACTCAAGTGATTGGTGTGAAACGCTGGCCTGGGCTGAACCTTGGGTGTGTTTTTCAGAAAAGGGTCCAGTTAACCTGCACGGCCTTGTTCCTGCTGTGGGGGCTGCTGGTGCACCTGGTGCTCCCTCCTGTTGTTTTCATGTACATGGAGGACTGGAGTTACCTGGAAGGCCTCTATTATTCCTTCATCACACTGACAACAGTGGGTTTTGGGGATTATGTGGCAGGTTGGTTTCATTTCAGGCTCCAAACCTTCTGGTGTTGTTTGTTAAGGTCGTTAAGGTGACGCTCTACCCGCTGTTACAGGTGTAAACCCAAAGATGAACTATCCCAGACTGTACAGGGCATTTGCAGAGTTGTGGATCTACATGGGCCTCGCCTGGCTCTCCCTGTTCTTCAGCTGGAACGTCAACATGGTGGTGGAAGCTCACAAAGTGCTGAAGAAAAGACGGAGGCAAAGGCACAGGCACTTCTACCAGGAGGAGCCCAAGCCCCCGGAGGACAAGGACACACAGGGGGTGAATCCCGACGTCATAGACATCTTCAACTTTCCGAAGGAGGTCGACTACAGCACCATCATCAAGCAGATTGGAGCCGCGGCGCAGGAAACTAAGAGCAAGGACAACATGAATCGCTCCAAGAGCTGCAGCGACATCGTGTCCACGAACATCCTGACCCTGGATCACTCCCCCCGGCACAGACGCCTGATCAGCATCAGCGAGGTGTTCATGAGCTCCGTCACGCCCAAGCGCGAGGAGAAAGAGGAGGACGGTCTGACCAGCGTGAGCAGCGGCACGACTGAAACTACAGAGTGTTCAAGGACGGAACACGAGGAGCACAAGGAGGGCGGTGCGTCTGAGGACGGGGGTTCCCCCGTCGGCCTTGCTGCCCCCCCCCAAAGAGGCGCGAGAGGACAGAAGCGTGCAGCGCTCTAATGGCAAAGCGCTCAGGTTCCAAATTTACAAGGTGACGGAGGAAGATTTGATCAAATCGAAAGACGACAAAAGAAAAGAGCCAGATGAGGAGGATCAAAGGTAAAACAGGTTTGATGAATCAGACAGAAAACGAACCCACTTTATTGGTCTTAAGTTTAAAATGAGCTACAAAGGTACCGTTCATCAGAAATGTTGCAAATCCTGAGCTGAGGTCACATGACTCCATACGTTGGTTAACGGGTTGAATATGCTGATTATTTAAGATCACAGAGCAGCTTTGTGGATACTGGCGCCTATGAGCCATTTCCCCTCATGGGGAGCTGCTACGCTGGCGGCTGTGATCACATGACCGTCATCGACGTGCTCGTGGCTCAGCAGAGGTCGCTCTGAGTGAAGGTTCTTTATCTGGATGACCTGGAGGGAGAAGTCGGGAAATTCCGCATTACAACCTGAACATACCACATTAGCTCACCCATCAAAAGGAAAAATCAAAGAAATCACTAACCTCTGAGCCCAGAGGATCCCTGGAGGATCCCCGGAGGATCCCCAGAGGATCCCCACGATCGTACTTCAGAAATTTGAGGCCGTTTGGATGGCAGCCGAGCCACAAGTCACCCGTCCTGTGGTCCACCTCCACATGATCACACAGACTGGGTCACAAACATTACAGCCAGTAATTTTAAACAAACTGGGAGCAACTTACAGAATTCTTTGGCACAACTGACACCCGTCTGTCCACTGTGGCACCGTCCCACCGGTGGTGATTTGCCTCTTTATCAATGATGAGGATATATATATACTGTATATATATAGTCCCCTCAATGTGAAATGTAGCCAGTTTTTTAACAGTTCATTAGCTTGAGATAAGCTAACCGCTCCCGTCTTGTCTCTATGTCCTGGTCAATATAAATGTACCTACAGGTGCATCACAGGTTCAGAAAACTTTTAGAGAGAGTGAAAAGCAGCCGTGTTGGGAGGGGGCTCCTCACGTGGGCAGGGTGTGGGCATCTCTGGAGCAGAGGGTGGGCGAAGAGCTTCAGGTGCTGAGGGTGATTGATGACAAACAGGTCGATGGAGTCGTCCGACACGTCGCTGACGCGTTGGGTGGTTCTCAGTGGGACCTCTGCTGGGATGGCGGCAACTCTGATGATCCGAACGTTCCTGCGGAAGCGTCACAGTCCGGAAAAATACTGTCAGCCCGCTAAAAGTGACTAAAGTCCTCATTAGGTACGAAACCCGTATCTGAAACCCACAATGGTGATTTTGTGTGATGTCTGCTGTACAACAATGTCTCGCCTTTCTTTCTTTACACGTGCAGATCTTTAAAACAAAGTGACAACAGCATGATAACGCCTGACTCGTGATTCAGACCAGTCTAATGTGTGTGACATGTGGTTCAATCTTTGTTGTCTCAATATTTTAGAATAAACAAAACTATTCCAATAGAAAATTGTGTGTATAAAGAAAATGAAAATACTAAATATAACTAAGCTGCTGAAGGGGAAGTGATGGATTTTTCCAGGATTCGTGGGTCACCTGCGTCATCAGTGTGTACGCTGATGTCGTGAGGGTTGAAGGAGTCCAGGTCCAGGTTTCCTGACCTGCAGCTCTTTTGAACTGGGTTTGGGATGCAGCCTCCAGGCTCCTCTGAGAATGAACTTTAACCCCTGTGGAGACCAAAAGCCACTTTGCTGACTGGTTCTCTGACTGAGGCTCCTCTCTGGTCCCAGTAACAGTCACATACTGGGCTCAGGAGCGCCGGCCCGTCTCTCAGTACCGTCATATCCTCCGCTCCACACTCGGGCCTACCAGGATACTCCAGATACCGACAGGTCAGGTGTGCGACAGAATCAGGAATCTGTGTGCGACAAACGTTTTAAAAGCAGCAGCAGCAGCGATATCTTCATGGCTCCATGTTTAAGGGTCAAAGGTCACGCCGGTGTGTGCGTGGCTGCACAACAGGAAGCAGCGTTACAGCCTCCGTTAATCCAACCCTACGACACAGAACGTTTTTTGGGCAACTTGAATACTTTGGTCTAAACAGCAGATAAGATTCAGCAACACTGTGTCGCAGAACTGAACAAACCAGCTTTTCTTGTAGGCCGAGAAACAAAATATGACTTGTTGCTACACGCAACTGTTCAGTCGGCCGTTCTCTCCGGATCACAGATTTTTCGGATTTTTCAGCTGCTTCTCACTCAACATACAAAATCTACCTTATTCACACCAAATAGTGCAAAAAACAGAACCTCCATCACAGAATGTGTTCAAAGGTCCAGAGTTATGACACAAACATGACTAGTCTCAACTCCTTTATTCACATCCAAACACATTAAATAGTGCATGTTTACAGCTTTCAGGTTACCAGCAACAAAGAGGTTTTGATCCGATCACAATAAACACAGCTGATCGGGTCGACCTCCTCCTGCCCCAAACCCACGAGATCCCAAATCAGCGCTGCGCTGACGACAATCATCTCGCCGTGACGTCCAATGGTCGCCGCCTACTTCAGATCACAACACAGGCCTTTGTGAAACACGGTGCCGATCAGCAGTTTTCCACCATAGACGGCGGCTACAGAGGAGCCGACCAGCACGCCTCCATCATCGGCGTACACCTGCGTCACCTCCGGCTGAGCAGAATGAACGTTCTGGACTCGGATGACCTGGAGAAGGCGGAAGGTTAAGCAGGAGCCAGAGAAGAGGCCGAATCCACGTGATCCAGATCAGATTCACTAACGGGACCCACCTCTGAGCCGGGTGGGTCTATGCTGTCATACATCAAGAGTTTCATTCCGTTGGGGTGGCAGCCCAACCACAGGTCGCCCGTCTGTGGGTCCACCTCCACGTTGTCACAGAGTGAGCCCACATCCACGCGCTGGGGGGGAGACGACGCGGCGTTTAGCATCATGCTGCTTTGCTTTCCATCAGCAGTTGGACAACGATGAGCAACAACGCGACTGAGCCTGTTAGCATTTAGCAGCATCGCTCCGTTTGAACCCGTGAATATGGAAACAAGCCCATAATGTTGGTTTATTTATATATGTTGGCAAAGATATGAGAACTTCATCATCATCATCATCATCATCATCATCACTGACCTTCACAGGGACCAGGGAGTTGTCCTCATTCCGGTCCAGCACGTGAACATTGTGGCCAAACAAATCCACCACATACACATGTCTGAAAAAAATAATAAATGAGGCAGGTATAAAAACGTAATAACTATGTTATAACTATTTTACAGTTTTACTTTTTGTCTGGCGAGATATTGATTCCATTAGCGAAGTCATATCCTTCAGAGACCACTTTGACCTCCTTGGGGCTGTAGTAAACAACGTTGCACCAGGCCAGGCCCAGAAAAGGCTCCACGTAAGACGCCAGGAGTTTCTGGGTAAAGTAATGATCGTTGGTCGCATAGAAGGAGTCCGTCCCCACGGCAACGATATCGTTCACGCTGGAGGGACCGATCAGAGAGAGAACAAGATGACCATGTTCATCACACGACCTACAAAGAGTGCAGCAGCTGGGGGGAAGGGGCAGTTAAGAGGTTCTACCTGTGCAGGAGTTCATGTTTGATGGTTTTCAAGTGAACCAGGGAGAGGTCGTCCTCCACAAACCTGAACAGCTCCACCTGACTTTGGTGCTGAGGGTGATTGACGACAAACAGGTAAACGGTGTCATCTGATGGAGGACAAATGTGAAAAATGTAAAAAAAACCTGTCCAAAATAACCCCTTACACCCTATATAGTGTACTAAGGTGTATGCCATTCCATAGGGCTGTCGCAATAAGGGAGCTTAGCTGTTCCCTGTTTAGTTCACTCAATGTCGTCATTAATGCTGTAGTTTACGACCCACACACCCCAGTCAGCAATATGCCGAGCTAGAGATGATGTTAACAATTGATCGATACTCGAGTTACGCCAAAACCAACAGTCCGGGATTTTATTTATTTTTTTGCAATGCAAGTTTTGCAACGTGTTCTGCTGGTTTATTTGTTTTAAAGAGACGCCAAGTTGAACTGAAACTGCAGCAAGGTGAAGAGAATGAACTCCAAATGGATGGAGCTAGGGAGGGTGTGGAGCTAGGGAGGGTGTGGAGCTAGGGAGGGTGTGGAGCTAGGGAGGGTGTGGAGCTAGGGAGGGTAAGGAGCTAGGGAGGGTAAGGAGCTAGGGAGGGTGTGGAGCTCGGGAGGGTGTGGAGCTCGGGAGGGTGTGGAGCTAGGTAGGGTATGGAGCTAGGGAGGGTATGGAGCTAGGGAGGGTATGGAGCTAGGTAGGGTATGGAGCTAGGGAGGGTATGGAGCTAGGGAGGGTGTGGAGCTACAGAACGTGCTTCAAGCTGTACGACAACACGTTTGGAGACTCACCACTCTGATCCTCGTACACACTGATGCCGTGAGGGTTAAACGATTCAAGATCAAAGTTTCGGGGCATGCGGAGCTCCACTGGTTTTAAACGGGGATCTTGCAGATCGAGGGAGAGGATCTTCCCCGGAACATCCGAGAATGGAAGCGTAGGATATTTCAGGCCCTTCAGATCACAACAAATTAAAGTTAAGGACAAAAAAAAAAAAAAAGGTCAATCGTTGGTGATGAACTTGTGATCTGAGGGATCCACAAAGACAGCAGATCATTCCCAAACAAGCGTCACAGACCTTTAGGCCGCAGGTTCTACACAAGTTACCGGTAAGAGGAAACACACAAATCCACACCAGGAGCAGCCGTGACTGTCGGCAAATGTCGCCATCTAATTCCCTAATTCTGAATGGGTTCCTGGACTTGGTTGTCTAGACTAAATTACACACGTCCGTCCGTGAGGGTCTGTGCTGCAGGAAATGGTCGCGCTGACGTACTTAAACTTCCTGCTGGACGGCTCATTTAACGCTGAGCGACACGGCGATGTGGGAGAACCAAAACGCCTCATTTAAGCAGATTTTAGTGTCCGTGATAGCAGAGAAAGGTCCATGACCCCTGACCTCGACAGGAAAAAAGCAAATCCTAAAGGTGCAGAGAGGGCAAAGAGTTCTGAGGCCCGAACGTTGTGAATTATGCAGGTTCACTGACATAAACTGAACTTTACAAACTGATAAAAGTTGTTCTTATAAGGAATGGACCCCCCCCCCCAAAAAAAGAACTGAGATAAAACGTCACGCGATGCCTGATCCAACACTCGGGTTCTGCTCACCTGAAGGTTTTATTTCGGGCCACTTTCTCTCAGACTTCATACTTACACTGCTGATAAACGCACGCCCATTTCCAAGGATCGTTATATCCTCTGCACCGTCCTCTGCAACACCAGTCGAGAGTTACTCGATCTCCTCTCCAACTCGTATTTTTGACGCAAACATTTCAACTTACCCACATTCTTCAGCAGGACACAGTTGGGTAGATGGTTCTGGACCAGCTCGTTTGACGCAAGAACCCTTTTTCTGCAGTGGTGTTTATTTTTTGTGTGTGTGTGTGTGTGTGTGTGTGTGTGTGGGGGGGGGGGGGGGTAGAAAAGAAAAACATTAGAATGTGTGACTAAAGCGGTTGGGAAGAGTTTCGACGTTTCACCTGAAGCTCACTGTCCTCTCTCCGAGCAAAGCAGCCAAGGCAGCAATTACAACTGAGATGCACACGAGCTTTGCCATGTTTAGAAACGATCCGTGCCACACGCGCAAACTACCAACAGGTCAGACAACTCCAGCCGCCCGCGGGGTAAAGGGCGTGCTGGTGCAGCCGCGACGCCTTTAAGAACGCTCGGAAATAACAGCTCTGCGCTTGGATTTATTTGAGCGTCGCTAGTTGTCGCAGCGGTTTCTTCCGCGTTCACGTTTGATTGAAGCCGCATGTACAGGCGGTTCACTCTAAATGTGTAGATTGGACTCGGGTTCAGGGTGACTCGATACGATATGGTTTAATGGCGCGCTTTCCCACAGGCAGTGAACGTACCACTGGAGCCATTACACTCCACACCACGTGACGAGTCGCTTTAATCTGATTTTGTTGCACGTTTCGCATCAGTTACCATAAAAATGCGCCTCCACTCCGCTCCTATTGATTTATTGAGGTAATTCCAATACAATTTTGGCTAGTAGAAGTTTCAGACGGCACCATTAAGGCTCCAGATGCGCGTCACCTGTCGCATTTTCCCCATTTAGTGCCGCGCCAGCGCACAGCTCATGTATAGACTTGTGCACGTGTGTGGGGGGGTCACGCATCTACTCAACACATCACATGCAGTGTCTGGAAAACCCTGTTTAAATGGTTTATTTCTTAACTTGGATCCGTGGGTGATGACGCCTCCCAACATAAAACAGTTACAAAAATCGTGTTTGTATTGAAAACTCATGTAAGATAGTTGATAAAAAACAAACATGAACACATACAGAGAAGAGAAAAGCAACATGGACTTGGCAACTCTTCACCCCCGCCATTCTGGTGCATGCAACCTGCCAATAACTGGAGAATATCTAAAGTCCAATTCAAGACTGAGAGCGTCCAACGTGGACGCCCCAGCGGCTCCGTGCACGGCGTCCTGCGGGCTCCTCGACGCTCCTCTCCTGAAGGTGTGGGAAGGTTCACAGTGTATTACAGCAGGATCCCCAAACAGTTTCAAGCAAGACTGAATATTTGGAACATACAAAATAAAGTTTATTATCCATTCTCTTCATGTCTACATCTCAGTAGAGGTTCTAAACATCGTCAACACACCCAAATTCATTCTAATAATCCTGACAGGTGCAGCAATACGTGTCTGTCAAGTCCAGGTGTCAAAATATAACTGAATGTGAAAAGCAACTTTAAATCTTTGTTATCTTCAACATAAAAAGGAGCCGCGGCCCCTCGGCGAGCCGAGCGGGGCGTGGCCGCACGGACGCGGGTGAGGGCGGGGCTTCAGGGCTGGGCGCCGGTGGCCGCGGGGACTTGTGTGGCCAGAGTGTTGGGAGCAGAGATGACGGGAGAGCCGGCGATGTTGGCCAGAGGCTGCGAGGAGGACATGGAGGTGATGCCTGCAAGAGAGGAGGCGGGGTCTCGTTAAGTGTGTGTGTGAGTGTGTGTGTGTGTGTGTGTGCAGAAGGCGACTCACCAGCCATCATACTCGAGGAGCTGACGGGCGTGGAGCTGGCCGCCATTCCTCCTGGAGTGGCCCCTCTACCCTGGTCCTTAACGATGGGGTCTGGAAGAACCAGAGGTTCGGTTAGATCTGGAGACGGAACACGGAACGTTCTAGAGGAAGAGATCTCACAGAAGTAGGGGTGATCCATGGCCTCCCTGGCCGTGAGGCGGGCCTGGTGATCGTAGCGCAGCAGTTTGTCCAGGAAGTCCAGAGCCTCCGTGCTGACCAGGTGCTGGTTCTCGCTGTGGACGAAGCGCTCCCACCGTTTACGGGAGTGTCTGGAGGAGGAGCAGAAGACGCCTCGTTAGCCGCCGCTGCGTTAGCAGACGCCGCGTTAGCTCACAGAGCGAGGCCATAAAACGGAGGCGGTACCTTCCCAGGATGTCATTGAAGCGTGGGTCCAGCTCGATGTTGTACTTGTCGATGTAGTCGTACAGGTCCTCTGTGCCCAGAACCTTTGCAATGCGCACGAGCTGCACGGTGGATGAGAGTGGGCGGAGCTTAAGCCTTTAAATTCACCTTTCATATTTCCTGTGGTTAACTGCTGTAACTGGAAGCTTTAGCCAAGAAAAGGCCTCACAACTGTAACCAGGGAACAGAACCAGCGTCCCGTTTCCTTCGGCGCCGAAGCGGCGGCCATTTTTACCTGGTCGTAGTTGTCGTGGCCGTGGAAGAACGGCTCCTTCCTGAAGATCATGCTGGCGAGCATGCAGCCCAAACTCCACATGTCCAGGCTGTAGTCGTACATCTACGGGCGAAAGGCGACGTTAGAGCAGGAAACCGACTCTTCATCGGTCTGTTCTCAGTCAACGCGCGGCGGCGGCGGCGGGGGGGAAGGGGGCGGGGCCGTACCTGGTAGTCTACCAGCAGCTCAGGTCCTTTAAAGTACCTGGACGCCACCCTCACGTTGTACTCCTGGTTGGGGTGGTAGAACTCCGCCAGGCCCCAGTCGATGAGCCGGAGCTGCCAGCAGAGAGGGAAGGTGTTGAGCGTTTAGTCACATGATGCCGTGGGTCACCTGATGGGGTCACGCCAGCAGCGCGGTACCTTTCTGTGTTCGTGGTCAATCATCACGTTGTGCGGTTTGACATCCCTGTGCATTATTCCCATACTGTGGCAGTAATCCAGGGCCTTCGGGAAAACACAGAAAACACTGGGTCAACACCTGGATTAGCGCTCGGAGAGGAGCGACGCCACGCTTACCTTTAGGATCTCATACATGTAGAAGCGGATGTCAAAGTCAGATAAGGTTTGATACAATTGCTGCGGGGTTGAAAACAACAATGTGAGTGGTTCGAATGTGAGAATCTACCAGAAGGTGGCGGCGGATCACCGGCAGCTACCTTGAAGTCTGTGTTATTAACATGTTCGAAGACCAGAGCGGGAGTTCGGGACTGGAGACAAGAAAAGAGGAGACGTTAATGCCGGAGAGCTCCGTGTGTGTGTGTGTGTGTGTGTGTGTGAGGGAATCTAAAGTTACCACGGGATCCTTGACGATGTCTAACAGTGAGATGATGTTTGGGCCGCCCCTCAGGTTCTCCAGAATCTTTATTTCTCTCTTGATTTTCTTTTTCTTAACAGGCTGCGGAGACAGACACTCGTCAGTGAGACGTCCAACAGACGGGACGTCCCCGGTGGTGTTTCACCGCATCGACCTGTTGATCTCCATACCTTCAGTATTTTGACGACCACTTTTTCATTGTTTGTGATGTTTATGGCTTCAAACACTTCGCTATATTTGCCTCGTCCCAGTTTTCTAACGAGCTGATAGTCATCCTGGTTCCTGACATCAAACGGAAACAGGGTTAAAAACTGAACGGGAAACATAACGAGGACATTTAAGACACCAAACGGACCGACTCACCCCCACTCAACAACATGGGACTCGTAGTCCCAGTACTCCCGAGGTCTCTGTGTGTTTACATCTGGGTAAACTCGAGCGCGGCTTGAAACAGGGCCAGACATATTCTACACAAGATCTTCTCTAAATCTCCTTCAGTCGGAACCAGGAGGAGAAAATTGGGTTAATTCACGTGAATCCACGACAATAAAGTGTCAAAAATGGCTGCTGGTGCCGCTAAAAATAGGCGGAAGGAAGCAGCTAATGTGATTAGGAGGCATCGTGATACCTGGGAGGTTTCCTCCAGGAACGCTGCGATGGATGAATCGGAACAGGACAAGCCGAGGTGCCTTTGTGACGTGAAAGCTAGACGCACATGGAAACACACACATGAAGGTCATCAGGTGAACTTAACGTGAGCACTGGACGTGGAATATCAATCACAGAATGAGGAGGACATTCTCCCATGCTTATTAATACCGAATATCGATCGATCCGAGTGATCAGCTTAGATTTCATCAAGTGAAATCACAAATATACTACGTGCACTGGATGAAAGCTGCAAAATGTTGATGAAATACGCTTATGCCCGAAGAAAAGCTGCCACAGAATGCAGCTAAAAGGTGCCTGTGTGTGTGTGTATCTATATATAAAGGTAGCGTGTGAAATGTAGAAACCTGAATGCTAAATGGGGGCATCCAACCAGTCTAATCAGGAGGTACAGGGTTCAATACAGTCATCACTGGGGGCTACAACACGGCAATGTTTCCTGTTGAAACAAGACAGAAAGTCCGATCATTAAAAATCAATATAGACTAATAAGCTAACACGCGTAAACTGGAAAAAAGGTTTGTTAGCCAAGATAGCTAGGCTAGGGTATTGAGCTACATTAAATGAATGGGTTTATCAGAAGCAAAATAAGCTAATCGACAAATAATCACTTTTATTCAAACCGAGCCGTTCATTTGTAGCGAGTTTACCGGATTACCTCTTAAATCAAAAATCTTAGTTTATACTACGCACAACCCCTATGGCGCAGGGCCTAAACAAGTGCAATGGAGCTAACGGCTAACCGGGAAGGTGGTCAGCTAGTTAGCATTAGCTTGTGATCGACTGTGGGAAAAGCCGGCTGTAAAGTCACAACTAGCTCGTCGCCTAATTGTAAGATTAAAACCGCAATAAATGCATGAAATGAGGCCACGCCCGAATCCAAACGACTCATCTCCCCCTCGGTGTCACCATATCGCGAGTTCCGAAGCGACACATACGTATATATGCTTTTAAGAAACATATTTCCTCCAGCTTCAAAGTGCTAAGCTAGCAGGCTCGGGGAGTGAATAGCCTGCTGGCTGTCGAGGCACACTGACTGACAACGCCTCGAAAATTTCAGCCTACAAACGCTGTGATCGAGCAGTAGAATGATACCGCGGTGGAGTCACTTGTACGCCGTCTCTCATCGCACAAGAAACATCCAGCGGGGGTTCGCGATCAAGAACGATTTGTGGTTAAATAACGCGATTACCTCTCAGCGTTGTTGGGACGTCAATATGGCGACGCTTGCGCTCGAGAGCTTAATGTGGGGAGAGCGTCCTGCAGGGGGCGCCCGAGAGCTCAGGGGAGCATCCTGTAGGGGGCGCCCGAGAGCTTAATGTGGGGAGTGCTTCAGGTGCACCCAACGGAATTATTTCGGTTTAAAACCATTTAAACTTAATCATTGAGTAGTTATTGTGCTGTACTTACCGCAATTTACCAACTTTTTTTTTTTTAAATCAACATATCAGTAGGAAGGCTTCTCTCACTGCCCCCGTGAACATCCAGGGTTTGGACATTGAGATCGTGGAGGAGTACAAATACCTGGGTGTTCATCTCAACAATAAACTGGACTGGACTCATAACACAGACGCCCTGTACAAGAAGGGCCAAAGTCGTCTTCATCTGTTGAGGAGACTGAGGTCCTTTGAGTGTGCAGGTCACTGCTTAGGACTTTTTATGACTCTGTGGTGGCATCGGTGATCTTCTACGCTGTGGTCTGCTGGAGCTGTGGGAGCTCAGAGAGGGACAAGAAGAGACTTTTTGTACTTTTCTGTATTGTACACCGCTGTAACGTGTAATTTCCCCGATGTGGGATCAATAAAGTTTTTTATCCTTATCCTTGTCCTTATCCTTATATCTGCTAATCAACATCTGTTTGTTACTGAAGGCCTAATGGTCACATGGATTGAATTAAATATAATTCAATTTCATGTACAGAGGGAACACTGTCATAAGCACACAGGTTTGTTCCACAACGACGTGCTGCAGTGCATCAAACTGTGCTTTCTGTCTCTGGATAGTTCCATAGGTTCATGGCCTTTCAAAACAAGCCCTTCCAGTTATAAAAAAGGTCTTTGTCTAGGTAAAATACAGGGCCCGCGGGGGGGAAGGAGGCATTTTGAAAGACAGATAAGTCAGGGACAGTTTCCTGAAGTAGCCTGTAATCATTGCAAGACAAAGATAAGATAAGAGCCATCCTTTATTTGCATTTGCACGTTCCGAACATGTGGACACTGAATAGGCTCTTGTAAACACTCTCAGAGCCTGATTGTTGCTCCCCTGCTCGGGAGTCACGCACTATTAATCATGCAGAAATAGGCCAGGCCCTTCGCCGCAACCTAATCCAATACTTCTGCTCAGAATGGTCTATAATTAAAGAGTGCGAGAACTGTTAGAGATGAAACATTAGGATAAGGAGTCGATATAAGCTGGAAGGGCTGAGCCTCCCAACAGTGCACGCAGCTCTGGACCGACGTCAGCAATGAGGCTGTAGGTTTTTACATGTGAAATAAGTCAAAGATCTCTTTAAACCTGCCTCAAACCTGTAGAAACTGACTTTGCTTTGTTTTTTCAGCATATACATCTTGATTCTGTTGGGGGAAGTGGTAGCAGAGCCAGTCACAGGTGAGTTACCTGAAATATTCCAAACTATTGAGCTATTTTTTCAAATATGCCAGTGGACGTAGCACCTTTCTGTCCTTGCTATCCAGCCCGTAGAGGCGTGCTGATGTTGCTGAATGGTGAGAGGATCCATCTGATGCCATTTCTAGACACACATTGCTACAAATCCCATTTTAATAACATCAACACCCACTTCCGTCTGTCCTTTTAGAGGCCCTGGCCATGACTACGGAGAAGACGGTGGTGTCGACCCCTGCAGGTTTGTGCTTGAAATCCACACTAGCAGATGTCGTCGATGTTTCACGCGCTGCTGACTATCATATTTGCTATTGCAGCGTACAGGAAGCCTAACCCCGCCAATAAAGCAGAGGTAGAGCCAGACTCCGAAGGTGAGAACGTGAGCCTCCACTGGGGACCTGCTGCAGGCCCAGGTTAGGGGTTAGAACCTGTCTGAGTCCATTAGAAATAACATAAATCTCATCACAGACGTGTCCGAAGCAGCATCGGAAGAGAAGATGACGGGTAGGTGGCGTTTCCTCATGTAGAACATGGAGATCATCTATCTTTAGTTCCTGGTCAGATGTTCTAACGACTGTCCTGAAAGATTCCGACAGTCAGGAGATCCCGTCCTCCAAGGCCATGCAAGCAGGGAAACCTCCATTCAAGAGGAGGACAGCCGTAGACGAGATGATCAGGAGGTGGGCGCAGGAGCGGGGCAGCAGGGAGAGGAACGATCCTGACAGCGAAGAACACCCCAGTCCTTCAGGAGCTCAGGCGCTCTGCCCAGACAGGACGGCAGAACCAGCCAGTGATGATCAAAGCAGGGACCTGCAGGACCCGGACAGTCCGGAGGGCAACTGCGGCAGACCAGCACCAGCGGGTAACCGAAGAGGCCCGGGTCTCTCAGGAGGGCTTTCCAACAGGTTCTGAGCACTAATGATCTTCCTTCTCCCCTTCAGAAGGCCGAGACTTGGAGATCCCAGCGAGGTCTCCGGCGGGTGAGTAGAGGAACACGCTGACCGAGATGATCGGAATGTTATTTCAGAGCTTGTCTGCTTTGGAGGTGCAGCTCCTCCGGAGAACAAGCGGAGAGCATCCGGTCCGACCAAGAGCCAGAGGCCCTGAAGATGACGCGGAGGTGTGTTTGGTCTCGTTGTGGTGCTGTTATATTAAAAGATGGTGGATTTAACCGAGCTGGGTTCAGGGCTCAGGGGAGCGATGACTTGGTTATTTTTCCTTTCGTCTCTCCATCCTGATTCAGTGGCGATTCATCCGTGGAGTCATCGGGTTGTGACCGGATCCTTCCACCCACACTTCCCTCTGGGAGGTTCTTTCATGTTTTTGACCTAATGTTTCTTTGTGTGTTGTGTGAACAAACGGAAGGGAGACGGTGGAGTTAATCGGACCATTTATAACCCCCAGGTTTAGAAAGGAATACAGTTATTTCATTAATGTTTTGACTCTCTTCAACGAATAAATAAGAAAACCAAAATAAAAGCAGCCTTTTTTTCATTTTACCATCTTAAATGTATCCATTTGGTAAGTTTCCTCATAAATTAAACGACATTTTCTGGAAGTTTAAGAGCTACAGGACATAAAAAGTCAGCAAATAAAGTAAAAATCAATTGCAAAGAAAAAAAGATTCCATAAAAGCCGTGTTACACATTTCAGATCTTGAGCTTTAATGCTGCAGGGACACAACAACTTACCATCAAATATTGACGGACAAGTACCCGATTTTCTTTATGGGATGGATTCATTCATTTGCTAAAAGTTTCTAGTTCGCTGTACACGTCTGACTGGACTCCCTGTAACGCCTACAAAATAAAAGCAATTTATTCCCAAAAAGAAGTCAATTGATACATAACCCAGAAAGCTGGATGTACGAAGGAGGGTTTTTACCTGGTAGGGTGACTCCGTGACCTCTGACCCTGATGTCGTTGCTCTTGATGTGGCAGTTCTTTTACCTGCTTAAATAAAAACCCACTTTCATGTGTGTGTGAAGTAAAATGGAGCCATCAGGAAGAGGAAGGCAGCGCTCACTGTCAGGGTCCCTCCGTCTCTTGAGCTTCGTCATGAGGCAGAATACAGAGGCGGTGATGAGGAGGGTCAGGAGGATATCGGTGATCATAACGGCCATCAGTACCCACGTTTTGATGACATAACAATGGCCACAAGCTGTGAAGAGAGGAGACGTTTGAACACTGCAGCACAGAGGCTGGAAATCAGCAGCGAGAGTTGCTGAACCTGCCTGGATGTCCTTCAGCAGAGCCTGCGGAGATAGAGAGAGAGACCTCAGACAACACCACCCACAGCCAGAGCCTCCCGCAGTCGCCCCAACGGCACTCACCAAACCAGGGGCCCACAACACACAGGCCGTCGGACATGTTCGCTGCGTCGCTCCCTGGTGGAAACGGGTGGGGGGAGGCTGAGAACTCTCTTCTCTCTCAAGTGGATGCGACGTCGCCTCCTCAATACGACATGTTGGATGTAGAGGAGTCTGGTGGGAGTCTGGAGGGGGTCCGGCGAAGAAGAAGAAGTGGATGTGACTTCTGTTTCGGGGTCTCAAGAGCTAGACTGGGATCCAGGCCTGCTCTTAGAACTGTCGCAGCGTTAAATGAAAGCACTGAGAGTTAGGTGTGATATGCTTCTGGGAGGACAGTGCTCCTCCTCCTCTTCCCCTGGTCTCAAGGTTTGTGCAGACTATTTAGGTCACTCCATTGGTAAACCACAGCTGTAAAAGTAATGTGAAGTCAAAAAGGTACTTTTTATTGAGCCTGAACTGCCACAGTGTGAATACATCCCAGTCTATTGACAAAATTATTCTAGTGAATAGAAACTCTGCTGTTATAAATTCAAAATGTCTCTGATCTTCTTGGGAAAAGTCCAGCAAAATTAGTGCTGAAAACTATTACTATATATATTACTAGAGTATAAAACTATACTATGACTATATATTACTATATCCTATACCATTACCACTATACAAATCTAAAAAAAAGTAGTTAGAATGATTTAAAACCTTTAAAACTTCATGGAGGCGTCAAATATGAAGAGCATTTTCTTTGAAATGGGAACTATCAACCAACTGAGAATTTCCTGTTCCACTTCCTATTGTGTATATATTTATATATCTAATAAGCACACACACACAGACACACACACAGACACACACACACCCACACACACACACACACACACACACACACACAGAATCAGCCACTGACATGAAAAAGGCTCAGTCAACCTGTTAAACAGTTTAACAGTCAACAGTTTAGACCAGCATCCCATAATAAGCTCCAGTCGGCCACATGTCTCAGCTGCTGCTGTAGGACACAATAATTTCACACACCTCTAAGGTCACACAAATATGTTTCTAGGACAAAAACACAGAAATGCTCTAAATTATGAGCTCTCAAAGGCCAAGAAGCACAAACATTTATTTTTAATAAAAAAAATCATCAAAATAAAAGTTTTTTAAAAAGCAGGACGATAAGAAGATATTTCATGTTTTATCTGCTACATTTAAAAAAATAAAATAAAAATCTACTTTCTTATTTAATAATATTATATGAACTAAAAAGACAGCTGAGAGGGGATACGGATGGAAAACTGCATTAATATGGTGTAATTCTGCTTAAAATGGGGCTGTCTCTCTACATTCTTGACCTCTTGACCCCTTCTTCTGCAGAATTCTTCCATTTTGGCGGTTGTTTGTTGTTTTTCTTGACGTTGGCCCGTGTGTTCATGTAAATATTGTCAGCTGTGAGGAGAGAAACCAGGTCGCACATTTAATGGCAAAGTTGCCGCCCGTGGAAGACAAATCTCAGGCCTCACCGCTCTTTATCGCCTTCTGTCGAGTGCTCGCACATCTGTAGGTGATGGCGACGATGATGAGGGTCAGGACCACATCTGCCCCGATGACGCCGGCTACCGTCCACGGCTCAATCCTGTAGCAAGACACAGAGCTGTCTGGGGGGGGAGGGGCGGACAGGTGGAAAATATCAGGGCTTAGCCTCTTGGTTCTTTTATTTTGAAACATCAATCATTAAAATCCAGCCGACTGCATCTTTTGTGGGTCACCGTACCTGTAGACGCCGCCGCCAGTCCTTCGAGAAGGGAAAGGAAAGAGAATCATCACCTCTGCTGATGTCAGTTAGGTTTCTTCGTGCTATAAAATATCTGTGGTTGCATTTTCCTGTCAGACCCCCTCGGTGTGTCTGTGAGGTGTGTATTTATGTGTATGTATGTGTATGTGTGTTTGTGTGTGTGTGAGGGAGTGAGTGTGGGTGTGAAATACAGAATAACATGCATACCGAGAATGTTGCAAAGAATAAAAGCACTGGTCAAAGATCTGCCGGGCGCCATTGTCAATGCAACGCTTTTGGGAGAAAAAAGAAGATTTTTAAAAAGTCTGTACTTAACAATAACCAATTATAGTTATGTCTCACAATTTTACGCTTTTATATTCAAATCAGCTGGATAATTGCTACTATTTTAGGTCTGTATTTCATGAAAACACTGTGAACCAGAAAACCACTGATTTGAACAGATTAAAAGCATCCTGAACTGATTAGTTGGGGTGGGTGGGGGGGGGGGGGGGGGTGGGGGTGGGTTAAAAACACAAATACAAAAGTGAAACAATCCATCATTTGTCACTAAAATCACACACAAATCTATTTGTGAGTAACCGTCACAGAGGATCCCGTCTGACAGCTACAACATAGAGGGAAAGTAAGAGGAGCTGTGTGCGTACCTGCTGTTGCTCCGCTGGGGTCCAAAAGAAGATGTGACTCCAATCAAAACTGTTTCGATAGTCACGGCTTCTTCCTGCCTCTGCAGAGCATGGCGGTGGGGTTGGTGGCAGTGGAAAGTCTGTTTCAAAGCTGGTGTCATCAGGGGCTTAAAATCTAACAAACTGGCTTGAGGCTAGATTCTCCTCCATAATTCTAAATCAACCAAAGTGACTCAAAAGGTGACACACATCTATTCAAAAAACACATTTGAAAAGCCAACTGTCTGTATTTACCTGAGGCAAATGTTGAAATTCTTCCAGAATGTAAAGTTTGGAACATGTTTTCAGCTATGTTGACTAAAACTGCCCATCAACTGAACAAACCTACTCGCAATCACATTAAATAGTTAGAAAAAAAACATTTAAATTCTCCTTCCTGCCGTCTCAGCCAGCCTGATTGACTGTGCACGCACAAGCCTGGCAGCTCCGGCAGGGGGCGCTGTCACACTGCCTTTAAAAAGACTGGGTGGCTCAGCAGAGCCGCAGGGACCCTCGACATGAAACCACAAATTAGGGGGGACAGTTGGCATGCACGTGACGTCATCCAACCCAGAAATGGGTGCTTCTTTGGAACTGACTCACCTCCAGCGAGTAAAAATGACGCTTGACTTTAGTGTTTTGACAGAACTGAGTGATGAACATTTCCAGGAGCCCATGGAGGAGCCCCCCAGTGTGGAAGCTCCTTCATCTACCGGCAGAAATCAAAAACCTCATATCTATAACAGGCAGGCGAATCACAGACCTGCTTTTTTTCTCAGAGTATGATTATGATATGATATAATACTATTGCAGGTTTTCTGTGTGGTCCACCAAAGAGAGCTCCAGTTACTACAGAAGCCTGTTAGTTTTTGTCCCCATGACAACTATTGAGATATCATCTCGAACCACCTCTATTCCAAATATTGAATTTCCCCCAAACGGAACCGGGCTTCTCCACTGATTTCCCAAATGAACAATTTCCACTTATTTTGCATCTGCTTGAAAGCAAATCTTAAATCATGTTTTCTTTCAAAGGGACTGTATATGGATCCAGGCATCAATGGGTTAAACGGGTTATCTAAGCCGCCCTAAAGGGGAAAAACTGACTGATTGAATCGTTATTTTGATCTTTCTAAACAAAACACCGTTATGGAATGTGGAACTATAATGTTTCCTTTAAAACAATCGAATGAAAATGAAACTACGGTATATTGTTTTTTTTATTATGATTGTTGTTAAAAGATATGGGTTGTCCCATTGGTAGAAATTAGAACAATTGAAGAGATTTTTTTTGGGTCATCGTGAAACAAACGATCAGAAATTCTGTTCTATTCAATTGATATTTGAGCAGTTTATCAAAGTCCTGATGAGGTCGAAGCCATGAAGATACAAACGAGCTTCAGAGGAGCTTCTTTAGTTAACTGGCGTGTTTCCCCTCACGTAGATCATCTGTTGGAACACATCTAAACTCCAACCCGAGCAGAGTTCACCCTGACTTTAAATTGTAAAGTGGATAATCTGGGGTTAATCCGACTCGTAATTACACAGCAAAGGCAGCAAACTATGACACATACCTGAACTACTGATGTGTCAGGCTGATATTTTCAGAGCCCCCCCGCGTATTAGGTCGCTTCTATTTGTTTAACAAAGATAAAAGAGCCCAGATGGGTGACGGCTGCTGCTCAGCCAGTGGTGTCGCTGCTGTGTGGCTCCCCCCGCGGGGGGCGTGGCCTGTGGTCAGGGGAGTGGGGGGAGCTGTGTGGCTCCCCCCGCGGGGGGCGTGGTGATGGGGAACAACGTGCTTTGTGTATACAAGCGGCGGCGGAGAGGAGGATCAAAACATCATTTCAGCACAAGAAGAGGACCTGTAACGGATTCCAGAGCGACAACCCGTTTCTGACATGCACTTTGATAAATGTGAGTAGATCACCGGAGATTGCTTTGATCTGTTCTTTAGCCAACCGGGCTATTCGCTGATGTCAAGTTTATTATTCGGTTAGATTTGTGCCGGTTTGGATGGGTTTAGACCCCGAACCTGAGTGGCATTTTTATTTTTTGGTTGTTATGAAGGGTGTTTTCATTCATTCATTCATTCATTCATTGTGACGCGTGTGATGCAGCGATACTGATACTGTTTCTCTCGGGTCTTATGTGAGAGAGATGTGAGTGACTCCAGGACAGTGGACACACGGCGGGGAAGCCCAGACGTGCATCCACCCTTATTCAGGAACTTTCGTTTCTGTTTTCATCTTATAAAAACACACATCTCTGTTGGGATTCCAGCCTGTTCGAAGCCAAAATGAGGAACCCGGTTCCGCACTCTTGCTCTCGACCGAGTTGAAAGGGAAAGGTCGTCGGAATCCCCGGCCTCCTACGCGCATGACGCGCGTGTCCAGGGGTTTCCACAGGTCGCAAGAGTAACGTGGGACCGTGCGTGAACCGAGACTGACCCCCCCCCCCCCCCCCCCACCCCCCCACCTTGCACTGTTACGCTTGTCTGGTCTCAGATTGGAGCGTCAGGTTCAAGTAATGCAGGGTGACACGTTTCAGGGTTTTCCGACAGACCGACCTCAACTACTACTGTTGACCTTTTTCTGAATGTGAGTCCAGCGGGACGGACTTTTGTGCTGACAGGTTCGAAAAGGTGAAAGGTTACAGGTGTAGGGAGCAGTTACGCAAGGCTTTTAAAAAATCTATTCCCCTCATTTTATTTGCACCTTATTTATTTAATTAATTAATTATTTATTACAAATGTCTCTGCCTGTCTGACAGCAGTTAATTTACAACTATTATATTTTTATGGTTCAGCAACATAATCAGAAAACGCCCAACAACAACAATCATCTATCTATCTATCTATCTATCTATCTATCTATCTATCTATCTATCTATCTATCTATCTATCTATCTATCTATCTATCTATCTATCTATCTATCTATCTATCTATCTATCTATCTATCTATCTATCTATCTATCTGTCTGTCTGTCTGCCTGCCTGCCTGCCTGTCTGTCTGTCTATCTGTCTATCTATCTTTATGTCTGTCTGCCTGTCTGCCTGTCTGTCTATCTTTATGTCTATCTTTATGTCTATCTGTCTGTCTGTCTATCTGTCTATCTATCTTTATGTCTGTCTGTCTGTCTGTCTGTCTGTCTGTCTATCTGTCTGTCTGTCTATCTATCTATCTATCTTTATGTCTGTCTGTCTGTCTGTCTGTCTGTCTGTCTGTCTGTCTGCCTGTCTGTCTGTCTATCTGTCTGTCTGTCTATCTATCTATCTTTATGTCTGTCTGTCTGTCTGTCTGTCTGTCTGCCTGTCTGTCTGTCTATCTGTCTGTCTGTCTGTCTATCTATCTATCTATCTATCTATCTATCTATCTATCTATCTATCTATCTATCTATCTATCTATCTATCTATCTATCTATCTATCTTTATGTCTGTCTGTCTGTCTGTCTGCCTGTCTGCCTGTCTGTCTGTCTGTCTGTCTATCTATCTATCTTTATGTCTGTCTGCCTGTCTGTCTGTCTATCTGTCTGTCTGTCTGTCTATCTATCTATCTATCTATCTATCTATCTATCTATCTATCTATCTATCTATCTATCTATCTATCTATCTATCTATCTATCTATCTTTATGTCTGTCTGTCTGCCTGTCTGCCTGTCTGTCTGTCTATCTATCTTTATGTCTGTCTGTCTGTCTGTCTGTCTGTCTGTCTGTCTGTCTATCTATCTTTATGTCTGCCTGCCTGTCCGTCCGTCCGTCCGTCCATCTATTTCGGGGTCACGGGGAGGGGGCACGTTTGGGTGGAGGGTCCACCTGGATGAGTTGCCAGTTCATTGCAGGGCCCTATGTGAGCATTTGTGGGTTTGGTACCTTGCTCAAAGGTACCTCGGCAGTCCTTTGACGGTGTTCTGGCACCTTCTCCTGCTACCAGCACACCTTCCATGTTTTGTACAGTATGTACGACTTTCACTTCTTTCTAAGTAGTCTCATCTATGCAATTTTGGTACTTTTTCAGTCTCATCAGCAGGTCCGTCTCCACTGTGCTAAATATTCAAAATCGGAACTGATTCATTTATTTATTTGAAAGTTTTGTGAAGAGAGAGCAGCCCTGCGCTCAGAACAGTTACAAAAAGACACGAGCCTCTCTTCTTTTGCTCTTCCTCCCGGACATGCATGTGAAATAGGAAGCACGTGTTGATGGTGACGCAGCTCCGACATGTCGAGGGCAGGAAGATGTGGTTAGCTTCACCAAAACCCTCAGCGTAACGGAGCGAGACAGGAAGATGTCATAGAAAATGTTCAGTGGCAGTCCCTCTCCGGAACCCTATTCTGACGATCGCGTCTGATTTGCACGGCCGCAAAACGCATGTTCACAATGGAGGAGGTTCTGCGGGCCTTTATCTCTGCTCTCCGGTTCCACAAGCTAGGTGGAAATGTCACCTGTGGTGGAGGGGTGGAGGTTGATTTTAAGGAAACAGCCTTGTGTGGTCAGAACCTTTAGGCTGGGAAAGAATAGAGCTCTTGTTTTGTCTTTTTTTCCCCCTCACTTTCTCATCACCTTTATACCATTAATGGAAATGATAAATCTGCACCAGCAGGAAAAAGTTCATAGCATTCATGGCAGATGAGATAATCACCATAACAGAACTTGTTGCTCAGAGTTTACAGTGTCATTCGTTAGATCACCACCATGTCAGTTTTTTTTGTTTTTTTTTCTCGGTGGTATTTTTATAGAGCGTGAGGTTTGACCTACCTCATTCAAACGACCCGGTGGTTGAACATATTCTGTCTCGTCAGCACCAAAGGAGAAGCCGTGTTGCACTCTGCCCACTGTGAAGAAACTCCTGGAACAGAAGAGGAAGCGTGAGACGTCCACGGCGCCGCCGTCCTGCACCTCCGCCAGCATCAGCCCGGCTCACACCTCGACTGCACCGGTCAGGGATACAGAGTTGCCTCCAGACACAAGTGTTGGCAGATTTTCGGCTGGTTCTAACTTCCCTGTTCTCTCCTCTTCACAGCAATTCTCCATTACAGAACCTTTCACCTGCACAGGTAAGAGCAGCTGCACCATGCTTGTTACTTCAATAGGCTGATAATGTATTTGTGGCCAAATGAGGCTAAAATGGGTCCAAAAACTGCATCCTTCTGCGCTATGACACCCTAAAACAACATATTTGAATGCTGCTAAGGTAATAAAGCAGGAGCAAGTGCCAACCAACTCTGTTGTATCATTGTTGGAGCAGGTTCTTCTGCGATCCACCACCCACAGCCCAGCATCTCACCTGCAGGCGCATCCAGCAGCTACTCAGACATGGCCGTCAGCTACGAGCAGTGGGCCCCAGCGGCAGAGTCGTTACAGGCCTACTACCCCAGCATCAACATAGAGCCCGGCTACGGCGCCGCCTACGACCTCCCGGTCACGCCAGAATACAGCGCCCAGCAGCTCTCTGTGTTTGGAGACGCCATCAGTCATACATATGTAAGAAGAGTCCTCCACTGCAGATCTTTCTGCCCCTTACAGCTTGCCCATGACGTCCCGTGCTAATTTGTGCAGGAGTGCCAGCGAGCAGATCCCAGTATTCAGAGTTCATCCTGGTCACGGATGGGTCCCAGTCAAAGCGGGCAGGTCTTCTTTGGCTCCCCCATGGACATGGCCAAGCTGGAGGAGGCCAGGATGGTGCTGAGCCGGCTAGACTACAGCCGAGCCACCGAGCAGGATGAAGATGGAGACACGTGGGTGCTTCTGTGTGGATGAAAGAACTTTTAGAGTCTTAATCATCCCCGAAGATTGTAAACAAAAGAAGTTTCATTTTCAGTAGTAACCAACAATTGTGACTCTCGTTTACCACAAATTCTGGCATGACGAGGAAGATGTCAGTGAGTCAGGCTCTGATTAGAACCCACTAGACTAGAAGAAGCAAAGACAAATTCCACTGCGACTGGGACGTCTATGAATGTTTTCCACCCTTTCTGACTAAGTCATTCCTTTTTTCGAGCAGCATTCTGCACATCTACACCGCCAAGGGGCTGAGAGAATACGCGTTCGCAGCTGCGGAGAGGCTGAGGGCCGTGGGCAGACTGGACGCCAAGGAACACAAGGGAAAGGTGCGGAGCGGCGACCTCCAAAAAGCGGCCCGTTTAACCTTGTTGTAAACGTAATGGATTTGGGTTTGTGCAGACCGCTCTGCTGGTGGCGGTGGCCGCCAACCAGCCGGAGATCGTGCAAGACCTGCTGTCACTGGAGGCTGACATCAACGCCTGCGACGTTAATGGCCAGACCGCCCTGCACCTGGCTGCCCACTACGGCTTCCCTGTGGTCCTGCAGGTAAATATCTACTGGAGGATTCTGTGACATTAGTGAAAGACACTAAACCAGGCGTGCCCAGACCAGGTCTCTGAGGGGCGTAATCCAGCCGGGTTTTCTGTCCCACCAGGCAGACAGAGCCTCCGCCTGGATTTTGACCCTCAAGGACCTGGTCTGGGCATGCCTGCCCTAAATATTAAGAGCATATGTTTTTTTCACAGGCAATTCTGTCGAACAAGCCAGCTGTCAACCTGGAGGCCAGGAATTTTGAAGGTATTTTTGCTTCGCTGTCCTGAAACGAGGGTAATGACAGCTTAGAAACAAGATTCAACGCCAAACGTGCCTTTGCCATCTCCTCAGGTATGACCGCTCTGCACTGCGCAGCCATTTCCCACTGTGCCACCATGAAGGCTCTGTCCAGCGGTGGGCTTCCAGATGTTGCTCTGCAGGGCAAAGCTGTAGAGAAGCTCTCCTGTGTGCAGAAGCTCCTCAGCAGCGGTGCATCGCTGCTCAGCCAGGTACCGCAGCTCTCTGCCACATATGCCACATTTACATTATTACCACCTAAAGGACATTTGGGAACTTGAGGTATCAAAGAGATGAATGTGACATGAAATTAATGGTGCCAGAGATCTTGTGGGTTTCAATTTATACCAAGTTTGTGTCTTTTCTTCAATTCCAGGAACTCAAAAGTAACAAGACTGTGCTCCATTTGGCTGTAAAGGAGGGGAACGTGGAGCTGGTCCATTTTCTGCTGAGGACCCCCCTGGCCAACATGAAGGACTTTGTTAACCTGAAGGTGAGAATCACTCACCCCCCTCTGGCTTTTAAACCTGTTCCTCAGTATATCCAGGATTCTCTACATACCTGACTCACGTCGCCCTGTCCCATTGTGCTACAGGCTCACGGCCACACAGCTTTGCACATGGCAGCTGGTCTCCATGGTAACCCCCACCAGGAGGAGATCCTGAGACTGCTGCTGAGCAGAGGAGCTGACCCCAGCATCCGCAACCTGGAGAACGACCAAGCGGCTCACCTCCTGCAGGGCGGCCACCAGGGGGAGCAGGTGAGCTTCCCCACTTGATTTTTGATCCTATCCGACTCAGTATAATCCTAAATTCACCTTTTACCTTAAATTTACCAGCTCAAACTCATGCTGAAGAGACGCAGCACCTCCTCCCGTCGTCGTATCATGTCCTCGCAGGACCTGGAATAATTTTTTCTTCCTTTTTTGGAAGGAATGAATCAAACCCATTTTCCTCTGTTGTAAAGGGGATTGAAAGTTTTGTGGCGTTAGAAGTCTGTGTTCATAAATTTAGCTGCCGTAACCGACCCAGTTTAATCTGAATCAGATTATACAAAAAGGTGTGGCCGTGCAATTTAGGCCTGCTAGTTTAAAAAAAAAATCTAATTCCAATGATGTGATAATAAAAAAAACCCCTATAGTTTATGTGTTTCAGTCCATTTTGCATTTTCTTTTGAAGTACATCGCACGAGTCTTGCAAAAGAAGGGTCTCAATCCCAGCCCACAGTCAGCAGAGAAACCCTGATGTGGTAATCTGATAATCCACCATATATTATTCTGCTGTTTGCATTATCAGATGAATAATCTCTAACTCTGATCAGATTTTTACGGTCATGTAAAAATCCCCTAGAGACTTCATTCTTAGTTTCTATTAAAGAGACATTAAAGAGCAACAGTTCTAACAGGCTACAATCCCAGATTTAAGTTAATTTCTGTGAAATTGTCCCTGAAAACCTTTGACTCACTTGTCAAAAGCCCCCCCCCCCCCCCCCCATCACCAAAGGTTATCATATTGATACACCGGGTGATGACTGATGACAGACCAGCTCACGTTGAGAACATTGGCACCTTTCTTTAGATATGTGTCATCCTTCAGTGTTATTTTCACTTGGAAATATGGAAAGTTTACTGTGTAAAAATGGATGTTGGTTCTGAACGAAGCACAACAGAGATGATAAACAGTCTGACTAACGGTTGATTTGTGTCGTGAGTCACCGGAGAAAGTAAAACCACACAACCAGCAGGAAGGCGAGGACAGCGCCCTCCAAAATCAGACAAGCATTTCTCTTTTCATCATTCTTCCACAACAGCAAAATGCATAATCCAGATGATTGTTTCAATGTCCCTGAAAGGTTACAGTCACCCTTTATTTAAATCTCTGTTTTGTTGGAGTAAAAACCCCTCCAACCAATGTTAGCTTTGATCTGTTACATTTGGCAAATTCTAAAGTTACGTGAAACATGTATGACCCCTGCTATTTATTGTGTGTTTTTCTTTTCCTTGTTATTTATTTCAGGGTGTGTTTCTTTTTTGTTTTTACTTTTTTTTCGGCAGAACAATGAAACATTTACTCTCCTCAGTTAACTTATTAAAAACAGATGATTGATGGAAGCGTTCCGACTTATTTTTGTCCCATTTTGGTCAAAATGTGACTGTTACAGAGAAATAAAATGAAGGGGAGACACCTGGTTCTAAGTAGAGTGCTGACATTTATTTTCTTGTCCTTAATTTACTCTTTTAACTCAAATAAATATGATCAGCCCAAAGACGGAAAATAGAGGACTGGGGGAAACAGGCTGGGACCCCCTGCTGTTGATAATCCAGGAAGGGCCGCAAGCGTGACCCCTGAGGCAACCTTCCATATTCCCGCATATTCTGTATTTTCTATACAGTTTGAGGTGCTGGGAAAAAAGAAGACGAGCAGATTCAGTCGTGAGCTGAGGAATGTGACGACACTTGAACAAGAAGTGGACTTACTGTCTGCTTTGGGAATTTGGGAAGTGGACGAGCTGGAAATGCAAAAAGAGAAAGTGAGCAACACAAACAAGCAGTTATGGTCATTGAAGAAAACAGACAGAAAACATCTCATTAAATGGATCTTTCAGGAGCGCACGCCGGGCGTGACGCAGCCACAAGGCACAGAGCAGGCACATGAAAACACAACCCACGTGGGATTTGTCATCCAGGATTCTCTGCAAACTATGTGTTGGAAATGTGTTTATATGCAGAAGATGCATCCAGGGGAGGGTTAGAAAAAAAAAAGAGGAAACTCAGTTTTATTCAAAAAGCAATACTGGAATAGAGGTTTTCCCCACACAAGTGGGGCATCCCCTTCAAGTCATACAGCATGCACAGGCAGATCATCCATCAGGCCTTGCAGCTCTTACTTGGAGGAGGAGTTTACACATTTTGTACATTTTTTACCTGTTTGAGGGACAACGGATCAGTTACAATGTGGAATGTGCATGATAGCAGGGGCGCGGAGATGGTCGTGGGGTCACTTACTCAGGGCGATTACAATGCCAGTGATGGACATGATGGCAGCGAGGATGACCCCGGTGGTGCGCAGCGTGTCGTAGTCTACAGGGGACAAAAGGGTTCCAGACTTTATTTAAGAATGCTGAGCATCATGGTGATTATTCCACATTTTGAAGTCTCACCGTAATTGAAGTCACTTTGGTCTGGAAACATCGTTTCTGCAGGAGGAACGGGAGAAAAAGAGCTTCAGGAGTGAGCTACTTAGGCTCTGACAGGAGAATTTAACAGCTTTTCAGATCTGCAGGCTCTGCCATCTCGGGAGTGGGAGTGTGTGTGTGTGTGTGTGTGTGCGTGTCCACTGAGACTTAATGCAGCATCTTTGCTCAGCAGAAAAAGACACCCACAAAAAGTGGGTTCGCAGCCTGGAACAGGACAGTTAACATCCCATCAGAGCCCAAACGCTGAAACATGTTGTGATCTGCAGGTCAAAATGACTGAAACAAGCTCTGGTGTAAACTAATCGTCCTGTAGCGTCTTTAAGGTTCCCAGCCCGATGGGGGCTGCAGCGATGCCGCTGAACGCTCGCGTCCAAGCTGAGTTGGCAGTTTTCATTCAGTCCTTTTTTGGTTTGTTATTTTCTTATAGTCAGTGAGATGCTGTTCTGAGCGATAAACATCTTTGTAAAATTGTGGAGTTTGTAACTTTCTCTGGCTGCAGCGCCCATTTAATGTTGCATCAGCAGCCTCTGCAGCAGAGATGCAGCAGCCTGAACTAACCTGTGTGTTCACGTAAAACTATTTATGCCATAAATCCCAATGAAAACCCACAAATGAGGGCAATTTAAAACACATCAATGCATTCAACAACCTAAATAATGTAACAAAAGGTAATAAACATGATCAAACCTGTGGTGGCCATGGCTGCACTGTAGAGATACTGAGGAGCTTGATTTCCAGGTTTTGAATGCAGCCTACTGATGGCTTTGCCTGGTAACAGCTGGACGCAGCAGACGACGCCCCCTGGTGGCTGCAGCCCAACGTTGCATTTAGAGATGCGGAGTTGTGCCAAGGAGTTGCCCCTTTAGCTAATTTAAGATCACTAAATATATGCTACTATTAAAAATGTATGAACACAAGCATTTATGTCTTCCAAAACTACACTATTTATTCTAAATGCAACTTTGTGCTCCCCGTTTTCCTCCAGGCTTCGTGTTTTAGCTGCAGAACATGATTATTTTCTTTGCTTAGACAACAAAGCCTACACAGGTTTTATATTTGCAGAGGCTGCCCGAGACATCGTGGCTCAACAATCTCAATAAAACCAGAAGCAAAGATGATCAACTGAGCAGTTCTTCACTGAACAACCTTCTGCAGGAGTGACGCCATGCAGCACATACATCACTGCCTTGCTGCTGCATTTCTGCAGGATGTGTGACTGGGCTGACTGCGGCATCTGCACATGCATAATGCAGCACCACAGGGACAGTGTTTACTTACAGGACAAAATGATGACTTTTTTGATTTAATATATTTTATTTTATGTAATCTGAACGGCACAACACACACATAGTCAGATTGTCGTTACCAATAAAGACACAGAGTAAAAACAAAAGAAATGGATCACAGTTTGTTTCTAAAAGGAGCTTGTAGAAAAAGATGATCGATATTTGCTGCCTCCTGCTGGCAGCGCCACGCGATTGCGGGGAAAGAAAGCTAAGGTTCTTTTTTTTTGCAACTGTTTGCACAAAAAAGGCAGCACTGAGGTCTGTGAGACACCCACCAGCCTCCTCCGCTCGTCTGTTTCATCAAACTGTGGAAATAGTCACAGATTAGCAAAAAAAAAAGCATTAACCGTCTTATTCTGTTGAGGAATAAACCAAAACTATTAACCTCTTTGAGCAGCATCAGGACCTCTGGGGCTTAGAAAAACAACACAATTACTCACAGAATTTCACAGGTGGCTGACAAAACTCACTAGAACTTTGCGGTTTAAATAGGAGTATTTGCTGGCGAGAAAAACCTCAACTTACTTTGACTTGTTATTCTTGGAGCAGTTGCATTTTCGAGCTGTTTGTGGTGAGAGAGAAATAAGAACGACAGCCAGTTATAATGAATATCAAAATAAACATGAATATGGAGCAGCAGGTCCAGCCGAATGGCTTTGGTTTTGGAGCCAAGTGCACTAAATCACACTTGAGCCAAAGACGAGAACCAGAGCAACACACTTAGTAACATAATGGTACATCCTGTGCACGAAACCTGACCTACAGCAGCATGTGTTATGTTGTGCATGTGCCCGAAACAGCTGGTAAACCCAGTCAGAAGCAGCCCGCAAAGACTGACCTACATGCAAGCGTTTTGAAAGTTGACGCTCAGCGAATCACCCGCTCCCAAGAGGCAAGGGCAGCATTTTAAAAATTGCCCCATAAATTCTTCCTGTTTTGGCAGTTCTTTTCCCCCGGTCCGAGCGGTTTATAATGGAAAATGTGTCTTATATAATCAGCCTGGAGCCTGAAAAAGCAACAGTGAGTCGGTTTCGTGACCCACCCGCTCATTTCCTGACGATAGCTGATCCTAATCCGCAGTTATATTCTGGCCACAAATGTTCCTTAAAACACCTTAGACATATTTCTTCATGGTTTCTGCTGAGAGCGTTTGGTTGCGCTGACCAGGACCAGCAGAATCTGCCCGTTTGGATAGGATCCAGTGGATTCTTTACCGTCTGGTTTTTAGTTTCAAGGCTGCTGGCAACAACAACCCGGGCTCAGGGGCGAGAGGAGGAAGGGGTAAGTTGCGAAGGGCAAATAGTTGGGTTGGTGTGAGAGCCCAGGCCGCGGGAGGAGCTGCGGAGACGCACAGAGCCCGTTTGTGCTGCAGCGGGGAGGGGTACGAGGTACACACACACACACACACACACACACACACACACACACACACACACTCGGCGGCAGGTAGACAAACACTTACTGACGATGAGAGCAATGCCCATGAGGAAGAGGACCACAGCGAAGATCAGGCCCCCAATTCTCAGAGACTCGTAATCTGAAAGGAAAAAAACAGAGTAGGAACAGGATTAAAGATTTATTTGGAATCAGCAACTTTATTAACTTTTACGGGGCGGGATCCACAGGGAGTGAAAGACGCCAACTCGTCTCACGCCTTTCCCGTCTGGGGGGGGGGGGGGGGTGACGGCGGTGAAAACGGCGCTCGGACTCACCGTAGTGAAAATCACTGTCGTAGTCTACAGAAGAGAAGAGAGAGGAATCAAAGCCATAGACACTAAAGAGGGAGATGAAATGTCTGTCCAAAAGCTTCAGCGGTAGCAACATTCACCTTTGTCATCAGCCGACGCTGCTGTGGGAGCAACAGAAACATCGTTAGTCATTAACGCTTTGGTCTGAGCGCCACATGAGCACGTCTACCCCTGGTGGGGAGGCACACCTGGTTCAGACGCTGACGTTCATCATCAGATCACAATGTGATCACTAGTCAAAGGTTACGATCAAAGCCCTCAGCTCTCATGTTCACCAATATTTAATGAGCTCTTCCTTCAGCCGTTAGCAACATTTCCTTAAAATCTGTTCATCATTTTGTGAGTTTTTAATTAAATCCTGGCTATCTCTTAACCTCAGTGGAAGTTAAACCTGTGGTGACCTACGGTGCCAAGAATTAGAAATAAGGTAATCATCCTAAGGTTCAGAAAAAATGGATCGAGCTTTGCTGTTTTAAAGCCCTCTCAGGTCACATGGAGACTAAAAAATGAAAACATGTGAGCAGGATTAACGTGCGCTCTGGTTTGACCGGTGAATTATAGACACACGAGAGGTAGACACATCATTAGAGTGGCCGTCTGAGCAGCGACTTTAATAACAAAGACTTTATTTTTGGAATTTCCAAACAGACATTTCGTTGGTTTTATTCCACAATCTGCGCAGATTTGAAAATGTGTCAAACTGATCATTTAAAAGAGGACTGAGGTGTTTTACAATTTCAGTAAAATGTAACAAAGATTAAGAACAACTTCATTGTGGGTAAGGGTCGAGGAAAAGGTATTAATTAAATACATTTAAAAAAGAAAGTAAAACGCCTTAAACAAAATCTGTTAAACGGGATTTGTCCTTTGAAGCAATTTCCGCCTTTTTATGAGGGAACCAGTGATTTCACATAGTGTTGCAGGCACATGAGCCTCAGCAGATGAAGAGCCTGAGCCGAGTGTGCTGATGCAGGCAGGACGCACAAAAACCCCCCAGCAGCCGTCTGAACGAAGGATTTCAAACCCCGTCGGACGAGGAAACATTTCCACCAGTCACATGTGGCCTTTTGTCACAGCCAAACACACAAATGAGGAGCAGCCCGACGTGGAAAAGGAACACTTCCCCAGTAACAGAAACTGGGAGCGTCGCACGCCTTTCACCAACAAGCAACGCAGCCACAGCAAACGTAGGCAGCGGAACCAATAACTGGAGTAGCCATGCTGCGCCCGGATGCAGGAAACTTACCGGAAACCTCCCTGCCAAATGCTGATCCTGTTATACACACACATCAGTTCTGTTATACGACACGTGGAACACAAGTGGGGCCACACGAGAGCCAGCTGAACTCCCACAAAGGACAGTTTTAAATAGCAAACTGCCAAAGCTCCACACTGACTCTCTAAACAGTGAGCAGGAGAGGATTTTAAGCAGCACGTTGTGCAGCTGCGCAGCAATGAACCCCCATAGGGCAAATAAATGTTATTACAACGTTATTACAACACTTATTACAGCATAACCCCCAAAAAAATGTTCTAATATTGATGTGATTTAGATGTAAAAACATTAGTTGGGTTCTCCATTATTTGGTTTAATTTGTGAGGGTTAATGACCAGCAGAGATTAATGCTATAAACGTGCACGAGAAGAGAAAGAACTCAGAACTGTCTGGGATATTTAACTCTTCCTCGGTGGGAGGATCTCTAGTTAGGGAATTATGGAGAATAGTGCTCACCGAGTGCAGGGGCCAGCCAGCAGCTGAATGCCACCAACACCACGAGATCCATCATACCTGTCGGGGAAAAAGACCCAAATGAGTCTCAATATCACAGAAGAGACTTATTAACACGGAGCATTAGACACAAACAACAGTTACGCCAATAGAAAGCCCGTGTTTGTATTTTAGTGCCGCTTTTTGAGCCAATTTTCACTCTCTTCCAGCGGAAAAAGGCGGATGAATGATGATAAATGAAGTCATTCCCCCAAAACTTTCAACGCTCCTCTGAACTGACACTGAATTCCAGATGATTAACGACTCTTAATGACAAGTGGAATGAATTACAGCAGTGTTTCTGTTCAATTAGCCGCAGGATAAGCCGCATTAACAACCCCACCCCCTCTAAGTTAGCTCCTCTGTACGTGCAGTTGAGGGCCCCAGGGGATCCGTCTGAATAACACCGTCCTCTGGCTCTGGGGTCAGACGGGGGCTATTTCAGGCCCAGCACATCAAAGCTGGTAGGGTCAGGGTGGAATGTAAGGCTGGTGGGTTGCTTTAGTCATCCAATTTAGAACATGAACATCTTGAGACTGTTTTCCTGGATCATACTGGGAGGGGGGGCTCTCACGACCCAGGGGCCTTGTTTTCACTGTTTTTTAAAGGGGGTTTCTTGCTGCTCTTCTGCAGTGTAACATTGTTTAAATCAAATGAAAACCTTTGACAGGCTATCAACAGATCTCAGGTCAGGGAGGTTCTAGTTTCTGTGACCTCTGTCTTCAAACCTCCACAATTTGCCGAACGATGCAGTTGCAAACACCTGGGAGCAAGAGGAAAGAAAGACCTACACTTTAACTCCAGAAATAGGATTAACAGGAATCACCATTCAATCTGGTTTAATCCTAGAAATTCTTCTGGCCAAGGGCATCTAGTTACCTCGATGTTTTGACCAATGAATAGCAAAGAAAAGGACATAACAAAGGCCCAGTTTTGGGTAATTCCGCGGCTTTAGGCTTCTCTCCACCGCCAGAGAAGAACGTCTTCATTGTGGCCTGTGTTTGCCACACAACTCCAGACTTCCCAGTTCATCCCACTGTTGCGTCTCCCAGTCTAACGAAAACACTGACCCACTCCCGCGTATCAATAGATCCTCACATGTTTGTGTGGAAGCAAGTGCGCGTCTGTGCGTAATTGCCTGCACGTGTTGTCAAGGAATTTGAACGGGAAGTGGAGGGTGAAACCGGAAACCTAATCACCAAAACAGCACCGCCAGCTTTCATATAAGATGTTTAGGCTGCGGGTGGCTCAGATGTGTCCAAGCACACGCGTGCGTTCTGAGGAGCGCGTTTCGCCAACTTACCGTCTCTCCGCCCAGTGAACCCAACTTTGCTGTCTCCGGCTGCAGCGGTGACACAAACACACAAACACACACGGTGCACAACAATCCTTCCTCCTTAAACTTACAGAAACTCTGGAAGACTGTGGGAAAGTTCCCCTGCCTGCTTCGACCCCCCCTTTACTACGTATGTCCGCTCCTCCTTCATCTGGTCTCAGGAATGAGGGGGAGGGTGGGGGCAGGGTGCTGCTGTGGGCGACACCAGCTCCCCTAACTGACCGTGCAGAGGTGAACCACTCGGATAACTGCAGCACACACCGGTGCCATCAGCGGGTTTGGGGGATGGTTAAACCGGCTGCTGAGGACAGAAAACTGGGGCTTTTTGATGGTCTCAGTCTGTCACTGAGATCTAGAGAAGCCTGTCTGCCTGGAGGAACCAAGATCTGAGCAGTGTAAACTTTATCATCTTGTGATCACAATATCCTCCCAGGCTGCAGGAAAAGCTGTCATGGAATTTGCGTGACTGTTTTCCTCCTCTACCCAGCAACAGCCAACTTTTTAATGAAACTGCTGCATTTAATTTGCTGCTTTATTATTTAAAAACAACAACAAGCGATGAAAACGTGGTAACAGCCATGAAAACATAATAAAAGCAGACTCCGTGCGTGTTATAATGCCCTCCTCCTCTAGGTGGGGGTGTTGGCCTTCAGACCCAGGTCGTGTGGGCAACTTCCGTTTTACCGTATTTCCAGGCGCCATTACACAATTTTGTTGAGGGTCTTGGTCTGGGTGGACTCAGGACCTTTTAATGAGACCAGCGCTGATGCTTTTTGTCCATCCCGACTAGAAAGATTAATAAATTAAAATCGTGGGTACAGTAATGACTCCCACCCAAGCTGCTGTGTCACAGGCCAACAGCTAAAAACCCCACTGGGAAAGTTTACTAGTCTCGGCACATTTCAGCCCCCATCCAAAGACAATTAGTGAAAACAAACTCTCCGAACTCCACCAACGAAGCTATACATTAACAAATAGATTTAGATATTTATTGTCCAGAGTTATATCAAAACACGTACCTAAGACCTTGAAGCAAACAAAGTTAATAAAACAAACTGAAACAAATTAAATTTCCTAAACGGACTTTTGGTGAATAGAGGAAAATATTTGAATCTTCTGGTGTACTGTTAAATGTGGATTAATAGAAAGTGCAGAATAACAATAATTATAATAATAATAGTTTTTTAGCACCTACTCGACTGGGGCTCCCATTGTGCCATGGGACAGTTTTTGTTATATTTATTAAAGTAAACTTTTTCTCACATTTTGATATTGTTATGATTTTACTTTCATATCATGGTCTTTTCTGGATCTTGACCTCCCAATATCTTAGTCTTGTCTCGCTCTGGTTGCGGTAATGTTGCAGTGCCCGTAAGGAAGAGGAGAACAGCAAAGATCAGGCCACCAATTCTCAGAGACCCGTAATCTGAAAGAAAAACAGCAGAAACAGAAGCAATAAGGACTTATTTTAAATCATGAACTGTATTAACTTTTAGGGGTGACAGTGACAAGGATGGCCAAAGTGACCGGTGGAAAACCAGTGGAAAAACTCATCTCATGTCTCCCCCTGTATACGGATAAGGATAAGGATAAAAGACTTTATTAATCCCACATCGGGGAAATTGCACTTTACAGCAGTAGCCCGTGGTGTACAATACAGAAAAGTACTAAAAGAAAAAAAAGAAAAAGACTCTTATATTATGTACATTGCTATGTACATTGTACAGTATATACAGAAATTAAAACTATGTACAGAAGGAGTGTCGGACAGTGTGAAGAAAAATGAAGGTGCAAATAAGATGTGCAAATAAGACCTTCCAGAGGTAGGGTGATTAGTTAGTGCAAATATGCCAACCCTGGGTTATTGGTGCTACAGTTAAGTGTTGTGCATGTTGAACAATCTGACGGCAGTTGGGATAAATGACCTGCGGTAACGTTCCCTTTTACACCGTGGGTGTAACCGTCTGCTGCTGAAGGAGCTGCTTAAGGCCCCCACAGTCTCGTGTAGGGGGTGAGAGGGGGTGTCCATAATTGATGTCAGCTTGGCCAACATCCTTCTCTCACCCACCTCGTCAATGGAGTCCAGAGAGCAGTCCAGGACTGAGCCAGCCCGTCTGACCAGCTTGTTGAGTCTCTTCCTGTCCCTCTCTGAGCTCCCACAGCTCCAGCAGACCACAGCGTAGAAGATCACCGATGCCACCACAGAGTCATAAAAAGTCCTAAGCAGTGACCTGCACACTCCAAAGGACCTCAGTCTCCTCAACAGATGAAGACGACTTTGGCCCTTCTTGTACAGGGCGTCTGTGTTATGAGTCCAGTCCAGTTTATTGTTGAGATGAACACCCAGGGATTTGTACTCCTCCACGATCTCAATGTCCAAACCCTGGATGTTCACGGGTGCAATGTGAGAATGTGAGAGTATGTCATGTTTTCAATACAGGAGCGCTCCAGTTTTACCAGTGAAGTATTAACACATGAGAGGTAGACACAATGCTGCATCATTAGAGTGGCCGTCTGAGCAACGACTTTAATAACAAAGGCTTTATTTTTGGAATCTCCAAACAGGCATTTCATTGGATTTTTTCAAACTGATAAATCAATCAAATCTGTCCTATAACAGAACTGATGTGTGTATTACAGGATTGTTGTTTGGTAGGGAGGTTACACACACATCAGTTCTGTTATACGACACTTGGAACACGAGCAGGGCCACATGAGAGCCAGCTGAAGCTCCACAAAGGCCAGTTTTAAATAGCAAACTGCCAAAGTCCCACACTGACTCTCTAAACAGTGAGCAGGAGAGCAGCGCCACTGTCTGGGATATTTTCCACAGTGGGAGGATGTCAAAGTGGATCTCTAGTTAGGGAATTATGGGAGAATAGTGTTTAACGAGTGCAGGTCCAACAGGTTGGAAATATGGCCATAAATAACTGTCCCACACAGTGCTTGAAGTCTGCTGCTGAATTTAATCCCAGTTGCCAGTACGCTGCCCTGATTGATAAAAAGGTGGACCATGTCATGTGGCTACACAAGCTGTAAGTATAACGACATTCCCTGATCAGTGGGATTACCCAAGCATGATGGACTTCATGTATGCGCATTTTGGGGAGATCAACAGGAAGACTGATCTTATGGGAGTGGACCACAACCTTTTTGTTTTGAGATCTAAGTGAGCAGCTCTTGGAGCCCTGCAGCTTCCACAATGACGGTGACAAAGACAGGAATAGGACAGGCAGGTACATTAACATCAAGGAGTTTAGTGGGACAACTGCGGACTCCTTTCAAATTGCAGGTGAAGCGGGCAGAGCCACAGATTTCCCAGGTCACTTGCAGGGTCATTTGACCCAGGACAAAATGCCACCACAACCCTTTCAGATTCCAGAAAAGATCAGTGTTGACATGGTGCAATGAAGGATTTTTGTCCAGCGCTAAAGGGGCTGCAGGACATTGTGTTCTGTAGTGGCACTCCAATAGGAGGCGCTGCTGAATAATGATGTATGTGTGTGAGGAGTAACTAATTCATACTTTCTGCATACTTCCGTCTAACTACAATGTTTTTGTGAGTAACATGCAAATACACCTGGTGCTAAATCATGTGCTGAGGACAGAAAACCGGGGCTCTTTCATGGTCACCAGGGTGTCACTGAGATCTAGTGAACTCTGTCTGCATCCAGAAATGGAAAGATTCTCACACAAAGGAGCTGAGCAGTGTAATCTTTATCATCTTCTGATCAAAATATCTTCCCAGACTGCTGACAGGAAGAACTTTCATGGAATTTGCGTGAGTGTTTCCCCTCCACTCCTCATCAGCAGCCAAAATTTTAATGAAGCCACTACATTTAATTTGCTTCTTTATTATTGATTCACAACGTTTTTGATTAGAATTAAAGAAATAAGCATGAAAATGTGGTAACAGACATAGGAAACTCAGAAAATGAAACTGGACAGAACTTCATGCGTGTTATAATGTCCTCCTCCTCTAATGGATGTTGGCCACAAATGGGCTCCTTTAACCCAGGTCACGATAGAAATGAGCAGAATCAATAAGCTAAAACAATTTCAAAAATGGTGATTACGAGAAGATGAAGACAAGAAACTTGAGCCGAGTGAGTTCATTCTCTTCTTTCTGTTCGAGGGGAAAAAAAGCAGGAATGTAAGCCAAGTCTGTGCAACCGTTTCAGGAGAACCATCAGTTGCTTCCTGGAGAAAAAAAACTTCAATTTTTACCTTATTCCCAGGTGCTCTTTTCGAAGTCTCTCTACAGACCACTGGAATGAAAAGAAACGGTAGTTTAGACATTTTTACTAAATAAATTTGTAGTCACTCGGGCCCAACTGACTGAAGAAGCAGAGAGATTCTGGGAAGGAGAGCAGGTTCTGGGGAAAAATCGGTGTTACCCGCTGTCTTAACTAAACAGAACAGCGTATAATTAAACTCCTCTCTCAGAGGGACTGCCTTAAATGTGAACATGGAACTTCCCGGAAATTAATATTGCACCCCATGAGCCTTAAATGTCCTTGGAGGACAAACAATGATTGCATTACAAGCTTGGTAGCATTTTATGGCCATGGCTGTCAGCTTTACCCGTTTTTAATCAGTAATTACCTTAGGAGATTCTCTGGAATTTCCTAATTAAATTGGACCAAATACAATTAAAAGCCACATTCTCATTCCTTTTAAAGGATTCTATGGACTCCTCATCTTGTTCTTGCTGTAAAGAGAACAAGTGCTTGGATAGACGTAACGCCATCCCATCTCTTTCTGATCCGTACTCGATTAGTTCTGCCTCAAATTAAGTCGATGCTTGAACAATCAAGGGCAACGTTGAGGTTTAACACATCTGCAGGAAGGGAAGGGTTAAAGCAAAGTCCCAGAGTTGCAGTTTTTAAAAGGTAACTGTGATGGGACCACAAAATAAAGAATGTTTCATGGCACAAAATGTTGGAATTCTTCCACTGTGATTAAATGACCCACCATCTAGAGAAGTCCCCGGCCCTCCAGGAGGCCACAATTTCAGCCACATTGTTGGTGACTTTTCCATTTGCGGTCTGCATGTCGTCTTTGGGGTCGTCATTGCCGTTGCCACAGGCGCCACACAATTTATTGGTCAGGGTATCGTCGACAATGACAGTAACCTCCTGAGCCCTGGAGTAGGTGACCCTCACAGCAGGAGTTATATCAATGACCACAGTGTCCTCTGAGAGCTGGATGGAAAGTTCATTAGCCATTTTGCTGGGAAGAGACTCTTTCTTGCCGTTTACCTGAATTGGACAAAGAACCAGGAAAAGAAACATGAGCGAAAAAGCACACTTGGAAACCGTTTTGTGCATCTATTTAAAGGCTCCCGGCACTTCTCACCCAGGTTACGTGTTGACTGTTCACTGCCACAGTGGTGTCTTTGAAGAAAACGTATAAGATGGCGACAGTGGGGGATGACCCTGTGCTGCAGACCCTAATGTCCACCACCACACGGAACCACTGCTGGTTACTCTCATCACACAGGGATGCCAGCTCAAATGCTCCATTATTGGCTATTGCTCCAGACATGGCGTCGAAGGATGTGATGTGGCCCTTTCTGCTGATGCTGCATTTCTTCTGTCTGATGAAGCAGCCTCTGGTCCCGTCTCTTATACTGCACTCCTCTCCACTGGCACATGATACCTCTTGGCAACTGGTCATCCCAGAGGCCTTGCAAGTGCACTTAGAGCTACACTTGCTGGATATTACAGACTCACCCACCTGGAAAACATTGTGTGTTGTGCATTTTTAAAGAATATAGTGAATATATTATATTGTTTTTCTAACAGAAATAAAAGAATAGTTACAGCAGCAATGGTGATAATAATAATAATTAAAAATCAACTTTACCCTCAGATATCTTCCATTAAATACACAACCGCAGTTTTCCAGGGGAACACATTTGTTAGCATCAAAAACAAAGCCAGGATCACACTGGCACCCTTCAAATCTTCTTTCAGAGCAAGCAAACTGGCCTATAAAGCTAGCGCAGGTCCCTCCGCATGTGCTGCCACTCAGCTCATAGTGACTGTTTGAAGGACAGGAAGCAGCTACGAGAGAAGAGAACATCGTAAGATGCTGAGTGAATGTGTTACGACAGCTTAGCTAACATGTTGTTGGACGGAACTCACGGCATGAGGAGGTGGTCCTCCATGGCTCAATTTGTACTCCTGCCCCCTGACATGCCAGCGCATAGGCCATGATATTATTACACTGTGTGTCTTTGTTGCCACCCGTTGCACAGGCGTCAAAAACACAATCAGACAAATATGGCTCAGGGTTAATCTCAGTGTGACAGGCTTTAAATGGCCCTTTAGGATCGCTAATAATGCCGCATGAGTCTGGTTTACTGAACAAGGTTTCCTTGGCCTTTGGACATACTGGGCATTGTTTGCCACACCCTCCACATTCATCGGTATGTTGGTCCAATGCCCACGATTTCCCAAACTGATCGACATCTCTTGTGTTTTGGCCGCTGGGAAGTTTGAAGTCGTCACGGGGATTGTTGTTGTTGTTACCGCAGAGACCGCACATCTTCCCCTGGTATGTAGAGGGCACGATCACTTCAACATAATAGACTGTGTTGTAAAGGACTTTGAGCCCAAAGTCTGTCTGGACAATTATGTTTTGGCCTTGTTGGGTGACTTGCACACGGCCGTTATCGAGGGAGAGCGGAATGTTTACGAGTTCATTATTCAGCTGAAAAGAAAAGAGAATTTTGGTAAGGTAACAGTCATTCAGGACTAACTGTTTTCTGAAGAGGTCTGAAACTCACATTGACTTTCCATGGCACTCCTTGCTTGATGGTTATTTCATAACCGAAGACCTGCACAGTGATCGTCTTGGTAACAGCCACTCTTCCGTTGCCAAATCTCTGATTTCTTTGGGTGACTGTGAATGCTGTCAGGGAGTTTGGGTCGATATCACATGTTTTTGCCAATACATACTCACAGGTACCCTGGAAATCAAAGCGTCTTCCATCAAAGGAAATGTAATGAGGGTCACCAGACGCTACACATTTGTCGTGCTTTATGGGGTGGCAGCCATTAACTCCATTCAGAAGCTTACAGGTCTCCCCTTTGAGACATTTGGTCTTTTGGCAAGACATGTCACCCGTCTCGCCACAGACACATTTCTCTTCACACTGAGAGTCAGGATAGATTATGTCTCCTTTCCGGTAGTAACGGCCCTCATAAGAGCATCCGCAGTCTTTTACAGGCACGCAGGTATCTCCGCTTAGCAGGTAGCCATCGTTGCACTCACACCCCTCTATACAGGCCTTGTGGCATTTGTCATCAGAGGTTAACCTGGCACAAGTTGTTGGACATGCCGAAGCGCACAGAGTATAATGGCTGTTAGCTGGACATGTCATTGCTGTGAATAAGTAGAGATGGATAAGAGAAACATTTAGCGATGTTTTTATGCAAGGCATCATAATCTTGAGACCAGAAAGGAGTCAAACTTACGACAGAAGTCCTCTCTTCTCCAGGTATCAACGGTGATTCCCTCATTCTGACAGGCAGAGGCATAAGTTTGAATGGCATCACAGATTGCTGCAAAGTGGCCATGATACTGACAGGCATCAAAGACGCAGTCCTTCAGGAAAGGACCAGGGTCCAACTGCTTGTGACAATTTTTAAAAGATCCAGTCTTTTCAGTGATAATGCCACAGTAACGCTGGGCTTCATACTTGCTTTTCTGCTCTTCTGAGCATTCCTGGCAGTGTGCGCCTTGGCAGGCTGTCGAGCAGCCTGGTGTCAGGGCCACCTGCCAGCTCTCCCCGAGCTTGTTGCTGTTTGTGGTGGTCTGACCGTTTGGCATGGACATGTCATCCTGACCCTTCCCATTGTAGTTGCCACACAGACCACAGACCATGCTTTGGTAGGTGCTGGGTAAAGTAACACGCAACGTGCTCTGCCAGTCAAAAGTCACGGTTATGCCGGCAGCTGTGTTCACCACAGCCTTCCGGCCGCTGAGGGACACCTTCAGTTTATCACTGTCTTCCAGTGGTAACAAAGCAAGCTCATCGTTAAGCTGGAGAGCAGAGAAGGAAAGGAAGAAAATGCCATAAGATTATCGATTCAACTATTTGTTGTCCATGCTAATCCATTGCTGCTAATTGCATTTAAAAATGACTGCACACATCATAGGACATAGGAAAGCACAGGAATATCAGAATTTGCACAATCAAAGACAACATTATGATTAACTTGCTGGAATTAGTCGTCTTGTTTTTAACATTGCTGTGGGACATTTCTTCCTCTTCCAAAATAAATATATTTTTTTATTTAACAACTTCATCCCCACTATACATTCAGCCCCCTTCTTACCAGAATCCTGTTGGGGTACTGTCTGCTGAGGGTCAGGGTGATGCCGTAAATGTAAAGTTTGACAGTCTTTGTGAACGACACAGACGTGCTTCCCCGGTGGTCATTCTGCACAGTCACGTTGAAAGGCTCCAGACCCTCCTGCCTGGAGCACAGCCCCACTAGCTGGTACACACACGTGCCCTGGAAATCAAACCTATGGCCGTCAAAGGTGTGGTAGTGCGGGTCACCCGAGGCTGAGCACGTGGCATGACTGGTGGCTGCACAGGTTCTCTGTCCATCGACCAGGGTGCAAACCTCCTTGGCTGAGCAGGAGGCCTCGCTGCATTTTACCAGACCCAGGGTCGTATCGCATTCACAGAGACGACTACACCCCTCATCGGCCCAGAAGCGCTGGCCTGGTTTGTAGTAGCGGCCCTCATAGGAGCACCCGCATGTTTCTTGAGGCACACAGACGCCTCCACTGAGAACATAACCCTTGTCACACACACAGCTCTCCACACAGTTAAGGGTACAAATCACGGGCTCATCAGGAAATGGACAAGACGGCTGACACGGGCTGGCACATTCTTCATAATGGCTATGACGTGGACAGTTCATTGCTGAACAGAAGAAAAAAAATAAAGGTAGAAATAAAATAAATGTAAAGCATGAGGTGAAAGATGAAACTGAGCGTCTTGTAAATACTTACGGCAGCCATACTTCTTCCTCCAGCCTGTGATCTTTACTCCTTTGTCATTGCATTCGCTCGTGTAGGAGGCCAGTGCTTGGCACAGCATCTTTTTGTCCCCATCATTCAAGCATATGTCATACACACAGCTATGAAAGAAGGCCTGTGGATCCACTTTCTTTTGACAAGTCTCGAACAATCCTTTCTTAGCTGTGAGAGCACCACAGAACGCCTCAGTCTGATAGCGCTGAAGCATGTTTTCGTTACAGGTAGGGCAATCTTTCTCACATACGGAGCAGGGAGAGTCTTTGTCCTGGTCAGGTGTTTGCCAACTTTTGCCCCACTCTATTACTGAGGGGACTGCTTCACCAGCTGGGTCTAGGTGCTCGTCGGCATGGTTACCATTGAAGTTCCCACACAGACCGCAGACACTGCCGTAGTAGCTGCTCGGCAGTTTGATGACCAGGTGCCACCTCCACTCATAGGAGACGACAAGGCCAAAATTTGTCTCCACCACTGCACGGCCCCCCCTATGAAGCAGTGACACTTTTCCCTCACCGAGTTCCACAGGAAGATTCAAAAGCTGCCCATCCACCTGGAGGGAAAAGAAATGTACATAATACTCCTAATGCTTGAATATTCGATCACTTTACACTTCAGAGTAAAACCTTACCATGACCCTGCCAACTTGGTTCTTGCGGATGGTGATGGAGTAGCCATATACAGAAACATGTACCTCCCTGACATAAGAGACTGCTTTGTTGCCCCGATTGTCATTTCTTTCAGTGACAGAGAAGGGAACAAGTCCATCCAAGTCCCCGCAAGTCTCAGACATGACATAATTACATGTGCCCTGAAAGTCAAAATTGTAACCGTCATATGTGTGGAAGTGGGGATCACCCCAGGCCCAGCAGGTGCCTGTGTACACGGGTACACACTCTGCTTCTCCCTTCACAACACGGCACTTCTCCTTGATCCGACATTTGACATCCTCACAGGGATCTTTAAAAGATACATGCAAGACATTAGAATGATTAAATAGAGTTGCTCTTAAAATATATATATATATATATATATATATATATATATATATATGAATTGTCAGCTGAGAATTGTTTTGCCTTACCTGTGTGGTAGCATGCCCTAACCCCTTTCCTGACAATGCATTTGGTATTCTGAGGGCAAGAATGTTGTTCACAGACGAGGCCTTTGTCTGGCTGACAGGTACATTTTTCTTCACAGTTTTCTTCGTACATCACCTCACCAGGCTGCAGAGATAGTGCAGGGGCATTGCAATGAGGGCAAACAGGTCTGCACACAGGTCTGTTTTGGTCTGGATGTGGGTTTTTGTGTTAATGCCCCAAATGTTGATTTTTACCTTGTAACTTTTCCCGTTGTCAAAGCAGCCACATTTGTTTTCTTCAATACATGTTTCTCCATTGAACGAAAAGCCATCGTTACATTCACAGCCTTCTGTACATTCAGGGGTGGGAAAAACGATGTCCGTGAGGCCCGGGCAGGTTAATGCCCAGTTGTCTGCACAAACCTCATAGTGACTGTTTGTTGGGCATTTCATGGCTGAAATAAACATTCAGAAAAGAGGAAAAATATCTTTTAGCCAGATGCTGTGGTTATGTTTACAAAGTAGTGTAACAACAATATATTGTTTTCACAAATAATGGGAAAATTAACCAAAGAACTTACGACAGAATGATTTTGTCCGCCAGTTTTTGATGTCCACACCTGCCTTGTGACAACTGAAGGCATAGGTTGCTACGCTGTCACACAGAGCGCTTCCTTCCCCGTTGGAAGCACAGACATCAAAGATGCAGTCGTCAAAATATGGTTTGGGGTCTAATTTATCATGGCAGATTTTGAAAGGGCCGTTGGGTGCTGTCATAATGCCACAGTAGGTGGATGTTGAAAATAAAGCCTTGAGTGGGGCCTTGCAGTTAGGACAGCTCTTTCCCTCACAGCCATCTAGACACACTGCTCCAGGGATTTTGACCTTCCATGAAGCTCCAAATGAGTTCACATCTTTGACAATTATGCCTCGAGAATCTCTGAAGTCATCTCCTTTATTGCCATTGAAGTTGCCGCACAGACCACAGACCTTATCCCGGTAGTTACCAGGTACGGTGACTGTCACATGATACACAAGGTCATATGTGACGATAAGCTCAAAATCTGTTTCGACAATGTAACGTTGGCCTTGTTTGTAGATCTTAACAGCTCCCTCATTCAGATTCAAAGGAAGATGTCTGAGCACTCCATTTACCTGGAAGACATCAGAAAATCATATATAACAACATTCAAGATTATTTCATATCCTATACTGCATTCAAAATGGTTAAAATTTCTCACCAGGATGCCTGACGTCTTTTGCTTCATGATCAGAGTGAAGCCGTAAACCTCCACAGCAACCATTTTGGTGACAGACACCACGACTTTCTTATTTTGTTCCCACTGCACATTTTCAACATTGACGGAAAAGTCCACCAGGTTGCTTCCTTCTAACCCACAGCTCTTGGAGAGGGTGTAAGTGCATGTCCCCTGAAAATCAAACTTTAGCCCATCAAAAGAGGTGTAGTGAGGATCACCAGAGGCTTGGCACACACCCTTGCCAACTGGGTGACATTTGTGGATGCCTTTCACGATCTTGCACTCCTCATTTGGTCCACATTTGAAGTCTAAGCATGCAATCTACGAAAACAATTAGAATCCCTTGAGAAAATATTCAGCAAATACATTTCCAAAGCAAAAATCTCTACTTGGGTGTCCATTACCTCTCCACCTTGCTTGCATTTGCATTGTTCTTGACACTTTCCATTGGGATAAAACACTTGGCCAGTACGGTAGTACTTGTTGTCATAGAGGCAACCGCACTGCGACAAGGGAACGCACACATCTCCACTGAGAACGTACCCGTCGTCACAGGAACAGGCCTCCTTACAATCAGAATCACAGGCTACAGGAGAGACTAGACTCATGCAGGAAGCTGGACATCCATTTGCACATAGTTCATAGTGGCTGTGGAGTGGACATTTCATTGCTATAAAGAAAAGGAAAGCATACATAACTCATATTAATATGTTTTACCTCATTTCCCCCCCCCAAGTATTGCTGTAAATAATAGCAATAAAATATCTTATATGGAAATGAAAGCATTTCTCACCACAGAACTGACTTGTTCGCCAGTTGAACACCTTGGCTCCTTCATTCTGACAAGCTTCTGTATATGATGCAACAGCCTGACACAACACATCCTTCCTGCCCTTATACATGCAAACATCAAAAACGCAGTCTTCAAAGTACTCAGCTGGGCTCACTTTAGCGTGGCACTCACGGAACGGTCCACTGGGATCGTTGATAATCCCGCAGAAATTCTTTTGTTCATACTGAACCTTCTGATTGATGTCACATTTAGGACAGACCCCTTTGCAGCCACCGACACAACCGGGGATTTCACCGATTTGCCAGCTGTTGCCAAACTCTGACGCGGGAACAGGTTTGTCACCGTTCTTTGGAATGAGGTCATCTGCTTTTTTGCCATTGTAGTTGCCACAGAGCCCACAAACAGATCCCTCGTAGGTGCCTGGCAGTGTCACAGATGCCCGACTACGCCAGTCAAAAGCAGCCTTGAGGCCAAAGGTCGTGGTGACCACAGCAAAAAAGCCATTCTTCTGAACAGAGATTCTCCCTTCATCCAGTGTGACAGGCAAGTTAACCAGCTCGTTATTCACCTGGAAATAAAATCACTTTTATTATCAAAGTATTACGAAAATTTTAGACAGTACTCAGTAGATTGTGTACTTACCAGAATGTTGCCCTTGTAGCTTGTTGTCATGATAATGCTGAATGAATGCACTTTGACCTCTACCAACTTAGTGAAAGAAACCCTTTTATTATGGCGGTGTTCATTCTGCACCCGCACTTCAAACTGTTCCAGCTCGGTGTTGTTGTTGCAGAGTGCAGCTAGTTGGTATACGCATGTACCCTGAAAGTCGAACTTCTCCCTGTCGAAGGTCATGTAATGGGGGTCACCACTGGAATGGCAGGTGCTTTGAGATAAAGCATGGCACTTCCTCACGCCTTTGATCACCTTACACTGTTCCCCTGCCTTACAGCTTTTATCCTTACATTCCACCTCTCGGTTTCTTGGGTTGCATTTACACCATCGACGACACGAGTCATCAGCCCAGAATGATTCCCCTGAAGGAACGTATCGACCCTCATGGGTACAGCCGCAGTTATTAGTTTGCACACAGCGGTTTCCACTCAGCACAAAGCCTTCGTTGCAGGTGCAGGTCTGAACACAGGGGAGTTTGCATTTGGAGGGAGCATTAGGGTCAGAACATGTGGCTGGGCAGGCACTACCACAAAGTTCATAGTGGCTGTTGGCGGGACATGTAACATCTTTAGGGATGAAAGAGAACAGTGTTAGAGAATATGTGGGCAAATATTAACTGTGATGTAATAAGGAATTAAAAATGTAAATTCTCAAGTATCATCTGTTCTAAAATTACTTACGGCAATTGGACATTTTTCTCCAGTCTTGGACCTGAACTCCAGCAGTTTGGCATACTTCAGTGTAGTCCTCCAGAGCGTTGCAAAGAAAATGTCGACTGCCCTTTGCCATGCACACATCGTATTTGCAGTTCTCCAGATACACTTGAGGGTCAATGGTGCTGTGACATTTACTGAATGGTCCATTTTTTAGTGTGATGATGCCACAAAATGTATCACTCTCCCAATGCTTCATGTTTTTGTTTTCACAGTGGTCACACCCGCCCACACAGTCATCTCTGCAGTGAGCCTTTTCACCCATCCCTTGAACCTTCCAGCTACTTCCAAAGGCCACTGCCCCATTAGCCTGGGTGCCAGAGGGTGTTGTGAAATCATCATTGGGGTTCCCATTAAAGTTGCCGCAGAGCCCACAAGTCTTTCCAGCATAAGACTCGGTCAGACTGACTAAAAGACGAGTGTTCCAGTCATATCGGACAGTCAGACCAAAATCAGTCTGAATAAGCACTGAACGGCCACTTTGAGACAATAGCAGCTTATTGTTGTTTAAGGCTATTGGCAAAGTCCACAGGCTGTTGTCAATCTGTACAATTGAAAAAAAAAAGATTGAAGTCATGAACATACCATCAAGCTATTAGAAAGACACTCTGTATAAGAAGACAAAATCCTTACCCTTACACGACCTCTTTCAGACCGAACAACTGTAATGGTGATACCATAAACCTTCACTGTGACCACACCGACATATGACACCCTGAGGCTTCCTCTGTTCTCATTTTCGGCAAGGACCTCAAAGCCCTGGAGCTTATCATCCGCCATACAGTTTTTAGTGATGACATAGGTGCAGGTTCCCATGAAGTCAAAGCGTCGCCCATCAAAGGTATGGTAGTGGGGGTCTCCCATGGCCCAGCAAGTAGTGAGCTGTTGAGGGATTTCTGGCTTTCCTGGAGGATTAACATCAACAATTTGTTAGCTTTAATCTTTATGAGTAGTATGGGAGTTTTTTTGCATGCATGCACCTTACCTGGCTGAACACACTGTCCTGCGGAACCATAACCATTTCTGTTAGAGAATCCTATACTGTACAGGGCAAAGGGGATACCAGAACTGGAAAGAATGTTTCCCCTATTGGAGTCGATCTGCGTCCAAAGATATTCTGTCCCCGGAAATTGTGTCCACTTTGTATTTTGAGGCAAGGGTTTACCATCTAATCTCAGTTTTGGCACAGCCATGTTTGGCACCACGATCAGAGCTTGATTGTCAAAACCTTTTATAAACCTTAATGAGTAATGGGAGCAGTATTTGTCTGTCGAGAGCACGGACATCAAAAAATTGTCATAGAAGGTAGATCCTTTTTGTGTACCACTGAACATCATGAGAACCTGGATTCCATGACTAGCTTGAAGGTACAGTGGGCTTCTTTGGGAAATGTTAAACTGTTGTAATGTTCCGGCACCAAGATTCACAGTGTACTGTCTGGAACTACTGACATTAAGTTGGGTGGGCTGAGAGGCCATGACATAGACAATGTCATAGTTAGTCTGTAAGGTGACTGGAGGTACAAAAAATGTGGAGCCCCACTTATCTACTGGCAGTAGTTGCTCATAAATATGATTACAGTAGCGATTCAACAGTCTGGTACATGTGTGACCTGTGAAAACAGCAACAGGTTGCTCAGAGGAAACTGTGGTTCCTGTAAGGTCAAATGGACTCGCAAATAGTACACTTTCATATGGCTTGAGTTTAAGCAAGATTGTAGAGCCTTTATAATAGAAAATTCCATTATATATAAAGGTGCCTCCTAGTAAAACCTTCACTGTGTTGTTGTCTTTTCCATTTGTTATAGAAAACTCTTTACTGCTCAGGCTACCAGGGGTGATTACATAGTATTCTTTACCCCATTCTGTGGTGGGATACACAACAGAGGTATCTGCTGTTCTGTACTTATAGTTCAAGGCTGTGACGGCCACATCAGCTGAGGATTCAACTATAACAGAACACTGAGACTTCCTTAAGATGTCTAATTCACAGACAGAAGGGATAGAGGCCGTGAAATTTTCTCCTAAACGTAAAGTTTTCTCTTGCTGGAAGTTTGAGGGTGAAGCTTTGACCGTGACCTTAGCATGATCCTGAACAGCAGTGATGAAAAGCTGAAGTTGAGCTTTATTGTCGAACCTATTGTTTGTCAAGGACAGGACAAACTCCCGTCCCGCTGATCCAGCATTAGATGGACCTGTTGTATAAAGTGATAAAAAGAAAACAGAGGCTTAGTAAAATCTTAATGATGAAAAGTTTGAAACAACAGATTAGACAGTTTCAGTCCTTGGGAAACATTGCAAACATTAGAAAGAAAAGAAACAAACACAACTCCCTACAACTATTTTAAAGTAATAATTAGAAATCACTGGCTTTTTTACTCAACTAAAAGTGATGAGTGAAAATATCACTACTTGCACTACTTTTTGTGCTAAAAAGCAGCATGCATACCTCAGCTACATTCAGTAAAGCAGTTACATCTCAGTGGAAGCTCAATTTAAATGTGATGTGAAACAAGAATAAGTTTCAGTTAAGATGATAAGCCTTTTTTCTTCTCTAGAAATCCTCAATTATAAACCTACCTGGTTAATCCATACAAGTGTCTAGCAAAGGTAATTTTAACTGCAACTGTTAAATTCTGGTCAGTTCAAACACTGAATCAAATCAATTTGATCAAAAATACGTACCGCAAAGTAAAGCACCTACAGCACACAGGAGCAACAGAGTCCTCATGGCTGAAAGACAGAAAGATTGATTTTAGAGTACTTTCTAAACTAAATGAGTCCCAGGACGAACAGTGCTTACCTGCAGGGTTGTGTCAAAGATGATGCTTTTGCAGAAGCCCTTTTATAGTGTACAAAAACACAACCAACCCCCCTGAAACATTCCCATCCCTAAGGTACCAGTCTTGTTGGACCTGTACATTCTGCCTTTCAGGTCCTCCTGAATGGTGACACTGGTCTGATGGCTGATACGAACATACTTTTCTGATGTTGTACCACACCCACTGATACTTGTATTCATGAAATATTTATAGGAATTGCTTATTGTCAATGTTTGATGTGGACTGCAAATCAGCATCCAGGAAGCTCTGACACACTCCAACCACATGAGACCAGGCAGTGTCCTGTACTATGAGAAACTCAGTCTATGAGACCAGCGTCTGGTATGACAGTGAGGACCAGAGCCTAAAATATCAGTAAACATTCCCCATCACACCCCAGACACCACCTTTTTTCACTCCTCTGAAAGGTGCTACAGGTACTGTATGTCAGCCTCACCGGATGCCAGAACAGCTCCTTCCCACAGTCCATTACTCTGATGAACACTTATATTTGTTGAGCAGTTTCAATCATATATGCAGGTATATACAGATGCGTGTGAAATTTAGTCAAAAGTAACCAGAATAACCACATACTTGACAAAACAGAATTTCACCTTTTGTGATCAATGAAATACATAGTCTTCTTTCAACTCAAGTTTTCTATTTTAGATTCTAAGAGCAGCCAGGCTTCATTGCTATTATGCCTCTGGAGAATATCTCTACGAAAACCATCCTTCACCCGCTGCCAAACCAGTCATACTGGCTAAAGAAGATTCTCTAGACTCTTCCACATCTGATGTGGAAAAAAAGGGGAGTATCCCCCAAATATTGGCTCAAATAATGGCACTCCTGTTGACGGTCAAATGTTCAAAAGCAATAAGTAAAAGGGTGAATGAGAGCAGCAATGTCATTGATCAAATGTACACTAAAGTTAAGATGTGTTTTGCTCATGTCCTTGATTATTTAAGTGCTTCAAAAGTCAGGTGCCACTTATGTGCAAACCTATTACCATTTGGTAATAGGTACCATATATAGGTACCTATATTACCATTTGCTAAGGATACCAAGCCTGGTATCCTTACCAAATGGGTGGTGAATTTAATGTCACCAATCAGTGTTAAGAAAACTAACCCGGTTTTGGATTTACCTGACTGCCAGAATCATACAATCCCTCAAAACAGTTAACAGTCGACAGACTTCATAAAAGACAGTTCATCTACTGCTGCAGATAAAATGAAATAACTGGAATTCTGGTTCTCAATGTATTATACACATAAATAATTGAGGACACCCATAGACAGCTGTAACTGTTCATTCCGTTGCCTTGAACCTTTGATAACTGGAATGGCAATACAGTTTAATCTAATCTAAACTTTATTCTGAGAATGCAATGTTAAATATCTTTGAGAGCACTGTTGTCACAATTTTCAATGCAATTGCAATCTGAAATTCAAATGGCTGTTGTTTAACTTGATTTTATAATTAATATTGAACAAGATTGAGAACATTAACATTATCCATTAGATCCACTGTGAAAAGAGAAGACTTGAAAATTTTAAAACTGTCAATGTGTTGGGATCTCGCCACGTGGCCTGAACAAAGAAAAGCTTACAAAGGAAACAAAAGCCCAAGATACCATCAATTCATTAACACATTCCTGAGAAACCTGTAACCTAAACATTGGGCCAAGTTTGGATCCACACCCTAATAATTTGAGTGCCCAGGGATTCTGCAGAGACCGTGTTCGCAAGACTGTGATGTCATCAAAGTAGATCAAGCAAACACTGTGTAAAGAGAACCTGCTCAACATTCACCCACCGATGCAGCGGTACCATGGACATTTTACCCCACACCAAATGCGTCAGTGGCAAAGTCAGTGGTTTATATCTAGGCAGAGATGAATTATTGTAGTGTTTTAACAAGCGAATTTTGAGTAATGTGATGGAGTTCTGTGCCCTCCATGTGAAGTTGTGCTGTAATCCATCTAAAGGTATCACTGACTTCATAGCTGTGCACTGACTTGCCAACCTCTGACACCACTGAGCCACTCAGCTCTTATATTGACAACTTGCTGTCATTAATGTATTTCCATGATTCTACCTGCCCCCCCTCCCAAACACACACACACACACACACACACACACACACACACACACACACACACAATTCTCCTTCTCTGCCCAGATGACCATCAAGAGGCTCCCCCCATATGATCCTGGTCCATTTTTCCTTGGCACTGTTGCTTATTGGGGGTCAGGTCCTGGGTTACTGTAAAGTGCCTACAGACCATTTTGATTGCAACAGGCACAAAATAAACAAAGATTAATTGAATTGTGTACATTTATCGACTGCAGTTATCCAAACTAGGAAAAAAAAAATCTCTCGTTTCCATTTATGTGCTTCTTTCCTTCTTCTTACTAACCCACATACAATTGCGCTCCTCCAAACTGCATTCTTTCACGACGTAGTTTGTGTCATGGTGAATTACCACTCTTTACCAGTTTAGTGGACTACATTTCCATAGTCAGATTAACAAATTGAAGTCTTGCTGGCTTCTCTGCATCACCAGATTTGGCAGTATGTCGTCGTTACGTTTGACATGGCTGAGTGTAAAAGTCCTAGGTCAAAACTTAACTGGTTGAAATATCACAGCTTCAAAAGCAAAATGAGGCAGATGAATCTTCTCAGATTGGAAAATCACAGCTTGAAAATGGAATAAAACAAGACGTAAAGTGTAGATTTATGACTTCATGATGATGGTCACACTGGTCAGATGGGATGAAGGCCACGGGGCAGAGCAGGTCTTACACCCCAAAAAAGCTTTTTTAAGAAAGCTTTATCATAACTTATATTTATTCGTCTGAGTTGGAAAAGCAGGCCTTCTGGGCCTGCCACTTCCTTGTTTCCTCTCCTCATTGTGTAGCATCATTGCCGTGCATCGAACCACCACAAGCAGGTGTTTCCAGCTCCAAATATCTTGGTCTTGTCTCACTCTCAGTACTCTTTGGTAATGTTTTGGCCTGGTTGTTGGGGGGCTTAGAGACTTTATATTCTGTTATACACACATCAGCTCTGTCATAAGACACATGACATATGAGCACAGCCACATGAGAGCCCACAAAGGCATTTTAAATCACAAAATTTGTGCACAGTCCCACATTCAGTGTCTCTAAACAGTGCACAGTGTTGGATTGCAGTACCCCGCGTGTTCTTTAAATGAAGACTTCAAGTAAACAAATGTCAATTTCAAAATGTATTTAGCAAACAGATGTATTTAGCAAACAGATGTATTTAGCAAACAGAATCAATTCAAGATACAAATATTACAGAGCTCTGGGCCAGTTCATAACCCTAGCAACAACAAAGTCAATTGTCAGGGCATGAAGTCTGACGGCCTAACTATCCCTTGACCCAGTCTTATATAGAAAGATATATGTAAATTATTGATGCTAATTCAGTCCAATCCAGTCCTTCTTCTTGGATGACCCCATCTTCTTCTTCCAGCCTCCTTTGGTGTTGGTGTGGTCCTTCTTGTCCATTATCTTCTCCAGATGGCCAGGTCCGAAGTCATATTCCTGCCAAGGAACTTATCAACACCAGTAAACTACGTTGTCATGTTTTACGATGGGGATCTACCAATTCCTGTCTGGCTGGCTCCAACTGTCTGACCAGTCTTCAGGTCAAGGAAGGGTCAACTGACTTGCTTATGTGTATTCCTACTAAAGAGTATATAGTATTCCTAACTTCTAAACTAACTGTAACATAAAACAAAACATATAGTATAACACATGCTAATAAGATAAAAGATGCTAACAAGATAAAATAATTCTCTTCAACAGTGAGCAGCACATTCTCCTGCAGCTGTGGAGCAATGAGCAACCAGGGCAAGCACAAATGTTATTACAATGTTATTACAATTCCTACAAAGGAGGGCATAACGTGTGAGTGTGTTAGTGATGCCTTTTTAGAAGCATATCTTTTTTTTAGTTTTGTCATGCGAAAACGTCCCTGTTGGCTTCTCCGTTGTATTGTACAGATTATTTGATCATCATATATTCTGTTTGACCTTAAGTCTGCGTGTCTCCAGGCAGTGTTTTTAACTGTAGTTCCCTTTGTACCAATAGATGGTGTTTGTGCTCCTTAACCTGAAGGCATTTCTTATCCTGCTTTCAAACTGAATTTAGTTGGTTGATGCCGGATTTTCCAACACAAATTGATTCGCCTTTTCGTGGCTTTATTCTCATATGTCATCACACTGACATCACCATTACACATTTAAGTGTGCGGGAACACTGCAAGGTAATGAGGAGGCAAGTTTTTGAACGTAAAAAAAACTATAGAGGGCTCGAGATTCTCTGGGCTGATTGGCCGTAGATTCATTTGCAAAGTTCACAGGTACACTCAATGCTCCACACTTCCCGCTTTTTTAACAGGCTGGCAATGTTGCCATAAATAACCATTTCCCGCAAAATGCTGGAAATATGCCCACCAAATCTCCTTCCACGTTTCCAGTGCATCCCCAAATCCCCGATCTGGGATATTTCCCTGAGCATGATGTACTTCATTTATGTGCATCCCAGGGAGATCAACGGAAAGACCAATATTATGGGAGTGGTCCAAAACTTTGTAAAGCAGGCGGGTAATTTTAGCAGGTCAATACGGGACGACTTTCATATTGCAAGTAAGCCGCAAATTTCCCAGGTTGCTTGCAGGGTCATTCGACGTGGAAAGAAATGCCTCAACAACTTTTCAGATTGCTGAAAAGACCTACGTCAGTCTGGAACAACACAGGATTTTTGAACAGTGCAAAAGGGGCTTTACAATGTTACATTGTGGCATTATTACTAATGCCGTAATGTAACATTGGGTCAAAAAAAGGTGCCACTGATTTTTGATATGTGTGTGCGCAGAGGAGTAACTAATACTTCCTGCTGAAGTAACTGATTCATACTTCCTGCTGAGCACGTTCAGAGAAAACTTTCTATGAAATGTCAAATTTTCTTTCATTTTCCACTGCAGCACAAAGATATTTCTGAGCTGTATTCAAGAATGTGCGTGTATTCTGAGAACTGACCGTGCAGAGGTGAACAACTCACTCATCTGCACACTGCTGCACAGGTGCCATCAACGGGTTTGGGCAAATGGCTAAACCAGCTGCTGCGGACAGAAATCCGGGGCTCTTTCATGGTCACCAGGGTGTCACTGAGATCTAGTGAACTCTGTCTGCATCCAGAAACGGAAAGATTGTCACCCAAAGGAGCTGAGCAGTGTAATCTTTATCATCTTCTGATCAAAATATCTTCCCAGACTGCTGACAGGAAGAACTTTCATGGAATTTGCGTGAGTGTTTCATCTCCACTCCTCATCAGCAGCCAAAATTTTAATGAAGCCACTACATTTAATTTGCTTCTTTATTATTGATTCACAACGTTTTTGATTAGAATTAAAGAAATAAGCATGAAAATGTGGTAACAGACATAGGAAACCCAGAAAATGAAACTGGACAAAACTTCATGCGTGTTATAATGTCCTCCTCCTCTAATGGATGTTGGCCACAAATGGGCTCCTTTAACCCAGGTCATGATAGAAATGACCAGTATCAATAAGCTAAAACAATTTCAAAAATGGTGATTACGAGAAGATGAAGACAAGAAACTTGAGCTGAGTGAGTTCATTCTCTTCTTTCTGTTCGAGGGAAAAAAAGCAGGAATGTAAGCCAAGTCTGTGCAACCGTTTTAGGAGAACCATCAGTTGCTTCCTGGAGAAAAAAAAACTTCAATTTTTACCTTATTCCCAGGTGCTCTTTTCGAAGTCTCTCTACAGACCACTGGAATGAAAAGAAACGGTAGTTAAAAGACATTTTTACAAAATAAATTTGTAGTCACTCGGGCCCAACTGACTGAAGAAGCAGAGAGATTCTGGGAAGGAGAGCAGGTTCTGGGGAAAAATCGGTGTTACCCGCTGTCTTAACTAAACAGAACAGCGTATAATTAAACTCCTCTCTCAGAGGGACTGCCTTAAATGTGAACATGGAACTTCCCGGAAATTAATATTGCACCCCATGAGCCTTAAATGTCCTTGGAGGACAAGCAATGATTGCATTACAAGCTTGGTAGCATTTTATGGCCATGGCTGTCAGCTTTACCCGTTTTTAATCAGTAATTACCTTAGGAGATTCTCTGGAATTTCCTAATTAAATCGGACCAAATACAATTAAAAGCCACATTCTTATTCCTTTTAAAGGACTCTATGGACTCCTCATCTTGTTCTTGCTGTAAAGAGAACAAGTGCTTGGATAGACGTAACGCCATCCCATCTCTTTCTGATCCGTACTCGATTAGTTCTGCCTCAAATTAAGTCGATGCTTGAACAATCAAGGGCAACGTTGAGGTTTAACACATCTGCAGGAAGGGAAGGGTTAAAGCAAAGTCCCAGAGTTGCAGTTTTTAAAAGGTAACTGTGATGGGACCACAAAATAAAGAATGTTTCATGGCACAAAATGTTGGAATTCTTCCACTTTGATTAAATGACCCACCATCTAGAGAAGTCCCCGGCCCTCCAGGAGGCCACAATTTCAGCCACATTGTTTGTGACTTTTCCATTTGCGGTCTGCATGTCGTCTTTGGGGTCGTCATTGCCGTTGCCACAGGCGCCACACAATTTATTGGTCAGGGTACCGTCGACAATGACAGTAACCTCCTGAGCCCTGGAGTAGGTGACCCTCACAGCGGGAGTTATATCAGTGACCACAGTGTCTACTGAGAGCTGGATGGAAAGTTCATTAGCCATTTTGCTGGGAAGATATTCTTTCTTGCCGTTTACCTGAATCAGACAAATAACCAGGAAAAGAAACATGAGCGAAAAAGCACACTTGGAAACCGTTTTGTGCATCTATTTAAAGGCTCCCGGCACTTCTCACCCAGGTTACGTGTTGACTGTTCACTGCCACAGTGGTGTCTTTGAAGAAAACGTATAAGATGGCGACAGTGGGGGATGACCCTGTGCTGCAGACCCTAATGTCCACCACCACACGGAACCACTGCTGGTTACTCTCATCACACAGGGATGCCAGCTCAAATGCTCCATTATTGGCTATTGCTCCAGACATGGCGTCGAAGGATGTGATGTGGCCCTTTCTGCTGATGCTGCATTTCTTCTGTCTGATGAAGCAGCCTCTGGTCCCGTCTCTTATACTGCACTCCTCTCCACTGGCACATGATACCTCTTGGCAACTGGTCATCCCAGAGGCCTTGCAAGTGCATGCAGAGCTACACTTGCTGCATATTACAGACTCACCCACCTGGAAAACATTGTGTGTTGTGCATTTTTAAAGAATATAGTGAATATATTATATTGTTTTTCTAACAGAAATAAAAGAATAGTTACAGCAGCAATGGTGATAATAATAATAATTAAAAATCAACTTTACCCTCAGATATCTTCCATTAAACACACATCCACAGTTTTCCAGGGGAACACATTTGTTAGCATCAAAAACAAAGCCAGGATCACACTGGCACCCTTCAAATCTTCTTTCAGAGCAAGCAAACTGGCCTATAAAGCTAGCGCAGGTCCCTCCGCATGTGCTGCCACTCAGCTCATAGTGACTGTTTGAAGGACAGGAAGCAGCTACGAGAGAAGAGAACATCGTAAGATGCTGAGTGAATGTGTTACGACAGCTTAGCTAACATGTTGTTGGACGGAACTCACGGCATGAGGAGGTGGTCCTCCATGGCTCAATTTGTACTCCTGCCCCCTGACATGCCAGCGCATAGGCCATGATATTATTACACTGTGTGTCTTTGTTGCCACCCGTTGCACAGGCGTCAAAAACACAATCAGACAAATATGGCTCAGGGTTAATCTCAGTGTGACAGGCTTTAAATGGCCCTTTAGGATCGCTAATAATGCCGCATGAGTCTGGTTTACTGAACAAGGTTTCCTTGGCCTTTGGACATACTGGGCATTGTTTGCCACACCCTCCACATTCATCGGTATGTTGGTCCAATGCCCACGATTTCCCAAACTGATCGACATCTCTTGTGTTTTGGCCGCTGGGAAGTTTGAAGTCGTCACGGGGATTGTTGTTGTTGTTACCGCAGAGACCGCACATCTTCCCCTGGTATGTAGAGGGCACGATCACTTCAACATAATAGACTGTGTTGTAAAGGACTTTGAGCCCAAAGTCTGTCTGGACAATTATGTTTTGGCCTTGTTGGGTGACTTGCACACGGCCGTTATCGAGGGAGAGCGGAATGTTTACGAGTTCATTATTCAGCTGAAAAGAAAAGAGAATTTTGGTAAGGTAACAGTCATTCAGGACTAACTGTTTTCTGAAGAGGTCTGAAACTCACATTGACTTTCCATGGCACTCCTTGCTTGATGGTTATTTCATAACCGAAGACCTGCACAGTGATCGTCTTGGTAACAGCCACTCTTCCGTTGCCAAATCTCTGATTTCTTTGGGTGACTGTGAATGCTGTCAGGGAGTTTGGGTCGATATCACATGTTTTTGCCAATACATACTCACAGGTACCCTGGAAATCAAAGCGTCTTCCATCAAAGGAAATGTAATGAGGGTCACCAGACGCTACACATTTGTCGTGCTTTATGGGGTGGCAGCCATTAACTCCATTCAGAAGCTTACAGGTCTCCCCTTTGAGACATTTGGTCTTTTGGCAAGACATGTCACCCGTCTCGCCACAGACACATTTCTCTTCACACTGAGAGTCAGGATAGATTATGTCTCCTTTCCGGTAGTAACGGCCCTCATAAGAGCATCCGCAGTCTTTCACAGGCACGCAGGTATCTCCGCTTAGCAGGTAGCCATCGTTGCACTCACACCCCTCTATACAGGCCTTGTGGCATTTTTTATCAGAGGTTAAACTGGAACAAGTTGTTGGACATGCCGAAGCGCACAGAGTATAATGGCTGTTAGCTGGACATGTCATTGCTGTGAATAAGTAGAGATGGATAAGAGAAACATTTAGCGATGATTTTATGCAAGGCATCATAATCTTGAGACCAGAAAGGAGTCAAGCTTACGACAGAAGTCCTCTCTTCTCCAGGTATCAACGGTGATTCCCTCATTCTGACAGGCAGAGGCATAAATTTGAATGGCATCACAGATTGCTGCAAAGTGGCCATGATACTGACAGGCATCAAAGACGCAGTCCTTCAGGAAAGGACCAGGGTCCAACTGCTTGTGACAATTTTTAAAAGATCCAGTCTTTTCAGTGATAATGCCACAGTAACGCTGGGCTTCATACTTGCTTTTCTGCTCTTCTGAGCATTCCTGGCAGTGTGCGCCTTGGCAGGCTGTCGAGCAGCCTGGTGTCAGGGCCACCTGCCAGCTCTCCCCGAGCTTGTTGCTGTTTGTGGTGGTCTGACCGTTTGGCATGGACATGTCATCCTGACCCTTCCCATTGTAGTTGCCACACAGACCACAGACCATGCTTTGGTAGGTGCTGGGTAAAGTAACACGCACCGTGCTCTGCCAGTCAAAAGTCACGGTTATGCCGGCAGCTGTGTTCACCACAGCCTTCCGGCCGCTGAGGGACACCTTCAGTTTATCACTGTCTTCCAGTGGTAACAAAGCAAGCTCATCGTTAAGCTGGAGAGCAGAGAAGGAAAGGAAGAAAATGCCATAAGATTATCGATTCAACGATTAGTTGTCCATGCTAATCCATTGCTGCTAATTGCATTTAAAAATGACTGCACACATCTTAGGACATAGGAAAGCACAGGAATATCAGAATTTGACAACAAAGACAACATTATGATTAACTTCCAAAATAAATATATTTTTTTATTTAACAACTTCATCCCCACTATACATTCAGCCCCCTTCTTACCAGAATCCTGTTGGGGTACTGTCTGCTGAGGGTCAGGGTGATGCCGTAAATGTAAAGTTTGACAGTCTTTGTGAACGACACAGACGTGCTTCCCCGGTGGTCATTCTGCACAGTCACGTTGAAAGGCTCCAGACCCTCCTGCCTGGAGCACAGCCCCACTAGCTGGTACACACACGTGCCCTGGAAATCAAACCTATGGCCGTCAAAGGTGTGGTAGTGCGGGTCACCCGAGGCTGAGCACGTGGCATGACTGGTGGCTGCACAGGTTCTCTGTCCATCGACCAGGGTGCAAACCTCCTTGGCTGAGCAGGAGGCCTCGCTGCATTTTACCAGACCCAGGGTCGTATCGCATTCACAGAGACGACTACACCCCTCATCGGCCCAGAAGCGCTGGCCTGGTTTGTAGTAGCGGCCCTCATAGGAGCACCCGCATGTTTCTTGAGGCACGCAGACGCCTCCACTGAGAACATAACCCTTGTCACACACACAGCTCTCCACACAGTTAAGGGTACAAGTCACGGGCTCATCAGGAAATGGACAAGACGGCTGACACGGGCTGGCACATTCTTCATAATGGCTATGACGTGGACAGTTCATTGCTGAACAGAAGAAAAAAATAAAGGTAGAAATAAAATAAATGTAAAGCATGAGGTGAAAGATGAAACTGAGCGTCTTGTAAATACTTACGGCAGCCATACTTCTTCCTCCAGCCTGTGATCTTTACTCCTTTGTCATTGCATTCACTCGTGTAGGAGGTCAGTGCTTGGCACAGCATCTTTTTGTCCCCATCATTCAAGCATATGTCATACACACAGCTATGAAAGAAGGCCTGTGGATCCACTTTCTTATGACAAATCTTAAACAATCCTTTCTTAGCTGTGAGAGCACCACAGAACGCCTCAGTCTGATAGCGCTGAAGCATGTTTTCGTTACAGGTAGGGCAATCTTTCTCACATACATAGCAGGGAGAGTCTTTGTCCTGGTCAGGTGTTTGCCAACTTTTGCCCCACTCTATTACTGAGGGGACTGCTTTACCAGCTGGGTCTAGGCGCTCATCGGCACGGTTTCCATTGAAATTCCCACACAGACCGCAGACACTGCCGTAGTAGCTGCTCGGCAGTTTGATGACCAGGTGCCACCTCCACTCATAGGAGACGACAAGGCCAAAATTTGTCTCCACCACTGCACGGCCCCCCCTATGAAGCAGTGACACTTTACCCTCACCGAGTTCCACAGGAAGATTCAAAAGCTGCCCATCCACCTGGAGGGAAAAGAAATGTACATAATACTCCTAATGCTTGAATATTCAATCACTTTACACTTCAGAGTAAAAGCTTACCATGACCCTGCCAACTTGGTTCTTGCGGATGGTGATGGAGTAGCCATATACAGAAACATGTACCTCCCTGACATAAGAGACTGCTTTGTTGCCCCGATTGTCATTTCTTTCAGTGACAGAGAAGGGAACAAGTCCATCCAAGTCCCCGCAAGTCTCAGACATGACATAATTACATGTGCCCTGAAAGTCAAAATTGTAACCGTCATATGTGTGGAAGTGGGGATCACCCCAGGCCCAGCAGGTGCCTGTGTACACGGGTACACACTCTGCTTCTCCCTTCACAACACGGCACTTCTCCTTGATCCGACATTTGACATCCTCACAGGGATCTTTAAAAGATACATGCAAGACATTAGAATGATTAAATAGAGTTGCTCTTTTAAAAAAAAATAAAAAAAATATGAATTGTCAGCTGAGAATTGTTTTGCCTTACCTGTGTGGTAGCATGCCCTAACCCCTTTCCTGACAATGCATTTGGTATTCTGAGGGCAAGAATGTTGTTCACAGACGAGGCCTTTGTCTGGCTGACAGGTACATTTTTCTTCACAGTTTTCTTCGTACATCACCTCACCAGGCTGCAGAGATAGTGCAGGGGCATTGCAATGAGGGCAAACAGGTCTGCACACAGGTCTGTTTTTGTCTGGATGTGGGTTTTTGTGTTAATGCCCCAAATGTTGATTTTTACCTTGTAACTTTTCCCATTGTCAAAGCAGCCACATTTGTTTTCTTCAATACATGTTTCTCCATTAAACGAAAAGGCATCGTTACATTCACAGCCTTCTGTACATTCAGGGGTGGGAAAAACGATGTCCGTGAGGCCCGGGCAGGTTAATGCCCAGTTGTCTGCACAAACCTCATAGTGACTGTTTGTTGGGCATTTCATGGCTGAAATAAACATTCAGAAAAGAGGAAAAATATCTTTTAGCCAGATGCTGTGGTTATGTTTACAAAGTAGTGTAACAACAATATATTGTTTTCACAAATAATGGGAAAATTAACCAAAGAACTTACGACAGAATGATTTTGTCCGCCAGTTTTTGATGTCCACACCTGCCTTGTGACAACTGAAGGCATAGGTTGCTACGCTGTCACACAGAGCGCTTCCTTCCCCGTTGGAAGCACAGACATCAAAGATGCAGTCGTCAAAATATGGTTTGGGGTCTAATTTATCATGGCAGATTTTGAAAGGGCCGTTGGGTGCTGTCATAATGCCACAGTAGGTGGATGTCGAAAATAAAGCCTTGAGTGGGGCCTTGCAGGTAGGACAGCTCTTTCCCTTACAGCCATCTAGACACACTGCTCCAGGGATTTTGACCTTCCATGAAGCTCCAAATGAGTTCACATCTTTGACAATTATGCCTCGAGAATCTCTGAAGTCATCTCCTTTATTGCCATTGAAGTTGCCGCACAGACCACAGACCTTATCCCGGTAGTTACCAGGTACGGTGACTGTCACATGATACACAAGGTCATATGTGACGATAAGCTCAAAATCTGTTTCGACAATGTAACGTCGGCCTCGTTTGTAGATCTTAACAGCTCCCTCATTCAGATTCAAAGGAAGATGTCTGAGCACTCCATTTACCTGCAAGACATCAATAAAGATCACAGAAAATCATATATAACAACATTCAAGATTATTTCATATCCTATACTGCATTCAAAATGGTTAACATTTCTCACCAGGATGCCTGACGTCTTTTGCTTCATGATCAGGGTGAAGCCGTAAACCTCCACAGCAACCATTTTGGTGACAGACACCACAACTTTCTTATTTTGTTCCCACTGCACATTTTCAACATTGACGGAAAAGTCCACCAGGTTGCTTCCTTCTAACCCACAGCTCTTGGAGAGGGTGTAAGTGCATGTTCCCTGAAAATCGAACTTTAGCCCATCAAAAGAGGTGTAGTGAGGATCACCAGAGGCTTGGCACACACCCTTGCCAACTGGGTGACATTTGTGGATGCCTTTCACGATCTTGCACTCCTCATTTGGTCCACATTTGAAGTCCTTGCATTCAACCTAAGAAAATGATTAGAATCCCTTGAGTATATATACATTTCCAAAGCAAAAATCTCTACTTGGGTGTCCATTACCTCTCCACCTTGCTTGCACTTGCATTGTTCTTGACACTTTCCATTGGGATAAAACACTTGGCCAGTACGGTAGTACTTGTTGTCATAGAGGCAACCGCACTGCGACAAGGGAACGCACACATCTCCACTGAGAATGTACTCGTCGTCACAGGAACAGGCCTCCTTACAATCAGAATCACAGGCTACAGGAGAGACTAGACTCATGCAGGAAGCTGGACATCCATTTGCACATAGTTCATAGTGGCTGTGGAGTGGACATTTCATTGCTATACAGAAAAGGAAAGCATACAGACCTCAGATAAGTATGTTTTACCTCATTCTTTTCAAGTATTGTTGTAAATTATAGCAATAAAATATCTTATATGGAAATGAAAGCATTTCTCACCGCAGAACTGACTCGTTCGCCAGTTGAACACCTTGGCCCCTTCATTCTGACAAGCTTCTGTGTATGATGTAACAGCCTGACACAGCTCCTCCTTTCTTCCCTTATACATGCAAACATCAAAAACGCAGTCTTCAAAGTACTCCGCTGGGCTCACTTTAGCGTGGCACTCACGGAACGGTCCACTGGGATCTTTGATGATGCCACAGAAATCCTTTTGTTCATACTGAATCTTCTGGTTGATGTCACATTTAGGACAGACCCCTTTGCAGCCACCAACACAACCGGGGATTTCACCGATTTTCCAGCTGTTGCCAAACTCTGACGCGGGAACAGGTTTGTCACCGTTCTTTGGAATGAGGTCATCTGCTTTTTTGCCATTGTAGTTGCCACAGAGCCCACAAACAGCTCCCTCGTAGGTGCCTGGCAGTGTCACAGATGCCCGACTACGCCAGTCAAAAGTAACCTTGAGGCCAAAGGTCGTGGTGACCACAGCAATAAGGCCATTCTTCTGAACAGAGATTCTCCCTTCATCCAGTGTGACAGGCAAGTTAACCAGCTCGTTATTCACCTGGAAATAAAATCACTTTTATTATCAAAGTATTACGAAAATTTTAGACAGTACTCAGTAGATTGTGTTCTTACCAGAATGTTGCCCTTGTAGCTTGTTGTCATGATAATGCTGAGTGAATACACTTTGACCTCTACCAACTTAGTGAAAGAAACCCTTTTATTATGGCGGTGTTCATTCTGCACCCGCACTTCAAACTGTTCCAGCTCGGTGTTGTTGTTGCAGAGTGCAGCTAGTTGGTATACGCATGTACCCTGAAAGTCGAACTTCTCCCTGTCGAAGGTCATGTAATGGGGGTCACCACTGGAATGGCAGGTGCTTTGAGATAATGCATGGCACTTCCTCACGCCTTTGATCACCTTACACTGTTCCCCTGCCTTACAGCTTTTATCCTTACATTCCACCTTTCGGTTTCTTGGGTTGCATTTACACCATCGACGACACGAGTCATCAGCCCAGAATGATTCCCCTGAAGGAACGTATCGACCCTCATGGGTACAGCCGCAGTTATTAGTTCGCACACAGCGGTTTCCACTCAGCACAAAGCCTTCGTTGCAGGTGCAGGTCTGAACACAGGGGAGTTTGCATTTAGAGGGAGCATTAGGGTCAGAACATGTGGCTGGGCAGGCACTACCACAAAGTTCATAGTGGCTGTTGGCGGGACATGTAACATCTTTAGGGATGAAAGAGAACAGTGTTAGAGAATATGTGGGCAAATATTAACTGTGATGTAATAAGGAATTAAAAATGTAAATTCTCAAGCACCATCTGTTCTAAAATTACTTACGGCATTTGGACATTTTCCTCCAGTCTTGGACCTGAACTCCAGCAGTTTGGCATACTTCAGTGTAGTCCTCCAGAGCGTTGCAAAGAAAATGTCGACTGCCCTTTGCCATGCACACATCGTATTTGCAGTTCTCCAGATACACTTGAGGGTCAATGGTGCTGTGACATTTACTGAATGGTCCATTTTTTAGTGTGATGATGCCACAAAAAGTATCACTCTCCCAATGCTTCATGTTTTTGTTTTCACAGTGGTCACACCCGCCCACACAGTCATCTCTGCAGTGAGCCTTTTCACCCATCCCTTGAACCTTCCAGCTACTTCCAAAGGCCACTGCCCCATTAGCCTGGGTGCCAGAGGGTGTTGTGAAATCATCATTGGGGTTCCCATTAAAGTTGCCGCAGAGCCCACAAGTCTTTCCAGCATAAGAGTCGGTCAGACTGACTAAAAGACGATTGTTCCAGTCGTATCGGACAGTCAGACCAAAATCAGTCTGAATAAGCACTGAACGGCCACTTTGAGACAATAGCAGCTTATTGTTGTTTAAGGCTATTGGCAAAGTCCACAGGCTGTTGTCAATCTGTACAATTGAAAAAAAAAAGATTGAAGTCATGAACATACCATCAAGCTATTAGAAAGACACTCTGTATGAGAACACCGGGTCCTTACCCTTACACGACCTCTTTCGGACCGAACAACTGTAATGGTGATACTATAAACCTTCACTGTGACCACACCGACATATGACACCCTGAGGCTTCCTCTGTTCTCGTTTTCGGCAAGGACCTCAAAGCTCTGGAGCTTATCATCCGCCATACAGTTTTTAGCGATGACATAGGTGCAGGTTCCCATGAAGTCAAAGCGTCGCCCATCAAAGGTATGGTAGTGGGGGTCTCCCATGGCCCAGCAAGTAGTGAGCTGTTGAGGGATTACTGGCTTTCCTGGAGGATTAACATCAACAATTTGTTAGTTTTAATCTTTATGAGTAGTATGGGAGTTTTTTGCATGCATGCACCTTACCTGGCTGAACACACTGTCCTGCAGAGCCATAACCATTTCCGTTAGAGAATCCTATACTGTACAGGGCAAAGGGGATACCAGAACTGGAAAGAATGTTTCCCCTATTGGAGTCGATCTGTGTCCAAAGATATTCTCTCCCCGGAAATTGTGTCCACTTTGTATTTTGAGGCAAGGGTTTACCATCTAATCTCAGTTTTGGCACAGCCATGTTTGGCACCACGATCAGAGCTTGATTGTCAAAATATTTTATAAACCTTAATGAGTAAAGGGAGCAGTATTTGTCTGTCGAGAGCACGGACATCAAAAAATTGTCATAGAAGGTAAATCCTTTTTGTGTACCACCGAACATCATGAGAACCTGGATTCCATGACTAGCTTGAAGGTACAGTGGGCTTGTTTGGGAAATTTTAAACTGTTGTAATGTTCCGGCACCAAGATTCACAGTGTACTGTCTGGAACTACTGACTTTAAGTTGGGTGGGCTGAGAGGCCATGACATAGACAGTGTCATAGTTAGTCTGTAAGGTGACTGGAGGCACAAAAAATGTGGAGCCCCACTTATCTACTGGCAGTAGTTGCTCATAAATATGATTACAGTAGCGATTCAACAGTCTGGTACATGTGTGACCTGTGAAAACAGCAAGGTTGTTGTTAGAGGAAATTCTGGTTCCAGTAAGGTCGTATCTACTCGCAATTAGTACGCTTTTATATGGCTTGAGTTTAAGCAACAGTGTAGAGCCTTTATTATAGACATGTCCATTATATCTAAATTGGCCTGCTGCGAAAATATTCACTGTGTTTCCGTCTTTTCCATTTGTTATAGAAAATGTATATGGAAACACTTTATTGACCAGGTTACCAGGGGTGATTACATAGTATTCTTTACCCCATTCTGTGGTGGGATACACCACAGAGGTATCTGCTGTTCTGTGCTTATAGTTCAAGGCTGTGACGGCCACATCAGCTGAGGATTCAACTATAACGGAACACTGAGACTTCCCTAAGATGTCTAATTCACAGACAGAAGGGATAGAGGCAGTGAAGGTTTCTCCTAAACCTAAAGTTTTCTCTTGCTGGAAGTTTGAGAGTGAAGTTTTGACCGTGACCTTAGCATGATCCTGAACAGCAGTGATGAAAAGCTGAAGTTGAGCTTTATTTTGTAACTTATAGTTCATCAAGAAGGACAGGACAAACTCCCGTCCCGCTGATCCAGCATTAGATGGACCTGTTGTATAGAGTGATAAAAAGAAAACAGAGGCTTAGTAAAATCTTGATGATGAAAAGTTTGAAACAACAGATTAGACTGTTTCAATCCTTGGGAAACATTGCACACATTAGAAAGAAAAGAAACAAACACAACTCCCTACAACTATTTTAAAGTAATAATTAGAAGTCACTGGCTTTTTTACTCAACTGAAATTGATGAGTGTAAATATCACTACGTGCGCCTTTTGTTGCTAAAAAGCAGCATGTATACCTCAGTTACATTCAGTAAAGCAGTTACATCTCAGTGGAAGCTCAATTTAAATGTGATGTGAAACAAGAATAAGTTTCAGTTAAGATGATAAGCCTTTTTTCTTCTCTAGAAATCCTCAATTATAAACCTACCTGGTTAATCCATACAAGTGTCTAGCAAAGGTCATTTTAACTGCAACTGTTAAATTCTGGACAGATCAAACACCGATTCAAATCAATTTGATCAAAAATACGTACCGCAAAGTAAAGCACCTACAGCACACAGGAGCAACAGAGTCCTCATGGCTGAAAGACAGAAAGATTGATTTTAGAGTACTTTCTAAACTAAATGAGTCCCAGGATGAACAGTGCTTACCTGCAGGGATGTGTCAAAGATGATGCTTTTGCAGAAGCCCTTTTATAGTGTACAAAAACACAACCAACCCCCCATGACAAATTCCCATCCTCTTAAACAAATTAAGGTAGAATGTACAGGTCCTGCTGGATGTTGACATTGGTCTGATGGCCAATAACAACATCAGTCTGTTTTTGACGCACCACACCCACCGATGCTTGTATTCATGAAACATTTATAGGAACTGCTTATTGTAAATGTTTGATGTGGACTGCAAATAAAGGCATGTAGGTAGAATTAAATTTTGGATTCAGAATAACTCAAAAATGAAGTGAAAAACTGAAATCACATGTTAATCCAGCTTCTCAATTTCCTCAAGACTCTATGAAGCACAGTAGTGTGCATGTAGCCTCTTAAGCATGTGAGTCACAGTCGTGATGAAAGTTTTCCTAGACTGGAATCAGTAGCCTACTGGACAGCCAGGGGGTGAGGGGTGGATATAGGGATACATGATGTTCTACAGGTACCTAACTGGATTCAAGTCGAAAACATTTATGCCTTCAACATCCAGGAACCTCTGATACAGTCCAGCCAGGTAGTGTTCTACACCAGGAACCCACTTCTCCAGCACCTGTTCTGACAATGAGGACCACAGTCTAAAATATCAGCAAACATCACATCCCAGATTCATTTTGCTCTCTCCTCCCCTCTGGAAGGTGCTACAGGTTCTGTATGCCAGCCCAAAAACACACAAGAACAATTTATTTCCACAGGCCAGTGGAGATGCCTGGACTGTCCTTGCTGGACGGGGGTGGTTCCACTTGTGCCGAGGTGGAAATACCATCTTGATTGGTGTGCCCATTACTCTTGGTGAGGTTTGGGGTTCCATGCTCTAGAGTGCCCACAGAAACTGTCCATTTAAGACCAAATTAGCTGTAGCCCAGTTTTGTGTGGGCTTGTATACATAGGCATGCATGATAATTGTGTGAGAGCACACGTGAGAGTGTCTTGTGAATGGCCGTGATTATGAGTGTGGCCCACTCCAAATTGTGTGCGATGGCTATGCCTGGGGCGTCCTGATTCTGGCAGGGAGGGGTGTGTGTGCCCCTAATCACATGGTGTTGGAGCCTTTTGCTGCATGGGCCCTCTTCGGGCCCCCTTTGCTTTTTTGCCCTGCAGGATGGGATTGTGGTTGTCCACAGACTGGCTCTTATGTCTGCTTTGGCTGGCCAGGGTCATTGGGTTTTCTTTCTTTTTGCGGTTTGTGGCCCTGTGCCTGGTTTAGCATAGTGGGGTTATGCTGTCCCGGTCTTACTCATCAGTACACCAAGTGGCAAACCTAGGCATACACATATTACACAGACATATACTATTCCTAACACACACACCATATATGTAGCCATAGTTGTACACAAAAAATAAGCAATCATAAAGACAAACTTTGCCTGCAAGATCACACTTGTGGAAGGTTCAATGGGTGGTTAGAAGGCAGATTTTTTTGAATGTGGTTGCATGTTTTCAGTGTTGCTGCAGTCTGAATTTATTTATAATCACCATTTGTATTGTTGAATGATGTTCACAAGTATCAGCGTACAAGGTATGAATACTTGTTTGTGGGTTCATAGGGGCATATGTATATGCGTGTGAAGTTTTTTATTTGTTTCAAAGTAAGTTCTTTGTTGTATTATTTTTAGGGTTTTTAGTGGAGAAGGTAAACTGTAAAGTTAAGATGTGTTTTGTTCATGTCCTTAATATTTCAAGCACTTCAAAATTCAATTCAGGTGCCACTTATGTTTATAGTTATACGTGTATTTATTTTCGAGATTCTTGGGAAAATTCCGACCAAGCCTGGTATGCTTACCAAATGGGTGGATAGTTGAATTGGACCAATTAATGCTAAGAAAACTAACCTGGTTTTTGATTTACCTACTACCAGACTCATATAAGTTCTCAAAATAACAATTTACAGTTGACATACTTTATGAAAGACAGCAGTTTATCTACTGCAGCAAATAAAATGAAATAACATTCTGGTAATCAATGTAGCATGCACAAAAATAACTGTTCATTCTGTTGTCTTGAACCTCCGATGTGTGCAATGGCAATACAGTTGAATCTAATGTAATTTTTATTCTAACAAGGCTGCATGCCTTTGATGACATTGTTGTCACAACCTTGAGAGGAATTGCAATCTGGAATTCAAATGACACTTGGTTGATGAAATTACTTTTATATTTAATATATTATATGATTGAGAATGATAATATTATCAATTTTTGTCAATGAGAAAAGAGAAGAGTTAAAATGGTCTGCACAGCAATGATGTTGAAGTCAACATGCAACATGTAGGGCCCTGTGTGAGCATTTGAGTGTGTCTTGTGCCAGGGTAGCTCGGTTGTGCTCTGAAGATGTCCTGACACCTTCCCTGTTTGGTCCACACTGGAGCTTAAACCAAGTAAATGTTTTTTTCATAAACATGATTGTATAATGTTCCATTTGTTATTTTTAGAGTTGTAAAAGCTAACCTGAATTTACCTCTATAAATAATGTGTCACGCGATTGTCGGTGTCTTGTTTTCCTTGCATATTTACCTTGAAATTTAGATCATGGATGCCACACACACATGCCAGGATTAAACACATTCCCATGATGGCACAGTTAACCATCACAACAGCCATCTTTTGAGATGCAATGGAGCAGAGCATGACTCGAATGTAACCTGTCAAGACATTTGCCCAGGCTGATGCGTTCAGGCCCATAGTGTGTGGTCATAATAAGCCTTCTGCCAAACTGAGATGCTTCAATTTGTCCATTGTCAAAAGATACGTTTCTTCTGAACTTTAAGTTCACCTTAAAGTACAGAACTAAGTTACATTGCAAGTTATTTCAATCCCTCAAATGAATACAAATGGTGCAATTTACAATCATTTTCCATTGAGTTTCTGGGTCAACGATGACTGCAATTGGGGGTAGTTGAAATATTAGTCTATTGATAACAAAAAACACTATTTTCATCCTTTTTCAAGCTGAACAAGAGTATAAAACTATTAATACTCTTGGCAGAAAAGCTGAAACCAATGCATTCAAACGTGATACAACCAAAACTGACAAACACTGGGCACATTCCTTGTACTGTAACCCCCCACTTTTCTAAACAGCTTTTTTATGAGGTTGCAGGTTACATTTTTACTTTCGCAGGTACACTTTTGGAAGCACATTTCCACCAGCGACACCCCAGCGGTGCAACCCCTTACGCCACAGGTGGCAAACTGTGGCCCGTGGGCCAAATTTAGCCTGCAATGTATATTGTATATTATATTTGGCCTGTGAAGCCATACCAATTGACTATTAGAGCTGGCCCACCGGTATTATCATGCATGTGCTAATACTACAAATACCACAATCCTCTGCAGGTGTTTTGGTGTGAAAATCCCCACTCCACATCAGCTGAAAACTGGTAAAAAGAAAGGCAGAAAACAGGACCTTTCTGGACAAGCGGTAGGCAGAATATCTATTTAGATATGTAAAAGACGGACCTGTCTGTCTTGTATGTGGAGCCAATGTGCGTTACAAGGAGGACAACATCAGATGGCACTATAAAATGCAACACCAAGACAAGCACAAGCAGCTGGACATGATTCAAAGGTGCTAGAAAGTAGAAGAGATAAAAAGACATTACATTTGCATTACATTAGCTTACATTGGAAAAAGATTACTGTTGAAATTTAATTCAGAAGGCTTCAAATAAAAAGAGACATACAATATTTGTTTTGCTTCATTTTCTCCTGCTTATCCGAATCTGGGTTGCGGGGGCAGCAGCTTCAGGAGGGATGCCCAGACATCCCTTTCCCCGGCCATATCCATCAGCTCCTCCGGGGGGACCCCCAGCTGCTCCCAAGCCAGGCTCCACCTAGTCCTGGGTCGCTACCAGGCCTCCTCCCGGTGGGATATGTCCGGAACACCTCTAACGGGAGGCGTCCGGAAGGCATCCTGGCCAGATGCCCGAGCCACCCCAGCAGACTCCTTTCGATGTGGAGAAGCAGCGGTTCTACTCCGAGCTCCTCCCGGATGTCTGAGCTTCTCACCCTATCTCTAAGGTTGAGCCCGGCCACCCTGCGGAGGAAACTCATTTTCAGCCGCTTGTATCCACAATCTTGTTCTTTGGCCATAGGTGAGGATTGGGACGTCGATCAACCGGTAAATCGAGAGCTTCGCCTTCCAGCTCAGCTCCTTCTTCACCATGACAGATCAGTCAAGCGCCTGCATCACTGTTGACGCCGCTCCGATCCGCCTGTCGATCTCACGTTCCATCATACCCTCACTCATGAACAAGATCCCGAGATACTTGAAGTCCTCCACCTGGGGCAGAACCTCCTCTTCGACTCGGAGAAGGCACTCTACCTTTTTCTGAGCGAGGACCATGGACTCTGACTTGGAGGTGCTCATCCGCATCCCTGCCGCTTCACACTTGGTCGCGACCCGTCCCAGCATTTGTTGGAGGTCCCTGCTGCCAGAACCCGACACCCTCCACTTCCTGAAATTCTAGAAATGCGCTTAGAAATTCTGTCCATAAAAGTTATGAACAGAACTGGTGACAAATGGCAGCCCTGGCGGGGTCCAACCCTCACTGGGAATGAGTCCAACTTACAACTGGCTATCTGGACCAAGCTCCTGCTCGGTACAGGGACTGGTGTTGTGAATCTTCTCCTGGTGGTTGCCGAGATGTGTTGATGAGGAAGGAAACTTCGCAGACACCGACTTGGTTATCAAAGATGTTTATTGGAGAGAACAGTCAGGCATCAATCGAACACTGCAGTTTGTCCGAGGGAGGTCTCGAGGTCCCGATGGTGAAGAACTCCGAGGTGTCTTCATCGTCACCTCCTTCTTATACAGTCGAGTAAACACATTCTTTACTGATGACCTCACGCTGTACAATATGGCCAACCCAATGGTATAGCGTTCAGTTATTACCAAAAAAGGGAATACTTGAAGATGCTTCATGCGACACATCCTCATATGGAGAACAACCAGGGGCCCACAGGCTCCAGTGTCATCTTTTAGGAGCTCCTTTTACATAAGGAGGAAGACACAGGACACACATGTGGAGCATGTCCTAATATGGTGCTTAGGCTGGGTGTTAAACACATTACGGCCTTACAGATGTAAAGCCTGCATAGAACGGGTCAGATACTACACTGGACAGGCCTTATCCACCCCATACTCCCAGATCACCCCCCACAGGATGCTCCTGGGGACCTGGTCATAGGCCTTTTCCAAGTCCACAAAGCACATGTGGACTGGTTGGGCAAACTCCCAACTCCCCTCAAGCACCCCAGCAAGGGTAAAGAGCTGATCCGTGGTTCCACGACCGGGGAGGCTGAGGAGTGTGATCCCCCTGTAGTTGAAACACACCCTCTGGTCCCCACTCTTGAAAATTGGGACCACCACCAAGGTTTGTCAGTCCAAAGGCACTGCCCCCGATGTGCACGCAATGTTGCAGAGGTGTGTCAACCAGAACAGCCCTACAACATCCAGAGCCTTAAGATACCCCGGGTGGATCTCATACGCTCCCGGAGCTCCGCCACCAGGCAGCTGTTACACAACCTCAGCAACTTCGGCTCCGGAAATTGGATGGTCCACCTCCTGGTCTTCCAACTCTGTTCCTCCTTGAGGATACGTGTTGGTAGGATTGAGGAGCTCCTGGAAGTATTCCTTCCACTGCCAGATAATTGCCCCAGGAGATGTCAGCAGCACCTCACGCACACCTAGCACGGTGTGGGCAAGTTGCCATCTGCCACCCCTAAGGCGCCGGACAGTTTGCCAGAATCTTCTCGGTGCCGACCGAAAGTCTTCCTCCATAGCCTCACTGGCTGCTGGTGAGACCGGGCCCAGCTGGTTCGAGCTGGGCCCGGTCGGGCCCCATGGACGTAGGCCCGGCCACCAGGCGCTCGCAATCAAGCCCCAGCCCCAGGCCTGGCTCTAGGGTGGGGCCCCGGTAATCCTCCGGGCCGGGTACGCGGCTTCCCTGTGTGCTGTACCATGTTGGGTCTTATGAACCATTCTTTGTCTGACCCTTCACCTAGGACCAATTTGCCTTGTGAGACCCTACCAGGGTCTGCCTCGGACAGCATAGCTCCCAGGCTCATTAGGGTACGCAAACTCCTCAACCACGATAAGGTGATGGTTCACGGAGGAGAGGCATACAATATTTAATATTTATTTTAAAAATGAATGCCAGTGATGTGTTTTTTTAATTTGAATTTTGCATGTGTGCAATACTAAATTATATATCGTATAGCTTTGCTTGTTCAATGTTGTTGTTTAGCAAAAGTAGTCTGGGTCCAAATCAAAAGGTTCAGTGTTATAGCTGGAGGAAGATTTTTTTCAATAAATATCAATGTTGGCCCGCGACTTTATCCCAGTTTTAAATTTTAGCCCACTGGGTATTTGAGTTTGACGCCTCTGCCTTACACCCTCCTTGAGATACCTAGGAGTAGAGAGTCTAACAGGACATTGAATTCTTTATAGACAACTGCAAGAACAAATTTCTCATACTACTTCATATACTCACCACAAAAGGAAACCCCTTCTCCAAAGCTGACAGGCAGTTGAGCAGCTTGACAAGCAGCTGCATAAGACGTAATGGAAGCGTAGAGGGCTGAATAACATCCATTATAATATGAAGAATCTAGAACGCATCTGTGGGTAGAATTTTGGATTGAAAATCAATGCACCTTTTTAAAAAAAAAAAAAAGGGTAAAAGAGTTTCAAGAAAAAGCTATTTATAAATAAATAAATAAATAAAATTGTTTTTAGAAATTTACCGCAGCTAGCATCAGAAATTGTGATTGTAATAGCATTCATTTCATTAAGTTGAACTTGGTGAGAACCACTGAATAAACACAACTGTCTTTAAAGCTAAAGTGATTCCTATTGAAAGGTTGTGGAATACAACCCATTAACAATGACACAGCTGAAGACCTTTTCAGGATGACGTATCTGCTTGTGTTGCAAGGTTTTGCAGACCATTCCACATGAACAGTGAGCAGAATGACAGATGACCTCTCAGAAACCGAGCTGGCCACAGTTGTCTGGTGACCTGAAAGTGGAGTTTCTCCCGTGGAATTTCCCCTGGGGTCCATACAGCCGACAATCTGAAGCACAGGGCTTGTAGTGAGTTTGTTGTCAAGTCACCTCTGAAATTATATCATTGCATGATTTTCTGCATTTCCTTTCTTGCCAACTGGCAAGACAGACATAACAGGTTTTACGTTCGTCACAGAAAAACAAACAGGACTTTAAGGCTCTGTAAATATCGGTCTCAGCATCATTCACTTATCAATTATGCACTTTTTACACAAGGAATTAGGATTGATTATGCTATGACGCTGAGCAAATGCACCGTTCACGTCTATGAGCACTGTACACCGAGACGCCCTCAGAGTAAACACCTGCAGAAATTGTTTCATTTAGCCGTGTCCTCATAGAGTACAATCATCATCTTCAAAGAGGTGTGCGCCAACAACATCACATTTGTTTTGCTAATAGGAGAAGAAGGTGCCAGTAAAGGATATTCGTTTTGAGAGTCAGTGGTAACGTTTCACATTGGTTCCGTTTTGAGTGCAGTTAAAGAACAATAGATGAAAAAGACATCGAAAGAGACCTCAATCTTTCCCTGCAAAAGAGTAAAGGGAATATCAGCCACCTGACCATTAACCTGAAAATACAATCATTTGCAATAAAAGTACTCATTTGGTTGCACATTTATGATTCGCCTGTTGATGGTGAATCCATATGCTTTCATAGCGTGCTACCCTGTGAAAGAGGCCATCTACTGCTTCCAGTCATGTTTCAGTGCTAAACTAAAGGGTGGAAGACCATGCACTTCCTGTCTGCTGGCTGTCAGTAAATAGATGCAGGTATCATCCCAGCTAAAGTTCAGTCCATTATAGTCAAGGTACTGGTGGCACAAAACCCTGGAGACCTTCGACTTTGTGTTGCATGACATTTCCCCTCACAGGGATTTGGCATATGAAAATATAGACACAATCAAAAAGGCTGGAGGTGTGTAAGATGAATAAGCACCATTCTTGTGGCAAACACTGACTCCAGCTAAAATTCTACAAGGCTGCACTGGAGGACGTGACTATTGAGCACAGACAGTCGGAGGCCCACAGGTTGCAGTTCTGCAGCAGTTTGCTCTATGAAACCTGAATTAAACTAGAATTTGGTTTCAATTTAAAGGAAGTTATTTTGGAAATTATTTTAAAACAGCCACACTGGTCGACTGGTACACAAGCCTGACTATCAAGACGGTACCCAGTGTTACATTGGCATCCTTCCTCACAGGGTCCCAGAGTCTGATTTATGTCAGAGCAAAAGGAAGACTATTCAGCTATTGTATATGAAAAACTGAGGACACAGATGAGCTGTAAAATAAACATGGGAGGTAAAACAGTAATTTCCTTCATTAATTAATTGACAAATAAAGCCAAACAATGTGTGAAGTTAGCCTAACCAGTCTGTGGTATTTACCCAGAGGCCAAGTATTCCTACCATCTACTTACATGCAAAGTCATAACAAAGGGAAAAAGGTCTCTTGAGGTATGTCAGAATGCCACAGTACTGGTTAGAGGTGTACTCTGGCGTACTCTATCGACAGTTTTGACTAGTACTTTTACATGCGTCACTGCAGGATGACTTAAATCATCACGGGACACAAGGATCAGAACTCACAGTGCCATTGGGCAGTTGCAGGTCATCAGGGATTACATTAGAGTTCCCACAAAGGCCACAGGTTGTGTTCTGGTTGTGTCGCATACCTTGATCTTAACGTCTTTTTTTCCCACATCTCATTGAGCAGAACTGATTTTAAGGTAGCTATTTTCCATCCATTTTCTGATGCGTGCTGATGTTCTGGGCCGGCTTTCATAAACACTATTTACCTGTGTGGAATGTGTCACTGTTAAACACAAAATAGCTTGCATGGGCCATTTAAAAGCTTTTACATACACATGAGATGCCATGTTGCAAAAAGTATTACATAGTTTACCAGAATTCTTCCAGGAGAAGCCGCTGACATTTTCAAATCCATCTGATGGACTTGCAGATAGATTTGTCTGCCCTCACAGGTATAAAGTAATATATAGAATTCAGACTTCAAATGTAGTATATAGTGTTTCATCCAAAGAGCAGTGTGCTGCTTGAAGTTTGGGGTGGAAAATAAGTTGACACTTCTCATCCTCTCCACAGGAGACATTGTGATAAGGCATGTGTCCTCCAGCACGACATGCACAGCTTTGTTCGCACCTACACCTCTCCTGTGTTGCCTTTAAGTCCGTGGTACATACAGCCCGAATTTTCTGGAGAAACACATAAATTGCCACAGTGCACCAAGCCCCAAAAGGTATAGCTGGTGTAACTGGTACTGAAGGAGCAGCAGAATACTGAAGATTGTAAAATGTCAAATTTAAGTTCGACCAGTGACCCATGAGTACCATCTAGTGGTCAAATTACACAAAAAGGTTGTAACAAAAGCAATAACATACCTGTATTTCAATTAGACTTTACACATAAAGACGACTGCAGAAGACTGCAGCTTCCTCAATGTAAAGCATGTTCTCGGTATTTATATTAAATACTGTTCATGCTCTTTTCTTCATGTGCTCAATAACAATCTAAACCAGAAGCAATGGCATCTGCAGACTACATATTTCATTTGGTGCGCAATGATGCTGAATGCTAAACAGCATAACAATTGTAGAGGTTATTAATTGACCTCAGAGGAGCTGCAAGCACATGAACACTTACTACAGAATTCCTCTAAGCAGAAACTGCAGCAGTATGGGAAAGGCAAACCCAGGAATACTCTGCCAGTGAACACCACAGTGCAGCCTGGAGGCCCTCATGAAGACACAGGTCACTGACACATGGCTTGTAAAAACTGGAGGGGTCCACCACACCGTGACAGAGTCTGAATGGTCCATTAACTTGCAGAATTTCCCCACAAGACAATGGGCTGGAAAATCTGGACAGATGCTCAGGTGAACATTTTGGACAAGTTCCTCTTGGACAACCCTTCACACAGCAAAGACTCTGCCCACGCCTCCAAATATGTCCACACCGCTCAGGACTAAGATTGTCCTGTTTATCACTTACTACAAGATCATCAGCAGCATCAGAGTTAAAGTTGCCACACAGAACATTAACATATTTACAGGAAAGAGTAAAGCTAATAATCCTATCTGTGCTGAGGCTAAATGCAACTCCTGTTGTTGACTAATGTATATATGTATGTTTAGTATGTATGCTGTCTCAAAGAAAAAAAAACTGTCGTATTACTGAAGTAATAGGACACCCTCCTCTTGACACCATCAACCTGTAGGTGGAGCCAAAACTGCATTTAAACGTTTGCCCACTTTGAGAACCTGTGGTAACAACTTACGAAGTTAAGCAGAACAACATGAATGGTTTTGGGGCTTATTTCTGTTTTTAGTGTTTTTCTGCTAAGCCTCACAGGCAATCCACTCACATTGACCAGGGCATGAAGTGCTCACTCCGTGTGTCCATCTATCTGTACATAATGGAAATCAAAGCAGGTGTGGTCGAAGGTTGCTCTGTGTTGAGGAGAGCAAGCGCGTGTCTGCAAAGTACAGAACACAGCCTCTCATTCCATCTAGCATCACCTGGTGCCTGTGGTGGGTCACACACAGCTGGGTGCAACCACACTGGGATCGAGGGACACAGATGTCACCATCCAGGACTACCCCTGGGTCACACTAGCAGGTCTCTACACACACCGCTGTGCAGGGCCTTGAACTGAACGGGTCCCGACAGGTGGCAGGGCAGGCTGTACCGCACCAAGAATCATGGCTAATCAGTAGGCAGGAAGTGGCTGATAGACAGAGAAGATCTATAATGGAACATTTTTTACATTTAACAGATAATTGTTGGACAATTCAATTTAGTAGAGCTTATAACAGCATATTGGAAAACTTTTTTTTCAAGTCTAAGACATTTACGAGCATAGTCAGTCATTTCAGAAAAACACTTTCTGCTTCCTCGTGATGCTTTTAAATGAAGATATGAACACAGATTTTTAACTTGCGACAGGATTTTTTGCACGTTATCACAGGAGCACAAGTTAATTACAATCACCACTGCAGAGATTTTATTGGAACGAATGACTTTGTGACACAAGTTAAATGGATATTTCATGAAGTGAAATCCAACAAGAAGAACTCCCCACCTCCAACCATAGTTTGTAGCATTAACAGCCTCATCCACTGGCTTCTTCAAGTCATCATCTTCATTGCCATTAATATTCCCCCACAGGCTTTGGACCTTTGTTGCATTCAGTAGGAGGATGAAAGCAATATGAGAGCTGTCATACTTAATTTGGATGCCCAGACTAGTATCTGCAACTACAAATGCGCCACTCTGATATATCTCCATAAGTCCAAACTGTAACATTACTGGCATGAACTTTTTTTCCACCATCAATCTCGTTGAAGAAGAATTGAAATGTAAGTACTTCTCAAGGAGTTATAACCATTTATTCACTGTGAATTAGCATGACTACAATTTAAAATGATAGATTTAGAAAATATGAGCATCTTACTGCATAATGTGCAAATGAAACCATGTCCAAAAGAAGCTAGAATGTACCATGATCTACCCAAGCACAGCACATTTGTCCTTCATTGATTGTCATAGTGTTTTTTAGCTAATAGCTTTAGCTTTTGTCATTTAGAACAGTATATGCAATGTTCTTGGAATTCAACCATTTTACCATCAAAACCGTAGAGAATGGCAATTCCCAGGACCCAACACTGAGGTTTGCTGAGTTTTGTTGTGGGAACAAGTGTTTCCATTCTCACAGCCTTTAATATCTGAAATATAATCAAATTTAATGCTTTCCCATTTGTTTTAGCAATTCTATTTCACATTAGAAGCTTTGAAATGTGACTCAAATTAGCACAAATTTCATTACTTAAGGCTGTTGAGCCTGTTGTCGAGACAAAACCCATTCTCCAAGATTCTCAAGTGCATAATGGACTATTTACCAAGAAGAAAGGTTTAACCTCATTTTAAAAACATGCTGTGCAGCTGTTTAAATGGCCAGAATAACCAGCAGGGCCTACCTGTCCTAGTACAGCTGGTGCACCTCTCCCTCAGGGCAGGAGGCTTTTCACAGTACGTGTGACAGAAGCAGTGCATACTTCAGTCAACATTATGTCCCTGAGTATAGAGAATCACCAATTCCACCTTTAGACCCATAAACAAACATCACCAAACTACAAAGAGCTGGGACCTATTTTCTATAACATTTGATCACTGCTGCCACACAAGTACTTTCGCCAACCCTAATGAGTCACATAATTAACGATGCTTGTGCGGAAAAGGGAACGTCACTTGTTGGACTCAACTGTTGCACAGTGTTCACAACAGGTGGTTTGTCACGCGTAAACATGTCATAAGAGCATACGCCCGAGCATGAACAAAAGGTCTATCAAAATTCAAATCAAGCTCTTCAAGTCAGATGATGTTCTCATTTACAGTTATTTACTGTGATTAATGAACGTAGATTCTGGTTTCACAAGATGTACTTACCTCCTAGTTGGATAAGAGAGCACAGTCTCGCACTCTCATCCCTCATAACAACGGGCAGTGGATATCAGCCGAGAAACCACAGTGCTGGAGGCGTGCACTTACGCATACATTATAGTGAGTTTTTGGGGCACGAGTGCACTGAGGGTTGGAAAAAAGGTTCACATACTAAGAGGAAATAGAGCTTAAATCAATTCACAATTTCACTGTTTAAAAAAAAAAAGCTGTGGAATTGCAATACGCGTTCTTTTTTCCATTAGAGGTATTTAATTCATTCACACAGTTCAGAAAGAAAGAACCACAATGGAGTGACATCCACCAAACAGTCCTGCAGAAGCAAGCAGCATTCCGCATGATTTATCAGATGAGAAAGCACCTGCTGTAGGGGAATTACACTCTGAAAAGGCACATTCCTGAGAGCAGTTTATCCCAGGTGGTGAGGGTGACCAGGCCGCAGCATTGACAACAGGACTGCCTGCATCAACGTGGGTCTCTCCACACAGGCTGCACAATTTTCTATGGGAGGCAAGAATAGCCATTTGTATCAGTCTGGGCCCTCCATAGGTGGCAACAACTCTAGTGACTGCACGGAAGCCTAAAATAAAGAACCGTAAATGTGGTCCAGATGGACAGGAAGACTGTCACCCCGTCAATCAAAAAATTAAAATTGTAATCACAACCAGTAGATATAATCAGATTTTTTGGTAAATTCGGAGCAGTTTACCTTTACTTTTCCCCACAGGCTCCGTCCCTTTTTTCACCTCGAGTCAGTAGAACATGAGGTGCAGCTGTGCCAGGTGGATAAACAAAACAGGAACAGAATTCAGCTCTTCGCACATCTGGGATAGAACACAACATTTTCTTACATTAAAGTCAAAATTACATCCATCATTGGTCATAAACTCTACTGCCAATGACTGTGCACGTGCCATGTTGCAGTCCACGGCATGGCCTGCAGCCATTTTTAATGATGTACTTTGTTCCTACTGGGCATCTGCGGTCAGTGCACGGCGCTTTGTTGCGAGCCACGGCGACACAATGCTGCCGAGTGTGCCCATCAGGGTAGACGTTTTCAGGAATTTCATGGTAAACGCCACTGTAAATGCAGCCGCGCAGTGTGGTAGACCGTTACCACAGCTGGGAAAATACCCAGGTTTGCAGAAACACTCGTCTCTGCATTTCTCTATTTGAAGACTTGGGTTTTCCCACACAGACTGATGCGTGACTGGCACACAGGCGGTATTTGCTGTTAGGCGGGCATGAAAAGGAAATAACTGAACAGTCCTATTCTCACCATGAACTCTCATTAAAGTAACAAAAACAGACAACCCTCCAATGAGCCACTACAGCCCCTATTTCTTGAAACAGCCGCATAAGCATCCAAAAAAAGAACAGCATGGTTGTCAAAAAAAGAGGTCATAAAAGCAGTTTCATAAAACTTGAGGGTTGACTGTATTGTGACAGGTCTGGAACAGCCCTTCTGTGTCAGTTAGCCACCCACAAAGTTAGCGTCCCCGATAATAAGTCTCATCTCGTGGATCCCAAAATGACGTTATCAGAGAAACATCCACACATACATGGACAGCGTTTGTCTGCCAGTGTGTCATGTTTGTGAGATCAGACTCTGGAGCCGCCACATCTTCTGGATCATCATTAAAAGTCCCACAAAAGCCACAGAGTGTGACAGAAAACGATTTTTGGTATTTGATCAGTCAGGACATTAGAACTGTGTCACAGTGACCAAAGTTGGTCTCTATAGACGTCAACATCACAGTCATCTTGAGCTTTACTTTTCCTTGATTTAACATCAAGGGAAGATGTAAAAGACTATCCATTAGGGTTAAAAAGAAAAATTAAGCAACCATTAAATTAAATGTATGAGAAATAGACCTACCACAACTTTATTATTCCAATCAGCTTACAGGATGATGAAAAACATTTGAATATGTTGAAAGTTAACATTTATGCTGCCACCTCCCCCTTTTTTGGACTTCCACACTAAAGTCTTTCAAACTCCACCAGGAGGTCCATTAAGAGGTGAGTAGGAAAGTGCAGTTGCCAGTGATGTCACAGGTGCGACCATCAAAGGTAGTAAAATGATCAACTCCTTTGACGGCGCACATCTCGGGACTATCCCTGTGGCAGTCCTGGACTCCATTCAGAAGTCTGCATACTTCACTGTGCTGGCAGTGAGAATGAGCACACACAACCTTCCTGGAATTAGGCTGGCAGACACATTTCTCCTGGCACGTTATCCTTCCAGAAGTTCTCCTTTGGGAGATAGTGGGAATCGTAGTGGAGACGAGCACACTTGCCAGGTGGTTCACACTTCCCACCACTGAGCAGATACCCTCTGTTGCACTGGCAGGATTCCACACAGGGTTTTTTACAATTATGATGAGCTTCAGGGTTACTACAGGTAGCTGGGCAAGCACAGATTCACCTTTCAGAGTGGCTATTTGCAGGACATGGCTAGCTGTGAAAAGAACACCGCATTATTAGCGTTCATCCAGAAACCACAACACAGCAACAATGAACATTTTAGAACTCACTTCTCCAGTTTTGGATTCTGACCCCAATCTTTTGGCAAATAGTAACATAAGCAGATCGAAGATGCAGCTACTGCAAGACAGAGGTAGATCACACAACTATTAACAAACAGCTCAGGATCAATGAGTGAGTCTGTAAACGGTTCCTCGCTCTTCTGCAGCAATGCAACCAGTCAGAAGGAAGCTTCTTACCAAACTCTAAAAAGTTGTGGGTGGAGTGCCCAATGGTTAAGACACACCACTAACACAAGTACCTGCACCATTATTCAGCAACCACAGTGCCTGGAGATGGTGCTTCCAATCATTAACATGAGACCAAAGGCAGAGTCCAAGATGACATTAGTCCCAGTTGGATAAAAATCCACCGACCCATTTACCAGTGTGAGCCACAGGTGGTTCTCTCCATTATTCTGAAATTAAAATAGAATAGACAATGAGCAATAGACTAAGAAATTGACAATTTTTAAATTCAAAGTAGCTCCTTTAACCCACCTTAACATGGTTTAGGCCAACTTTTACCAAGGAGATGTTAAAACCACGGATTCTTATCTGGACCAGGTGGATGTTGGACAATGTTGCGCTGTTCAAGTATGCTCCCACAACATTACTCTTCAGTGGAATACAAGCGTTTAATCCTGCACAGGTGGTTAGAACTAATGGGTAGTCGCAGCTTCCCTGCAGGGCAAGATCTCCACCATCAAAGGTGTGGTTCTAACCGCCCACCCCACGCAGACCATATTTTAGTTTTTGGAAAAAAAAAAACGAAAACCAAACAAACAAAAAAAAAGTGCACTTCCATCTTTGCTTGCGCAATTTTTTGGTAACCACAATGTGATCTTCACAGGAAGTGGCCACTTAAACAGAAAATAAAAATACACAGTTAAGTCCATGTAAATTTAATTCTTTCACATCCTCTTCTGAAGAATCTTGGCTCCTTCATAGAATTGATGAAACATCAAACTATGTGGAGGGACTCTGGCCATCTTTATGTCTTAAGTAAAGCGGTTGAAGAGGAGCCTCACTGTTGATATGACTGTCAGAGGTCAAAGATAATTAACCCACATAATGCCACCACCAAGAGGCCCTCTCTCTAGCTGTAGTGTGATGGGTACTTGAATTCAGTGCACTTATTGCCAACAGGAAACTGGAGCGTGTTCCTGCGTTTGCTAAGGGAGGGATGAAATAATCAAATCTCCAACTTTCCCACTGGTTTCAGTTGAGAAAATCCCAACAAACAGTCCCCAGGTGTGTGTTTGGAGCAAGCAAACCAATCTACAACTCTAACAGCCTTTATGGGAGTTCAACTCTGAACCAGAAAGACTGGAGTCACTCTGGAGGCAAACACTCTGAAGCGCTCCCGTATGCAAATGAAGGAATCTCCCTTCGGGGTACACATCGCCTCTGAAGAGCACTCCCCCAGAGAGAAATATCTTCACTGATGTTTCATCCTCTGAATTGGTGATCACCATCTGGCTGATGGCAGCTTGCTTAGAGAAGCGAGCAGTAATGGGATAGTTGTGGATCCCCCAGGAAAAAACATCATGGAGAAGGGTGTAGGGTAGGCACTAGATTTAAGACCAATGACAAGGGAGGAATGATCACTGGACATTCTACCCGACAGGTCAATTGTCTTTGATTAGCAGAAGAAAGAAGTGTTGTATGAAAACACTTTTCAGGACGTCTACGGTGACTGTAGCCCAAGTTATAGTGCCTGCAATCGTCACTTGATGGTTAACATTTTCTGCTGGGTCATACTGAGGTTAACGTCATAAACTTCCTATCAGACAATGACCCCAGACATGCCTGAAGAAAACATAACCAACAATACATAAATCTGAATAACACAATTGCAAATGGAGCACGTACACTATCCTGACCCACCGCGGCGTGTGACTCGGCTATGAACGCTGAAAAGTTGCAGTACAGCAAGGCGACTTGCGCAACAAATATAACTGATGGTGTCAGGTTTCAGAGTAAACAGCCAATGGGAGCACAGTTCCTGGTTCCAGACTGAGAACACCTGTGTTCCCTACACACACTCTGGCAGTTTCCATGATAACAAGGGTCTAGCAAGGAGCTACATAGCAACACTCAAATCGACCGCTCACTTAAATGTAAGTACACCTTTCTGGCTTTTTTTTTTTTTTAATAACTAAAGGCTTCTTTCATCGTATGCAAGAAAGGAATATAGTATCCAAACGCCTGTTTACTCTTAGCACTACAGGTTATTGTGCAAGCTGTCTTTGCAAATGGTGAAAAGTTACTCAAGGACTAAGCAAACAGTTACTCTGCAGAAGTCACTGTTGGCTCGCCAGGGTTTTAGGTTAGAACATTTAACCCTCAACACTTGAAGCCAGATGAGAGACGGCCAAGTGCTTCCCATCTGATCAATAACCAGCTTTAATTCGTGCAGACAGTGCACAGATTATCTTTATCTGTTGGCATGTCTTCGAGACACTCCACCCACCCATCACTCAAAACTAATTAAACAGCTCGACTCTAAAAGGTGTAAAGCAGCACTGTTGAGACTAGAGTTATGTGGGTATAAAGCAGCACTGTTGAGACTGGAGTTATGTGGGTATAAGGCAGCGCTGTTGAGACTTGACTTATGTGGGTTAAGCAGTGCAGCAGCCGATTTGTGCGTCCGAGGGTGAGGGCCGAAGTTAAGCCGTAAAAATATCCAATCTACGAAGAAAAACGTACCGAGTTCCAAAAGAGCAACAAACTGCATCGCTGCCCCGAAACAATACAGGTTAATCGAAAGGGGGAAAAGTGGTTTTAGCTCCGATTTGTCTCAAGGTGTCCGTTTTTTGGGGGTAAAGCGTTACGTCATTAGCGCACCTGTGATTATCGGGGTGCTTTTATACGTGGTCAACGCGGACGTCATCAGCCGTCGACCGCTCTGGTGCGATATTAACACTAATAAAACGCGTCTTTATTGTCAAGCTGGTCAGCAAATCTAAGGGGAGCTTCTTGGAAACGTAAGGTAATTTCCACGGCGAAGTTTATCGAGAATCCCCTCGTTTGCTGAGAGCGCTGAAGCGTTCGCTCGAGGCCCCAAACCGCCGCGCGCGGCTTTTCCTGTTGACGCGGCTGTGAGTCATCGCAGCTGTCTCGAGGGCGATGACTTTTCAGCCGCTCGTGGGAACATCTGCAGGCACGAGGAGAAGCGAGGATTCTGGCTGGTTTGGAGCTGCCTTGGTAGGTTCTCTGCACAATGGCACTGCATTATGAGCTTGCTTTCAATTCCATCCCATAATCTAACTGACTTGTTTTATGACGGTAGCCGTCAGTCTTATCTCTCACTTCCTGCATTTGCTTGCGAGAGTGTGAGATAACTTTTCACTGTCTGCCCCAGAATGCCTTGAAATAAGGATGCAAACTTATTTTCTGGAGCTGTTGAGATCGTTATATGCTTGGAAAAGTCTCTTTTCAGTTTGTTTCCTAATAGGCTGCATTTCATTTAAGCTTGATTTATAAAACACATCCTCACGTTGATTTTGAGAGGTGTTATGGTTGTGTTCACTTACACACATAGCCTACATACGGAACTAACTAAATAAATGAAATGAAATGAATAGTTTGACTTCATTCATTTGCTGGTGGTGGAAGCTGAAAAACATTTTGTTGCAACCATTGTTTCCCATCTGGCGATTCTTGTGCAGATAACTTATTGTGCACATGTCCTGCCTCATTCAGACACACTCTCATATCCTCTTATTTGTTTCGCTGTTGGACTGAATTGCCAAAATCAGTACCAGAGTCTCCTACTGGAAATTTGCTTACCTGCCAAATACTAAGGTATTGTGCATGTTGCTTTGCTTTGATTTTGTATTCACTCGTTGGCTTTCTTGTGTATCACTTTGCACGTTGCTGGCATGGCAGAGTAGATTATGTTATTGGTGACAACAGATTTCAACTAGTGATCCTGCAGAGTTGACATTTCAATAAGAATATTATTCTCTCTTCAGCGAACAAGAGCAGCAGCCACTTTTTATATGACTGAATGAAAAATGATCTAGATCTCTTTCTCTCCTCCTTTAGCTCATGCTCATTCTTTTATAGAACGATCCAGTTTTATCTGACACGCTTTCTTAACAATCTTGTGGTCCTTTACTGTTGTCTCTGCTTTACTGGTGAGGTTTATTACTTATACTTGTTTCCTTATCAAGTCACAGTAGCTCTGTACTTTGGGTGTTTGCGATCGCTATCGCTGCAGTGTTCTGCTGGTGAGGCACCGGTTTAACAGAAGTCTGTTATCAGCACAAACATATAAGACACATTCTTAGCAGGTCCTGCAATTGCAGATTTAGTAGATTTCAGCTTTACAGGGTTTTGTCAGCTGTGCTTCCATGGATGTGTTGTAAAAGGTGGGGAAAAGTATTCCTAATTTTTAGTGAAAAACCTAGTAAAACAAGATTTAAGATGCTTGGTGTGTTGGTCTGGTTAGACAGGTCTGAGATTCACAGTTAATCCTGTCGGGGTAAAACCCTCTTAAATCATGGCGCAGAAGCAAGGCACATTCGCCCCCCCAGTAGCTGCATGTTTTATGGTTTTGCACTCCAATGATCAGATTTGTAATATTTTACATTTATCTTCTATTATCTGTGTTGGCAAACAGGCATATCTGCTTGATAAGAAAAGCCACTTTTTGGCCTGTAAATTGGGCCTCGTATTAAAAAGCAAATTCAATCAGCATTCAAATGTACAAGAACACATTACCCAATTTGAAAAATAATCCAGGCATCGGGAGCCATTTTAATACAGAGGCAGTGGACTGGGCTGATAAATATTTCTAAATTAAATCAGCTTATTATTTCACCCAAAGTGACTCTAAAAGGCAAATTGGTTGCAGAAGGGGATTTTATTTGCAGCATCTTAGGTTGTTTGCATTTTGAGATTTACTGCAACTATTCAAGGGTCCAGAAGAACCCACACCACAGTCCCTCTCCACTTATCCTCAGCCATGTGATTAGCATCTTTGTCCCCAATATAGTCAGCCAAAAGAATTCGTACTGCTGTCTGCTTGCTAATTTAGCACGGGGGATTATGTTGTGGAAGACTCACATTTGTATTTAATGAACATTTATAGGCATCAAAATTTAGAATTCAGCCTTTTATTAATTTATTTTTTAACCAGATTGTTAGAGTCTGTCATGGAGCTGTTATTGTTCACAGGCTTTTTTCCCCTCCTCCAAACAAGATATGGGAAATCCACATTTGAGCACAGTAAACACAACCGTTTCCTCAAATTGTAGTGATCAGAAAGGAATTAAAAGCAGCAGCGTGCGTGCGTGCATGCGTGCGTGTGTTAAATACAGGCTGTTTACTGATTGGTCTTTGATGTTCTGGCCTTTTAAGGTACTTTGGCATCTTCAGCTTGCTACCTTTTCTATTTTCCTTAAATCTTAAATCTTAAACCTATAACACTAAAAGTTTGGAACTGTTTTAAATGCTGTATGGTTGGGAATAAATGATTGAATCTTTTGTGTGAAAAAGCGTTGTATCCCTTTCGTGTTAACATGCTCGACCTTTGTAAGATGCAGAAAAAGTGCCTCCTGTTGGTTCACATTGCCCCTGTTCAGGGTAAATGGTTCGCAAATGCTGTTGCACGTTAATCAGAAGATGTGGGATGCATTATAAAACGACGTAATTACCCTTTAACAATGCAGGTCATCTCGGTCCTTTCCAATCGTCACTCACTGTAGAGGAAACACGAACACAATGGGCATAGCCAGCACTCAGGAAGCAGGTACAGTACAGACCGCTTGGCATCGAGGTCGCTGCCGAAACGCTGTATCCCGGATCCAACAAAACATAAATTAAAATCAGTTCCTGAACCAAGTCCAAATCCAGTGCTTAAAATTGACCAGTGAGGCATCATCCGGGACTTCCAGCGGAATGGAGGTCATTTCCATGATTCCCATTTAAAAATCCCACCATTCATGTTGTGAGTGTTGGGTACAGCTGGGGCTTTGTTTGTGATGCACTAAGACCATCTGTGTTTCACATTTAGACAGTGTGCTGTGTGAAACAGTTTGTAGCAAGTCGCAAATGGCATTAACGCGGCAGCTCTGCCTGTAGGGGACTGAGCTGGGAAGTGGGGGTTCTCGGTTCAAGCCTAGTGCAGAGAAAGTCATTCAAGAGGGGGCCAGGACACCTCTAGAGCACTGCTTGGTGACTGGTTCAGGGCTCTACCCTCCCTGGGCTCCAGCACCTCCCCTTAAGTTAACAGCTTCTTTATTTAAAATAAAATAAAAAATCACTGCCACTGTAGTTGAGCTACGAAAGGGTCCGAACACAGCCGACGCAATAGCCAAAAAAGGTTGTCAGTGGACAGTTCAGCTTCAGCGTCTGGCCAAGCAAGCAGTCTCCTGCTTGGGACCTGGAAAATGTTGAATAGACACCCGTCAACAGCTGACTCCAATCTCTGAAGACTTTATCTGCTGAGCACTATGAGAACGACGGCGGCTACTTACTGACCCGTTTGTCACGCTCACCTTAGATTACAATCTCGCTTGCATCGTTTCGACAGTCGAGCCTACATGGAAACCTTGAGTGTGTGTCAGCGTCACACTGAAACTTGCTGCGCCAAGAAAAAGGCAGCTGTGCACCTTCACCTTCCGTCTCGAAACCAAAAACACTGGGATTTCACTTGCGTCCAGGAGGGAATATTAATAGAAGATATTTTTTAACCTTTTCTTCCCCCCCCTGTAGCATTTGAAGATGATGCGATTGCTGTTCCTGTGTCTGCTGCTGCTGCTGCCGACCACCACTGGTACGTTCTCACGTCTGGGAGATGTTCAGGTGATCAATGTCGATGCACCCCAGAGCCAGTATAATCCCACTGCTCGCTACGTTGGGTTATACAGGTGTGTCAAAAATGACTACCCAGAAGGTCCTGCAGTAAAAGGATTTTAAAATCCTATATTTTCTAAGCCTTTCTGAGGAAAATGAAAGCAATGCACTCACCAGATGGACTTGATCTAATGTAAACATATGGTAGAATAACAGCTGTAAAATCATGGTTGTATTTTAAGTGTGTTTTCTGCTTTTGCAGCTGCTTCAGATGACGTTGAAGGATCAGCTGATGGAGGTAAACAAGGGCGTTCTGTTATGTTACTGGGTTGGGCATTGTTGACATGGTGATTTATCAAGTTAGCAACCGATCAGAGTAGGTGTCGTTTAAGTGTCATTAAACCACTACACTTTATTCAACTGTAACCTGATAATGAGATCGTAATCACTAACAACATTTAGTGGTTAGCTTAAAGAAAACACGAGCGATGGAAACTGTTTTTACTTTCATTGTTTCCTGGTGTCTCGTCTTGGATTTTGTTCAAATGAGAAGTAACAGCTCTCAAAAACAACACTTGTGAACCTGATATGTCTACATGTTTTTAAAGTCTGCAGACTCGTGCAGGCGTATGCTTCACTCACACACCTCGTCAAAATCGTCACGATACGTTGCTTAATTGCTTAATTGTTATGCCTTTTTGTTTTCTCATACCGGAATTAATTTGGCTCTTTTTATAGATGTGGATGATGAGGATCTCAATGAGGACCCAGGTGAGTTCTTTTCACTGTTCCCCAGTGGATTGAAGGGCAGTATTGGTATTTTTTTGGCCGTTGATTTTTCACACACTATGGACACGATAATGTTAGCTGACTGGAGGAAGCGTATGTAAAGGTTATGGCCTCTGTAATTATTTCCATAAGTCAGCATTGTTCTGTAGGCCAGTGAAAGCTATGGCCGCTATTGGCTCTCTCCCTCCCAGCCATTAAGGCCTGAATGAAAGCAATTAGCTCCCTGGAGGCGCTCTGTGGGTTCTGTTGAAAGGCCAATGAACATGTCAACATCTCCACCAGTCTGCCAGTTGTCTAATCAGCATTGGCATTCTCCTTCCCTCTCCCTACACCTCCCACTGTCGCTCCTCGTCCTCTCGTGATTGACATTTGATAGAATTACAGATCTGTTTAGAAAATGGCAGCCGAGCAGACCCACAGCTCTCCGCAACAATGACCCCCACAATCTCACAACATAATGGCGTTTCCTTGTTGAGGAAGTTACTTTTAGAATGACCCACAAAAGCTGAAGTGAGGGGGTTTTTTGTCTAAAAATTTGTTAAATGATTTTTTTTTTGCTGTTTGATCAGCCTGTGTCTATATACAGAAGCTGTTCGGCTTAAAGATTTAATTTTAAGTCAGTATAATCCTTTTAAAAAATGATTTCAAAATAAGAAAGCATGGCTTTCACGGACTATGCAGCACATTTAAAAAATCCCCTCAAGACATCGGAGGAACAGATGTGTTCTATTCAGTAATATTTATCAGTTTATTAATTGATAATCATTAAACTGTTAATCATTAATCATTGATGCCCTGAAACCTACAGAACCGCTTCTAAAGAACTGTTATCTTTGCCCCCCACAGATTTCCTTGCAAAATATGGTTCTGGCCTGGGTGTAGCCGGATCGATGGGAGATGAGGAACGACCAGGTGAGTTAGAGATTTTATCAGTGGAACTATGACATCTAGGATACTCTTCTTACTGTGTGTGTGTGCTTCATCTCTTAGATCACTTCATCATGGTCGTCATCGTTGTAGCCGTGGCGGCGCTCACCCTTTCAGTTGCAGCAATAGTCAGTAAGTACTTATCTAGTCAAATGCGCAACAGTGTCTGCGCCCGTTCCCACAGCTGATAGATAAACTTGGCCTTCCACTGCTGAACTGCAGTCACCGACGTCTCTGCGTGCTTCAAAAAGCCCCCAATACCAAGGCAAAACCTTGTCTTCCCCCTCTTGCTTGGCCATAACCCTGTTGTATTGTTTGTTTTTCTCCTGCAGCCGTAATGCTGGTAAGACGCCACATGCGCCGTCAGCAACAAGGGTAAGGTCACTGACATGCTGCTGTAAAGTTTAGTCACTCTTTATCTGTGTGAGACTCTGACTCAGTAATGCTTGTTTGGCACATTGTGAAGCCGAGTGACAGAACCAGTTTGGTGGGTAACAGCCAATTCCCCCAAATGTAGCCACCTTGTTAAGATCAACAGGAGAATGAAAAACACTTGGGTGGCAAAACCCAACCAGCATCCACCCATCTGGGCCAGTTCGGGCTTGCAGAGCTTCAGTATGCTGGCTCGAGGCTCCTACTGTACACACCCCCTCTGAAGCTTTTCATCTTATCCATCAGACAATAGCCTAAAGATACTGCCACTGTACGTGTACGACTGAATCGGACAGGATCTAACCTGTTCCAGGAGTTTGACTCGCTATCTCGGGTCTGACTTCACAACACGGAGACAGTAAAGCTCTCAGAACATAATCCTGGCGTCATGACAACAATCTGCCAACACATCACCCAACAGAACAGCTTAAACCAGTCGAACACAAAGGTGCACTTTTCTCCGCTTTTCCCTCGCTCCTCCACCTTTGACTTCTTTTTAATGTCACTTGCTTCCAGGACAGCTTTGTCCACGGTAATAAGATTTCTGTTGTTTCGGGACTGTAATATGTGACCTTTTCAGCTGGGTGAGCGGGGTTATAGGGCGCAGGGGGTGAATCAAATTAATCTTTAGAAATCTCCAGGCATCAGGAGAGCCTCTACTGCGAAGGGTTAAATTCCTCCGCAGGATTACCTCTGCCTCCCGAGGCCGCAGTCAGCCTGCCAGTGTTTGGTGCTGACTGATCGCTGTGCTGAAAAGCAGCTTAATCACACAACCTCTAGCCTGTTGGATCAACAGTCTCTCGCTTGGTTTCCTAAGTCCCACCTGGGGATGAGCTGTGTTTTGAGGTGATGCTGTTTCCACGCACCTGTCAGAGCCCCGCAGCACCAGGGAGACGCGCCGTTTCCTAAATTTCAACACCCAGGATTTTTCTTTTGTCTTCTGCACAGAACCTGAAAACATCTAAAAAGATGATACTTGCTTCCGCCATGCACCTCCGTAACTGGGTCTCGTCCTCTCTGTCTCTGTAGGGTGTACTCCGTGCCTGTGGAACAGCATCAGAAAGGGGTCTAGAGACTGGCGACTACTCGGTCCCACGGCCGACAGCAATCAAACGCACCACTACAGTCCTTCGACCTTCTCCACTCATGACAGTTAGTGCTTTACACAGCAGCGGGATTCACATTATTCAACACCTTTTTAGTGCGTCGTTCTTTCAAACATGCCACGCGCACGTGCACGCACACGCTCCACATACACAGTGTTTGGTGCAGGACACTTGGACCGCAGTCAAACCTTCTAATTGGATTCTATTTGAGGAATCCAAATGAATTTCTGTGAAAATAGCTTAAAGCTTCTTTTGCAAAAGGGATAATTTAGTCATTTAGCACCGACAGACCACCCCCCCCATCCTTCAGCTGTTCTATCTGTGTTTGTATTTGATTATGTGTGTAATAGATGTGTCCATGTGAAATGGCTGATGATTGAGACAAAGCATGTAAATCCACACTAAGCCAGCAGTGCTGGTTTCATTCCTGCCATTCACACATGTGACATCTTCTGTTGTGGCCCATAAGGGATGACAGGAGGCAGTGCAACGGGGAGATAAAAACCTGTTCCCCCTGTCTGAACTGCACTTAAAAGAAACAACTCAAAACAGCCAGCAAGGCAGCAAAATTAATTGACCGCCATGAGTGATGTTTTCTTTCCCCCTCGCGTTCCTTCGGAAAGGCTTTCACTTCAGCGATGGTGTGAATGTAAATAGCTTTGTGAAAGGTGTAGAGTGAGATTAATGTGTCGCACGATCGGAAAAAAGGAAAAAAAAATCGTACTATTTAAATGTTGGGGATAATTGGGGAAAATATAAATATTGCTTTTGTTTTATACACACAGCCTATGATATATATATATATATATATATATGTTTTTAAATTAAAATGGAAATGAAAATGTCTTTATTTTTAATAGAGTTTGGTTTGAAAACGCAGTGCACCTATGGCCTTAGTTGCTTGGATGCAGGAAGTGGTTGGAGGGGCGGGGTCACGCTGCTCTTTGACATGAGAGTGTTTAGCACGTGGCTTTAAGAAATGCCTTTGTAATCGCGGCAGCAACGCTGAGCGGCTGCAAACGGGTTCGACACCGGATTTGTCGAACCGGCGCCGCGTTTCCCTCCCGCCGCTGCTAATCTGTCAGACACGAGAGCGGGAAAACAAGCGGACCTCCAGGAGACCGCGCACCAGCGCCGGGTCTCTGTTTCTGCTCCGTGTTTGAGGAATGTAAATATGTATTATGAAAAGTGTGTATTGCCCCGTCAGGCTTTTGTATGTATCAGCATTTCAAAGGGAGGACAGCACACACGCACACACACACACACACACACACGCACACACACACCCCTGCAGCACAAAACATTTCAATTTTTTATGTATTTGCCTTTACAATTTTTACATTTACACATCTTGGATAAGCAGGCTGAAACATAACATATGCCTGTTTTTTAAAGGAGAGGTCGGCGTCCAACCTGTCCCACAGAATGATTGACAGCATTCTTTTGAGCGTTGTGTCCATTGTGGCTTTTTTATTTTTACATTCCTTGTTCTCCCTGTGTAGTAGATTTAAAATACATTTGGGTTGTTTTAAATTGGCTGACAATTGAGCAGTGCCGGGCAGAAAAGAGGCCAGGTTGATTCCTCCGTTTATGAAATGAGATTTTTTTTTTTGTCTCTAAGTGCATTTTCTGCCTCTGCGGCACAATTTTTGTACCCAATGCAGCTCAACTGTAAAAACGTGGTAAGGGAACGCGTATGGCGCTCTCAGGGCTACTGCGCTAACAACACCGTCTGACCTTGAACAGCTTAAGTGTTTAATATAATGATGATACGGAATAATATATGCTAATGCCCACACACTTCTGCTTTGTTTCTGTTCATACAAGAATGTTACATTTGACTAAATGGGCTTGCTAGGGGGATTTGAATCCCCTCTTGTGTTAAATTATGGTGTTTGGGCGTGAACTTCATGTAAAATATCTGAGATGGTTTTAGGTTTATGCCTGTATATTCCTAATCCAGCCGTGCCAATGATGTTAAGTCTATTATTGAGTATATACTGTATATATATGTTTCCTCACACTTCCTCTAACAATGATTGTGCAGTGATCTTGTTATGCTGACATCTGGATCTCCACTGCTATTTCACATTAAATGTTCTGAAACTTCGCTGGTCTGCTATGTTTGCTTTCTGCAGCCTTTTGATGCCATATGGATGCGAAGATAATGCGCCAATGGATCTTGTTTAATCTCGAACTTTTATTCATTTACAAGCGCAGAGCCTCTAAGAAGCTTAGACACCCCTTACTGAACACCACCTTTTTCAGATTGGAAAGAGTGAAAATCAGTCTTTCAAGAAGTGCCCCGGCTTCGCGTCGCACAAGATTATAAAATGGGGGCTGTTATAATGTTTAGTGTTCATCACGTCAGACACTGATCGGCTGCACAGATTACAGAGAGGCCCGCTTCACGGATAAAGAACTCATTAAAATCGGTTTCATCTCTTTATTAATAGTTGAGATCAGTTCCTTTTTGGTGCCATTTCTGCATCTCTAGAATGAGCATTTAAAGGTGACGGTGATTAAATGTGCTGGACCTGTGTCAGTGCACATGTTGGCTAGACTGGCTGTTTTCCTCCAGCTCTTTGTCTTCCGTATGTACACAAGCGCTCTCGTTAGTGCCGGACGACATTATACGATCTGCAAAATCACAGGCACGTTAAAAGAAATACTTTCGGTCAAACACTTATCAGACAGAAACACACACAGACACTAAACGGGGCTCACGGAGTTGGTTTCAACAAATATCTTAATCATAATCATGATTGATGAGCTGTTGCACAGGTTTTAGTCAGCATTCTGCTGAGCTCCAATGAGAATAATGTGAGCTGCTGCCATACATCATCCCGCAGCCTCTGGGAGGAATCAATCATGCACATGAACTGCAATTTAGTCCGTCATATTTTATTTAAGGACAAATCTATAGTGCTAATTCATCAATGCGCATAAAAATACGATGCACAGCCTTTGCTGCGATGAAAGGGTGCTTACTTTGATGACCTGGTGCGACACGTGGGCAGTCGACACACTTTGTCACCTACGGCACAAGTAAAGCAGCAACAGGATCAGATGTCTGTAATTATGTTTCCAGGAGATTACACAAACACTCGGCACAATAGACGGCACGCCGTGTGGCCTGTCAGCCCTTCACTCTACTTACAGCTAATGATCATGATGCCTGTGATGAAAAGAATGCCTGCGACTGACAGGCCGATAATGCGCAGGGAGTCGTAGTCTGTAGAGAACAACAACAACAACACATTTAGCCAGGGACACAACAGGTAGCACGCAGAGGGCAAAGGTCAGACACCTCACCGTAGCTGAAGTCTTCATCCCATTTAGGGTCTACGGGAAGGAGAAGAGGAAGAGTGGAATTAAGTTTGCCGGAGAAACGGGGCAGTCAGAGGCAGAATGACAGTTCTCCGGCCTGCTGATCACATCTGCATCTGTGGCAGGCCTGCGCGGCGTCAGCACACCAGCAGCTTATCTCTCCGTGCATACGGCACAATCGAACATAAATCTGGGAGAAGAGAGGGAGTGAGGGGGCTCCCACTCTGCCTCCCTGCCATGGGGTTTGTTTTGGAAGACAGAGAATTATGATAGTGTCAGTCTGCCACCAGATAACAATGAAACCTTAGTGCCTGTGGCATTTAAGGTAAGCAAGGAGAACAGAAAAATGCTACTTACTCCAGGCAACGGCTTGATGGGTAGCGTTTTTGGTGTCTTTCTTGGCCACGGGTGTGGTTGGTGTCATGCTGGATGCTAGAAAAGACAAAATACAGACATTTCCTAAATTTATCTCACCTTAGTTTAATAGCTGCGTGTGTACAAGTCTGATCTATAATGCAAAAGTACATGTGCTACATTTTGGTTTCCCATCTTTGCCGTAAAAGCCCAGATCTAATTACTCCTCATAAAATTCCAGGCACATTCCAATGTTTGACTCAGTTTTTAATTGAATTTCTTAATATTTCAGTGGAATGGCTCTCAAAGGAAATTTGGGCTGACACTTTTTAAAGCCGCTTCACTCCTCCGTTTCTGCCGCTTCTGTAAAATGTGGCAGGAAAATCTCGACAAGGACAGGAAGTTAACATTTCATAATTACCCCATAATTAGTTTTTAAAGCCTTCTGCATTCTTAATGAGAATGTTTAGTGGAGGGGAGGGGGGGGCACTTATCTAGCTGGCAACCTCAATGGCGCCACCACCTGGAAGTTTGGATGTGAAGGAAGGAAAAGAAAAGCAGATTACCTGGAGAGGGTGTGAGGGTTGTTTCTGGCGTTGCCGTTTTCATATCTGGAGTTGAAATTCAGAAAAAAAAAGACTTACAGCCGATGTGATTAACATCCAGGCCGTTGCTGACAGTGTAACCGACAGGCCGGGCTACCTTCTGAAGCATTAGATGCTGGTGTGGTGGCGTCCGTGAGTTCCGTGTTGCTGATGTTCTGCCCTGTCGGTTGTTCGGCAGGTAACAAATCAGCATCTCTGCTGACTCTACTTCCTGTTAAAAAATACTCAGACTTGAACTTTATGTCACTGAGAAAAGAGGATTCACACTGGTGATTTCAGTAACATGCTGCGTTCAGGCTCCACTAGTCTGATGGCCACGTAGCTTCATTTTAATGTCATTAAACCAAGTAGCCTTTTCTCAGCTGACCTTGGGGTGTCCCTTGCCTCTTTTGGTGAACTGGAGTGGAGCTTATTTTACTCTTGGTTACTCCCCCCGCAAAGATTTGACTGGTAAAGAACCTGGGCGACATTAGTTGTATTCAAATGATGCATTGTTTAACTCTCTTAGATGTTGTGGTGGCGTCCCTCACTAATATCATCCTTTAAGCACAGTTTGTTTTTGGTTTTATTGTCATATTTACAGATATTGGATGGCCTTTCCATTTGTTAATGGATTTTACAAGACACCACTGCGTAGCAGCCTACTTAGTTATTCATTGACCTTTATGTTTGCTTGACCTTTTCCTTTGTGTTTATGTTGTAATTGTAGCATCCATTGTCATCAGCACACATGTGCTTATTCTACAGTCACTTTAAACACATTTGCTACACCCACACTCTGAGACTATTTGCACCTTGACTTTTGTCTATAAGTGGTTTAATATTAATGAACCATTTGCTGTGAGTTGTAATTAGCTGGCATTCAGAACGTTGAAATTATAATAAAAAATTATTCCTTTTAAAAGAAAAGGTAGGAGAAGGTGCTGCCGATGTGTTCCAGTACTGTACCTGGGAATATTGTTACTGTGTTTGCCACACTGCTTCCTGCAGCCCACGTGTGATCTGCTGGTGTGAGAGATTGAGCCTGTGACCCTGCAGTGGGGAACAAGACACAGTTTAATCATCAAATGGAGAAGCACGAACAAAAAGCTCTTTCAAACATCATTGTGACGTCTTCCTGGCAGAGGCGAGACATTGACAATGAGTCTGGCCTTGGGGTGGATAGAAAACCATAATAGAATTATAATTCTTAAAGCTGCAGGACGTGTCTACAGTTTATTAAGCTGTTTTTTTCCCAGTCTACTAAGGTCTACTGAGAAAAAAATCAGATGTCAGCTAATGCGCTTCACATTATAATGATGCAGATTAGCTAACATTTAGCTGGTTGATCAAGATTATTTTGCACTCACCTTGAAGAAAAACAAATAGGAAGATTGTGATTTGAATCAAATGTCCCTGAAAGAAAAGGAAATCACATAAGAGAAGAGGAGCCACAATAAGCATCTTAGCATGTTACCGGTAGAACAACAAATGTGCAGTTTTCTCTTTGACCACTCGTGGGCCAGTGATGGGGAAAACAACAGAAAAACTATTCCATGCATAGATATCACATGAATGGGAAATTATCTGTTTTCTAAATCATTACATCATGTGAAAACATTGAATAAATTCAGTCATGAAATAGCAACAACTTTAATTTGTCAATTTAACTATAAAATGACTCCAGCCCAATCCAGTTCAATCCAAACCAGCGGGTAACAACAGGCATTCCAGCTGTAGTGTATCTTCTTCATGGTCACAAAGTGAACACATATTGCAGGGTATCAAAGCGCATACCTGGGTTATCTTGAGAAAATATTTGCTCTGGAACATTTTGTGCATCACCTGACAGGAAATTGCTCAGTGAGGTTTTGGTAACATGTGGTTACTTCTCCTTTTCCTTTCTGACACAGAGAACATCCCCCTTGTGTTCCAAGCCCGGTGACAGCAGACTGACTCATATTATATATCAAACTTTATCGTATACATACATCATAACCTTAGTTGTTGTTTTCCTTTGTCAAAAAATGAGTGATTGAGGCCACGTTGGGTTGTTTTTCCCTTCATTCCTCCTACACATCTGTGTTCAACTTCACGGCGCTGCTGATCAAACTTTTTTTTTTTGGGAGGGGCGAGGGGGGTTGCTAACGCCAATTAAATTCAATCACAGTGGAGGATGTGTCAAAACAACTCTTTTTAACAGAATGTAAATCCTGTACTGGCAAGCAGCGGCCTTCTGAGTCGGAGGATAGCATGCCAGTTCCTCTCCCACACAATAGACCGCCCTCCGTGAGACAATCAGAGGCAGGCAAGAACGTGGTTTTACAACACAAAAAACATCAGGTGCCGAGCAGGTATAGCGGAGGCGGGATAGAGTGACAGATGGAGGCCTTGGCAAGTGGCCTCCTTGGAATCCACCCCTAGCAGAGGATGAATCTCGATCTTTGACCCATCGTGTTGGCAGCTCATCCTCCAGACTTGGAGGAGCGTGACAGGTGAGCGTTCGGCAGCCATCATGAGCTGTGACAGCTCAGATTAGCAGCTCGTGCCAATCTTCATTTCACTCCAGAGCATATGTCAAGACGAGGCCCGTATCCCCTGGGCTGTGCAGGGCCTCCTCCCTTTCCTTTAGCATGACCTGCCTGCCTATTTGTCACATCTAGCGCTCCCACTCTCCCACCGTCTGTCTGTTCATCCATTTGTCTGTCAGCCTCCATCAATCTCTTCCCAGTCCACTTCACTAAAACTTGCCCTCGGCCTTCTAATATCCAAGCATCCATTCAGGCTATTATTTTGCCTACCTTAGTGTCCATCCTGCGGGGAAGCCCAGAGCAGAGATTAATCCACAGACCCATCATCCACTGTGCCTTCCAACTCCGCATGTCACTGACAGAGGCTGACAGTGCAACTGCTCGCCAGCCACACCCATGTGCTCAACAGCAGGACTTCCTCAACCAACCGTCTCAACTGTGTGTCACTCTCTCGCTCACCCACTCTTCCTCGTGGCATGGCCTCCCCCTCCACTCGCCACTGCAGCGATCTGTCGGCGAGGCAGCTCGTACCACTACAGTATGTGACAGTACATTATATTGCATCTTGTAATAGAATATATTGCTTTTGCCCTGCAGCTTGGCCCACATATTTATATTTGCAGGGCCATCTGTTCCGCTCAGAAACAGGAAATGAAGTTTTTTGGCACATTTATAACCTGAAAGCGCAGGTGATTACAGTGTTTTCTCCACACTAAATCCCCTGTTTAGAGGAATATGCCCATCTCCAGCAGGATTTGTTGTTCCGTGTCAAGGCTGCAGAATTGTATGTTTTATCGTGAGTCAACAGCCTCGCCGAGAAGCACAAACCAAAAGAAGACAAAGCCTGTAATTCATCCATGTGAGAGGACAGCCTTTGTTCAGACTGGCTCTTTGTTGCTCTCCATGTTCTCTGTGAATACAGTCATTTATAATGTTAGACTTTGCAGTGGCAGAGGGTCGTATACAAATCTATAAAGAAAGTGATTGTACTTCAGATATCACAGCCCATGTTTTTGCACCCATGGTCGTATCAGATGATGGAATTAATCAGCATGCACATATTTGCGTCTTCTTGGTGCCATTCCAGTTCAGCAGTGACAGAATAGTGGAACATTTCTAAAATCTTCACCCTAAACTGAGCATTGATACTATATTGACTAATCGGATCTATTGGTGTATTGAGAAAGAGAAGAGCTTGTGCGTCAGAGAACTGGAACAAAGTAGTGCTTTGGTTTGTGAGGAAGTGAAAATGTGTCAGTAAACATATATTTAAATGCACAGTATTTAAAGTACAGGTCTATGCTGTCATTATATACGCAGTAAAACAGAAAGCCTAAACTATTTGCTTGGAGAATTATTGGATTGAGATTAAAGTATTAATTCAAACAGACTGGACAGCCCATTATATCATCATTACAGAGGGAGAGGAGCACAGCTGTGATGTCAACTATTCTAAAATCTCTGTAAAATGTTAAGTTAAAGTGGCCAAAATTAATTAAAGCAGTGACAGGAATGACATGGGAAAAAAAGAGAAATAACCTGCAAATAAACAGCATTTTTCAAAGTCACGTTTGTTCATTTCAAAAACAAAAGTAAAAAAAACACCAGCAGCTGAGATAATTTAAGTCCTTTATTTTCTGGTTTAATTGGGCACTTGTGAAGCACGCGTCACGTCAGCGTCTCCTCGACACTCTTCACATATCTAAGTGTTTACGAGGCAAATGGGGGGAAATACAAGTCGACGAACAGAACTGAGCTGTCAAGCATCAGTTTAGTGGATTACTCTCCCTGCCTGAGCAGAAATGATGCATCCCTCGCAGGCTCCGGTCTCAACGCGGCAGCCGGCTTGACGGGAACTTAAACAATTGCTCAATAATGAGACAAATACACCTTGACAGCTCATGATGGAGAACAGGGAGCCTAATTGGGAGAATGCAGCTCAGTGAAACATTTCTCTGTTTGATGATTTATCCACAGGCAGTCTGGGCCTTGGTGGGGAAATACAGTTTTATTGTACATTTATGGACAATAACAGTTATTGTTGGATTTAACAGTCCCCTCATGGTCAGCGGTTGGTTACAGTGGTGCTTTTAAATAATGGAGGGAAAAAAAGAGCTTTGCTTTTAGTAATAACATTATGGACCAGACTACATAATCTTATTTTAAAATAAATGGCAAATAAATATCCTGCACCTTGTTTTATTTGTCTGGCAGGACTGTCTTACATGTTCCCTAAATGATGTAACAAATCAGGCTTGAAAGAAAAGCAGAAGCTGGAAGCAGGAGCATGGCACACTCACAATGGCTGTGCCTCCAATAAGAGCATGCTGTGTGAGTGTGAGTGTGTGTGTGTGCGCGCACATGCAAGCGTGTGTGCACGTGTGCCCTGCAACAAAACAACTACAGGATTACAAACCTCACATTATCAACTATAAAACCTGCTACGTCTTAGTGAGAATTGAGCTTAAATTACTGAAAAACTATAAAAATAAAAGGTGAAATCGTGTTTCTACCACTCTAAGTGTGTCAGATCGCAAAAAACTTTCACTCAGAAGTGAAGTAGCAACAATAAAACCATATAATCCATCCCATCTTCTCCCAAGGACGGAAACGCCCGAATAATATTGTCTATGTGATCCAGTGTGTTGCGCAGAGATCCGACCGATTCACAGGAGAGACGGAACAACCCGAGGTGAGGCTACATCTGAAGGAGGAAAGGCATAAATAAAGAACACAGAAGACGGGCAGGTGGAGAGAGGAGTGAGTGAAGAGAGAATTACATCATCATGGTCGGAGGCATAGCCTGAAAAAACGTCTAAAAGATCCATTCCTGTGCTCACTACAGTCCTGACATCCATTTCAGCTCTAAACCAAAGTGCTGTTGGTGTTTTCAGCGTGGGGAAACCCAGAGAACACGACTGGAATCTTTTTCTGAATAAACTGAATGAACCATAATGAAAAAGACAAAAACGATGTAAACACTGAGCCGGTGTCGTGCTGTAAGAGCAATAATTAAGGGTCTATTTCATATCACTGGGCAAAATATCGTACATCTCTAACATCTTTGTGAAGTTTTAATAATGACACAGTGTACTTCAATGTTTTTTCAGAACTTCTTCTCCAGCCCTGATATTTTTTCCCCACTTGAATCATGGTTTTAAAATCTGTGAACTATAAATATTCACCCTGCAAGTAAGTGTAGCACAGCTTATTTATTTTATCTTTGAATTTAAAAAACTATTTTATGAATGCTGGAAAATGTAGAAATCGACTGATGTGCTGGGCCCAAAAAAGTGTAACTAAATGCTTTTATGGGGGTGAAGTAACTTGTGGGGAACCTCTCTGGGTCTTAGGCTGCCCCAGGACATTTTAAATCTCTTTTAACAATCTGGGACAGCAAATGACAATGACACCACTTTGTTACAATTGTTAAATGGATTTCGATGTCATTTTATACAAATGTCCCCCCATTAGCATGAATCTTGTTGGCTAATGACTTCTGGAAACATCTGCAGCCTCACATTCCCGTTAATGAGACTCTGCATGTTGTTTTCTGCGCTGATTCATGTGGTGGAGCACAAAAACATTAGGAATATTCAGCCTTCGACATGTGTTAGCATGTATGTTAGTGTTTAGTCATAAACCTAGGTCTCGGTGTGCGGAACCCCAACTGACCTTGTGAATTTCCACACTTCTAATTAAGCCAGCGAACGTTTGAACTTCTGATTCGCCTGTGTGGCTATTTTGTGTCATCATCATATCCTGTCCTGAGGTTCAACATAATTAGCATGTAGGCTAAGGTGTCAGGCCACCCAGCAACGTTTCTGAGCTGAAATTTAAACATTAATATGAGTTAGAGGACAGTTCCTTGCGTCAGTACAGCCGCAGTAGGCCAAGCAGCTTAGCATAACCCCCCTCTTCCTGCTCCAATCTCTCTTTGCCTGTCCACCCTCAGTAAGACAAATTCCCTGCATGGTTTTCCTCTGACTGATGCTGTGAGCAGAACTTCAATCCCAGAGAAAACAGGATTAGAGTCTGGCCTCAGATAGAGCTTTACCTCTTGAAGATAGAACCATGCTAAAAACTACTCAGCGCGATCCCATTGTGGGGATTTCTGTGTACCAACTGTGAGGCCTGAAGCTCTTTCTATCAGACACGAGAGGGCCGCCGCTGTCAGTCATGTCGCACCATCACTGACAAGGATGATGAGTCTCCAAAAAGCTCAAACGTCCTTGAAAAGAATTGATGGCATTATCAACTGTTAGCGATTTTGTTTTTCTGAGGGGAAGGGGGTCTCATCTTGACTATCTTTGTGCGCAGTCTCTTGGAACCTGACGACGCTTGATGAGTTAAATGGGATCTTGTCCGCATGAACGGCACCGCGAGTCATTCTGCTTCACCCAGCGCCGTCACAGCATGTCTGTCTGATTCATGTTTACCTACAGGCCAAAGGCGGGCAGCAGGGTGGGGTGGGGGCCAGGCATGGAAAAAAGGTCAAAGAACAAAGCGAGGTCAAGGCAGAAGAAGGGGTGTGACAGGGTCACAGAGGGAGGGGGCGCTTATAAATTAGCTTTTTTCACATTCTTCCTCTCCTTTATGATTAAAAGTTTAAGTTAGACAGGAAATGCCATTTTACATGGAACATGAAAGCGTCCTCTCCCCACTTAACACGAGCACCTTCAGTGTCTTCCAAACAACGCTGCTGTCTTCCTGCTCTGGTCTCTACACTAACTCTCCGCGCAGTTCAAAGGGAAGATCAGAATCTTTCTGCGGTTGTCCGACATCAGTGGGATCTCTCACTCTGCCAGTAACCTGCTGGGAGAGGAGATTGCACCTCAGTTGCAGGAGGATAGCATCAGCACTGTCAACACTTTACTTTTTAACCGCAGCAATGAGTGTGAAACAGGCCTCAAATCAGAGGGCTCTTAATTGGCAGCTTTTCCTTTGCACCAACCTGAGAGCGTGTTGATGGTCTCCAACCGCTCCTTTGATTTGGGATTGTGTGGTTAAACAAGGGCGGGGGGAGGGACAGAAGGGAAGGCAGGACGTCCTGGTACACGTGTTCGTCTCCCACCTCTTCGTACACGTGGCCGTGCGAGTCCACAGGAGGCTGGGTGAAATCTGAGCGAAAAAGGGGTATCATTTGTGTGGGAGTGATTGATTGACCACTTTAGCTTTTTTTATGCTGCATAAATAAAACAAATATCTCACATATCAGAGACTGGACTGGTGTGCAAAGAGAAAAAACTTTCAATTTGAAGGGCAGGACTCAAAAGGCTGATGATGCTAGCTGCATACTGATGGGTTCAGAGGTAGCATCATTCAAATCAGTTTAACTTCATCTATGCAGCGTCTGTTACACACATGATTGTCTGTGTGTGTGTGTGTGTGTGTGTGTGTGTGTGTGTTCGTGTGTGTTCTGTAGACACAAAGATCTGGCTCCATTAAAGGTTTCAACGCTCCCATCTTGTGTGAGATTGGAGTTCTGAACTTCGTATTTATAAAACATTGGCTCAGACAGCGTCGAGGTTTGTGCCCATGTTTTGTCCCGTGTGCGTCAAAGCTCACCCAACATGCGCATTTCCTGGGGGTGTGGACCAAGAGGCAGCGTGTAGTCTCTGGTGGGGTAGTAGTACACGGAGGCTTCCTGAAGAGATAATATAGGATGACCTTTGACCTCACATAGCTTCAGATAAATGACTATTCCTCATGTCCACACATGAGGAAGGACGGAATATCTGCTGCATCCATCAGAGTTTCTACCTCCTCTTCAGGACAATGGTAACTGTGCTGGGGAGCTGAAAGCACAGTCACTTAGGAACTGTTAATGAGGTCTGAAGCATCGTCAGGAACAGGGGCCTTTTTTATGGATCTAAATGTGGTAATTACCTTTAAACTTTAAAGGTTTTCACTGCTGAGACATTTTGAACTTTAAGATTTCGAGCTACCAGGTAAACACATTCAATCAGGGCTCTATTTCATCAGCGAGTGGTCGTATTCGGTGTGCTAGAAACCAGCTTGCTTCTGTTAGCCCACATTATGTGAAAGGCACCTCCCAGCAGCAAAGATGCATTTTTTTTCAGCTTATATGAACCAATTGTGTATTTCCTGTTTACCAGAGAGCTTCATTCTGGCTCTGTGGAGACGTGAGCTTTTATTGTCAACCAACGTGTGATCTTTTTCTGACTCGCTCAGCAGTTTTCCTCAAGATTCTGCTCCTCACTGGCCCACTACATGGCACTGAATATCCATTTCCCCGCCACTGAAGAGTATTTTGAATGCTAATTGTGAAGTATTGATTTCTGTTCCATCTCACAGCTGAAGTTTTCATTAGTTTATTAATCCATTTTCCACGCAATCGCTGATCTCTCTTCCTCGCTCTCGATGCCAGCCAAACCTCCTTCCTCCCATTATCTATCGTTATTCTCTCAGCAGGTTTGTTTTTCCAGTGGACCTGTTTGCCTCTTCTCGACCTATTGCTCGCCTTCACCCCCCCCCCTCTCACCGCCGCGTGACGCTCGTAGACTTTGCTGTCTGTCTCTGATCCAGAGTCCACAAGGAGCGTCCGCTGGGCCGCGGCGTTGATCTTCTCTCCGCTCTCATATTTGTTGGAGTTGCTGATAGCTGAGAGACTGGACCTGCACGGATAGTCGGATCTTAGTGTTCGCCAGTGATTTATCCACACGAACTGTTAAAAACATGAATAAAAAGCGTGATAATGATACATTAGATAATGCTTCATAACACCTGCACATGCGCATTTCCAGCAGACAGCGTCCTGAACACTGACACGGTGAATTTTGCTTTGCTGAAATAACATCAATGCTCTTTGCACCTCAGGGTGCTTGATTAAAAGGAGACGGCTCGTGTGTGACGGCTGAGTCACCCTTGAGACTGAGTAAGGTTGATGTCTGGGCAGGAACGCCAAATGCTGTCATCAGACCGTCAAATAAACTGTCAGCATCCCGACATAACCTGAGAATTACCGGAGGGATTTGGAGCTAACAAAAAGGCTTGTAAGCACCTATCGTCGTGGAAATAGGAGGGTCATCTTCTGTTAATATTTAAACAGGGGGGGGGAAATTACGTTTGGCTTCATTGCTGAACCAGCTGATTGATCTCGCTTCTAACACGGCCATGCTGTTTGTTTGTCTGTTTGAGCTGATAATCATTTTATCCTGACATTGCCGATACGAGAAGGCAGCACTTTAGCGTGTTAAATGGAGACATGTCATCCATCTTCATATACGTCAGTGTGTGGGACTGTTGACTGCAGTGAAAGTTTAATAACGCTAATATAAATGGATAGTGCCAGAGGATTTCTCTTTCACCCGCCCACCCCGCCGACCCCACCCGCACTCAGTGGTTGTAGGAGCACGGTCAGCAGACTCGGAGTGGATTGGTTGTGTGTCTCTTTATTATTTCCTCTGCAGGGCCTTAACTCACCCCTTCTCCTCAATCTTCTCGCCGTCTGAAGTGCTGCCCCCCGGAGTCCCTGCAGGGCAACAGGGAATGGGAGGATAAAGGTTTGGTGTTAGGAAGCTGGAACTTAAGGAGAAAGGCATCACCCTGCTCACGAGAAGTGAAATTGATCAGAGCAATAAGAGGTCTAGAGAGCGAAGCGCGACGCAGGGGGCAATGGAAGGAGAGAAATGAAAAATAAACAAGAGTGGGGAGTAAAACAAAATAGAAGGAGACAGAAACCAAAAAGAGGAGGACACGAAGCTGGTAAACTCGACAAAAACACAGTGGCGTGACAGCACGAGAGGAAGAGTCTTTAAAGAGGCGGAGGAGCGGGGGAGGAGGAGACAGGTTAGATAGACAGAAGGAGAGCTGGAGAGGCTGAGCTAACATGGTGGCTCAGACATTGTGATTCAGTCATTAAAATGAGAGGCTGCTTTTCAGCAAACAAACATAAACCAAAGATGACCGCCCCCACCTGTCCGGCCTCGTCTCCTTTTCCACCTGACTGCAAAGAACCACATGTTAAACATCAGCGCGGCTCCCAAAACCACCGCCAGGATGACCGTCCAGTAGGTCGGCAGTCTTCTGATCCCTTGTTCATAAAAAACACCGGAAAAGTGTGCTCAGCATTAGGAATGTTCTGAAGTAAAAGTGAGCCGACGCGGAAATGTCCTAAAGAAAAAAGCTGCCTGGCACTCTGCGTGTCATCTTTATTGAGTAAATGCAGAGGTGGTGGTGGTGGTGGTGCTGTGGGGTTCTGGGTGGGTACCATGACAACCACTTACCCTCATACAGCAAACATTAACAGCCTTGGAGGTGCATACATTAACATGATTTAGCCAAATGATGCTGGCTGCTCTGCAAACAGCAATTTCCAGCAGCCTTTAAGAGTTTAGTGAGGGGGTTGTGATTAAAGACTTACTCGGTTCCACTGAGTCAACATCTGTTGGGGATTCTTTGGCTTTTGGCTTTTCTGCAGAGGTTTTAAAAACAGAGAACTTCATGTTGGGGTTAATAACTCTGATGGTGTTGACTCTGAGGTCATTTGGAGAGCTTTCAGCGTGACGAGGTGGTTACTCCAGACTGACCCGCGGTGGTGATGGTCAGTACTGCGCCCTCGTCAGCGTACGCGCTCTCTCCCACTGTGTTGAGCGCGTTGACGGAAAAGTTGTACGTGGTGGCGGGCTGTAGGCCAGGTGACAGTGAAGGACGCTGCCCCTGGAGGTATCACGTCAGCGTACAGGAAACCGGGAGAGCGATCCCATAGGTATCTGTCAACCAAAGGGCGCAATAAGTGCAACTGCACCACGCTGGAACCCGCGTCCGCTCTAGGGGCCGCACCTTATGCGAAATCTCTGCTGAAGGCCACCGTTGAATCCTGGGATCCACTCCAGGGTGACCGAGTTGTAGGTGAAGTCGACCTGACGAAATGAAGACGGAGGATCGGGGTAACCTGATGGCGGGGGTAGGACAGAGAGGTCAGAGTTAATGCACTATTGATTCTGCACCATACTGACAGAGAAAAGACAAACATGACCGAACACGTGCTTGACAAATGCACCGGGCGTTAAAGAGCGGAGAGAGTCAAGTGATTATTCTGTAGCTGCAGAAATAATAGATGAGGCCCGCCAGCTGAGGATTGCGCCGCCCTTATGGGTCCCCGTTCTGCTTTGAAGAGGTTATAAACAGACAAAATGTTATTACTAAAACATTGTGTAGAGCTCCGTAGAAAGACAAGGTGCCCCCTCCCAGTCGTTACCCTCTGGTCCCACTCTGCTTGAAAACACAATTACCTTCAGAATATGCACCATTTTTTTCCCCGGTCCCTTACCGGGGGAAAAAATGCTTATCTGAAAGAATTTCTGTTCATCACATCTTTAAATAACTGCAATAATGGTTAGAATTCATATGACCACGGTTCAAAACTTCATATAAATACTTAATTATATTTTAAAATGCATCAAGGGAGTCTGGTTTTCATGCTTAATAATGAGTTTCAATTAGCCAAACCACCCTTAATATTGTGTGAAATCATTCCTGTTATAAAAGACTTCCTTTCATTTGAAACTGTCAAAGGGAAAAGGGTTTAAAACGCTTTTTCAGAACCTTCGGCTCCAAGGAGTTGGTATTAAATACTGTAGGTTACACATATCCATTTACAGAAAATATAAATAAGTGTTTTTATTTTTCTGCTTAGAGAAACTCTTGGTTTTTTTCAGTTTTGACTCTTTAACACTGCTAATTACAAGAAAGCACCAAATAAATCTTATATCTCATCTCATATATATACATTTAGCATTTTCTGTTGATGTAATTAATAACTGTCATATAACTGTCACGATAATAATAATAATTAACGATAATAATAATAATTGTCAAAGGAGAGTCAAAGCCCCCAAAAGCCCCCAAAGTTAAATGGAATTACCGGTAATGACATCAGGAGATGTTACCTTGCAAAACCTTGTTTACCATTATTCACCCGCTGCAAATGAACTCGTGTTAACAACATTTCTCCACATTTACAAAAGAAAAAAAGAAAAATGATCAAGTAGTGTGACGGAGGATGAAGCTTCTCGACTATTATCAGCATCGTGGACAGAAAGATCAGAGGGGACTAACCGGCCTCCAGTCTGTCACGAGTCGCCGCTCCAGTCAGGATGGTGCAGGGAAAGTGGATTATTTTCATTTGGAGCATGGAAACTCAGAGGGGTGATGGAGGGGGGGCAGAAGGAGAGATAGTAGTTGAGCGGCAACATAAGATGGAGATTCTCTGCTCATCTGTAGCTGCAGGCTGCAGTTTGCAGAGTAAATAATTCCCACTATCAGCTCCACTCACAAGATTCCAGAGCAAAAGGGTCAGCCTTATTTGGATCTCGACAAATCCAAAAAGCGCCATGCTAAAATGCAAAAAAATTTGAAAAAAAGAAAAGAAAAAGAAGCCCAGTCTCCCTCTTGGGCTCTTGTATGATAAGGAAGCATATAAAATGTCTTATCACTGCGTCGGATTAATTATGAATATTTGGAAGCCTAAAAAAACAAGGCTGGGGAAAACAAGCCCATTATTGGATCGGAGTTTTATGGGCTTTGGAGCAAACATTAAATGTGTCTAATGTCTGACAGCCATTGCTGAGAGCGCGACTGCACCGATAATGGCGGTCGAGCTTGGGTACGGCCTGGAGGCGGACCGGGCACGCCGCGAGAGCTAACTGTATCAGCGCAGCCTTATCTGGGGGAGAAACAGAGTAGTGCTGCGGGCAAGAGTGATAAAGCAGTGATGGAGCAATGGACTAAGTTTCTTAAAGGGCTGACACTTGGGAACAACAGCTCTCTCCAGCTAACAGAAGTCTGCATCAGAACAACGCTGTGACCCTCCCAAACTGTTGTTGTGCTGCTGCGACAGACTGATAAACATTATCAAGCTACAAAACACAGCAGAACCAACCGCTGCCATCTTCTTTGTGCGTCGTTACACAAAGCCGAGGCAATTACGAACTAAATTAATTTAACGTATCTCTATTAATAACTAAATTAGGCGATAATAAAAAGAAAAAAGAGCTCTGCCTCTTCTACAAGTCATGACATGTTTTTTTTTTTTAAATAATTAAATCTAATGTTTCCATTTATGTTATTTTATCACTGCTACACTTTGCTGCTCTAATGAGACTCTTCAGTTTGGCTGGGATGTATATTTTCAGCTCACCGGCGGAAAATGGTAATTGCATGTTAGTCTTGATTTTTCAAGTGGGACAATCAACCATGAAGCAACCATAGCAACAATCTATTAATAAACTATTGGTTTGGTGCATCAGAATGAGGGTTTGTATTGACGAGAGGCTTTTTTTTTACACACATGGAAGGGAGAGAGCAAGAGAAAATTTATTTTTAATTTTTTTTTTTTTCTGAACCATTGACATACCTGCTCGTTTTCCTGAATAATTCATTTGCACAAAGCTCATAAAAGCTGATGATTATTTTTATGCCTATGTTTCAAAGCGGGGTTGAGATCTTTACAAACCCACATTTGGGTGAAATCCAGTCAGGTACACAGGTGAACACTTACGAAACTCAAAAATACACCAAAAAAATAGAATACTTGTGCTGACGAGCTGGATGTCGAGCTTGTCCTCCCCGAGTGAGTTACGAGCAGTGCACGTGAAGATGGTGTAGTCCAGGGTGGCGCTCACATTTACCACCCGAACTGTGCTGGTGTGGATGGAAGCGTGCCTCACCGTCTGCTCCTCATACCTGCAACACACACACACACACACACACACACACACACACACACACACACACACACACACGCACACGCACACGCACACACACACACACCATGGAGCAGGGATTGTCCTGACGATCGCACCAAATCACCCAATTTCACACTTGAAAGAGGTATTAAACAGGTATTTGCATAGTGGAAACCAAAGGCGGAGAGGCACGCAGTCCAGGTGCGATGGGGAAATAGCAACACTTGGATTAAGAACATATTGCAGAACTAATTGTGAGCATTCACCTGACAGAAACAGCTGCACTGGTGATAATAATACAGTGTAGAGAATTAGACATGAAAGCCTGCCAGCATTCTGACCTGGGGTTTGCAAAGTCCATGAGTAAACCCTTTTTTTCCCAGATGAAGTCCACAGGAGGAATGCCTTCTGCCTGACACGTTAACTCGGCCGTACTGGTGCCATCACCTCTGCTCGCTACTTTCGTCCACTGGGCTCCTTTTTGCAGCTCTGGTTGGACTACGCGGGAGGAGATACACACTCAGCAAACAGGACACAGCACCTAAATAAATAGAGTCTGGGGCTCCTGACGGCTACCGAAACGTGGGTGTGTCACCATGGACGCGTGGGTATGTATGATTCAGTCCACTGTTAAGTGGGAAACAAATGCAGAAACTCACACTGCACCACCAGCTGCACGCCTGCAGAGGCTGGGGGAGCTAGACCATTATCAGCCGTGCACTGGTAAAGACCAGCGTGAGCGCGAGTCACATGGTGGATGGTCAGAAGGCCAGATTCATCTTCCTGAGTGTTTTCTTCTGTCTCCACCTCCGTTTCTCCCTGCAGAAGACAGAGCGGGTGCAGAATGAGCACCGGACAGCAGCCATCCCTCAGCGCGCCACCCCTTTTTTCGGGGGGGTGAGGGCCGAGCTTGAGGCAGGTAGACTGCAAGGGAGATTTAAGCAAGAGAGCGCCGGGGTTTAAGGTGGGGGTGGGAAGGGCGTGGAGCTCTGGGGACAGAGAAAGATAATGCCAAGAGTTGAAAAGCCACAGGGGAGGAGGAAAAGGAGGGGCTGTGCAGGTTGAAAGCGGGACACACAGTAGTGCCAGAGGGTGGGTTAGTCTTGAGGAGGCATCAGTAGACACAGAGGCCACGCCACGTTGACGAATGTGCCCTTTAGTCAGGCTGTGGTAATGAAAGCTATTTTTTCTGGATTCGGGCCGAGTGTGCAGCAGGAAGAGGGTGGGGGTGGCAGGATGGTTACAGGTGAAATATGGTGCACCTGTGCAGGCTAAAAGGCCGGTGATAAACAACAGGAATGGACATCATCGCAGAGAGGAAGCCAGCTAGTGTTTGTGCACATCACGGCGCTCACCAGAAAGGCCCACGTGAACATGCCTGATGTAATCGGGTTGGCGTCTGCCACGCATATCAGATCAGCAGTTTCCCCCAGGTTCACCAACACGGGGTCCTTCTGTGGCCGGACGCTGGGGGCATCTGAGAAAAAGACAGCGAGACGAGGGCTGAGGCAGGACAAAAGGCTAACATTCCAATAAGGGACAAATGATTTGCCCACCCATTAAACCCCCATGCTTTATCGCTGCAATTACTTTAACACTCGTTTCCCTCTGAACCTGCCCATAACCCCGTCTTAACTGGCCTCCGTGCTTCAGATTCTACAGCAATTCCTCCTGATACGATGAAGCAAAGGAAACGTCTCGGCATGCAAATGACATTAAGTCATGTGACCCACGTGGCCCCGCATTAAGAGCTTATTGCCACATTTCATCGAATGGTAACATCATCTTTTCTTCAACTGTGGTTTTCCTTGTTTCATTTTATTCACCACAACTTCACAAGCATTTTATATTTCCCGTGAGTGCCGTGTACTGTGGTTACGACAACCCGAGCATTAGAGCCTGCTTGTTTTAACCTGTGTTCACTCTTGTAGGAGCAGAGGAGGGAAACCAGAGAGACACGCTGATGGGATCCAGCCACGCTGTCCCGCTAACTGACACCGACACTGTTAAGTGGGCTACACTGCCACCCATAAAAGCTATTACAATCCACCATTCATAATGAATATCTATAACTGTCAAGCCCAGTCAGACCAGGACAACGGAATCCATTAGGCACGTACCATGGGCTTTGGTGAAACAGACAGACCTACATTTTCAAAGGTTCCATTATTAAATCATCAGTATCGGACGAGAGGGCCTGGAGCTCCGGGCTGGGCCTCAGGCAGCAGCGGATGCACGTGGCCTTGTACGAAGACCAAATTAATGGGGCGTGAGTGCTGCGCAAGAGTTGAAAGTAAATGTTGTCTGGGCGTGTCGGAATGTGTTGAAGCACTGACACAATTGCCAGGATCAGGAAAAACGAATGGAGATCTAATACATAAAAGATATAGTATGTTGGAGAAAATGCATTCATTCTGCTAGTTCGCTAAAAGAGGAATGACCTGACTGATCTGCCACCTGCTGAGAATGAACTTCTACCCCCATAGGGTGCCTGTGATGGTAGTTTTTGAAAGAATTTGTATAAATGTACCAAAAAAAAACAACCCAATTGTTTTGTAGCACAACCCAAATTTACAGCTGCAGCTCTACTTTGTTGCAACTTGTAAGAGAACATTTGACCCATGTACACAAACATACACGCTAAGTAACATGCAAACACTGAAAACGAGCGATTTAGCTTCACTTGTTTTATTGTGAATATTTCTGCTCTTCCATTCTTGAGGTTGACCTGAGCAGCATAATTATTCTGTATATGCTTGATTTTTGCAGGAAGCCTGAGTTTTTATTTCATCTTGGTGCAAATCTTGGCGTATGCACACACACACACACACACACACACACGCGCGCGCGCGCAGACACCTGTTCCTCAGGCAGTCCTGAATAATCCTTAAAACGAGCAACAGAACCAGGCAGAATTGTCTGGGTGGACGGCTAACACTATTATTGTCTTATTACCATCCCGCCCTTTATTTCTAACTGAAGTATAACAACATTAGAGTGAATAGAAGGTCAACAAGTTTTAAAATAATGAAATTACAAAAGAAAAGCACAATTACAGAAACTATGTTTAAGTAAAAATGCTCAGAATTGTTAACTATTTTAATCATAAACAAAATGATTATATAATTACAGCCTATCAATACAATTTAGTGACATCACATTTCCTACTGTCTTGCCTTCTTTGTGTGCACGTGAGGCTATTTTAGGGATTCACCCCATGTTCATGCACCTAAGCTGATTTGCCGCTTGCTTATCAGCCCCAGTGATCTCCATCAGGCTCCTTCCCACAAGTGTTGTTCAGGTAAAACCTGTCACTGTTTCTGCAGTTATTTGAACAAATTAGCTGGAACTGAAAGGTTGAGGCCAACATTCCGCTACAGCTGCCGTTACAGGGCGCCGCAAACGTGCGACGACGCCTGCAGATGTGCCATGAGGGGTTTTATTCTTGTTTCTGTGATAACAAACAAACAAATCCCGATTGTTGTATGCTGATGAAACAGCATTCAACAACACGTGTGCGCATGTGTGTGTGTGTGAGAGATCGAGTGTGTGCGGTGCCTTACATTGAACATTGAGCTTGATGGTGGTCTGAGTTTCGCCCTCCTCGTTGGTGCACTTGACTGTGTAAACGCCGGCACTTTTCCTCGTCACGTTTAGGATTTCCAGCGAGCGGTCGTGGGCCCAGTGGTAGCGCGGGTCTCCCGCTTCACGTGCGCATGGAAACACACATGGCAACACTGATGGTGAATTAAGTATTCATCGCGCACGCATCCTCCATGTCTTCTGGCCCGCGGTCTCTAAGTGACATCTAATCCTGCATTATTGATCGGCCTGGCTCGACTGGCCCATCAAGTCAACAACGGCTTTGCACGAGAGGCTCCTCGCGTACTTCTGTATTCACAGTTTAAGAACACCGCGCTTGTGTTTCCCTCTTTAGGATATGCTTGTTCTGTGGCGGGGCTGCTGCCTGAGAGCCTGGAAGAGTAGCCAGGTTTAAAAATGTTGCGCTGTATTCAGTCAGACAGCAATCCTCATTTAGACTGCATACATTAGAGCCATAATGAGAATCACATTTGGCAGGGTCCCATGCTGGCTAACCTGCCATGTTTTATTCAGACCCTGAATGGCAGCGCTGAGTGCTTATGTGCTGGCTCAGCTCAAATAGGACCTGGTTTATAGAGCCATCACACGGCCGCGGCTCACCTCTGACCAGCTCTCTGTGATGCAGCCAAATGCAGGATACCTCCTCTGGGTTAGCTGAGACCAGCAGTGGGATGGTTGCCACGTCATCCTCCAACACCTGGATGTGTGTTGGCTGCTCTGGGCTAAACTCTGGTGGATCTGGCGCAGGGGGGGAAAAGAAAAAGCACACAAACATAGCGAGATGGCCACAGGAGAGTGAGGGGAAGTAGCTGGGAATAAATGCAAAACATGAAACCCGCGAGAGACACTAATGAGAGTTAAACCAGTCAGAAGTCTAATTCCCACCAATAATTCCAGATCTTAACAACTCTGATGATGGGGAAGCGGAGAAATGAGGGAGGAGAGAGGGACAGGCATTAAAATGACGAGTGACAGTGCTGTTGTCCAACTGCAGCTTTGCACAAACGCGCAGTGACATTCCTTCATGCTCATGCACAGCACTGAGCTTTGAAGCAGCGGCTGGCTGCTGTCTGTGAAATGGCATCAAAGACAAACATGGCCACGCAGCAAAGCAAATGCACAATTAGGACACGCTGCCACCGAGCTCAACAGACCTACAAATCGCAACAAAGGGCTCCAGTAAACCGGTAAACACACACGCTCGCACACACACATTTGGAAGACTGGCATTTCTGTAGAAAAGTACCTCAGCAAAGCATTCACTATTATTATGGAAGGTTTGAGCACAACACAGCTTTTGATCACACCAAGAGGATCCAGGAAAACAAACTAGGGAAGAAGGGAAAGATCCACTCATTGACTCACAAAGCACGTCCAGTTGAAAAAAAGTGTTGGCACCCTCTTCCAGAACGGGGCTGTAGGCCTGGCAAATGACCCTCTGGTTGTGGTGCCACGAAGTCACATTTAGAGCCAGTGTGTTGCTCACTGACACACCACCATAGGGGGCGCTGTTGGCAGGCTGCTCCACTCCCTCTAACCTGGGACACAAAGCCCATCTGGTGAAGTCAGCATCATTCCCAACAATAAAACATCTTTGCAAGGCAAACCTGTGGGTCCCTAAACTCCAGAAGATGCTGGCCTTGGGGTTGCTGGTCCTGGAACTGCACTCCAGAGTCAGCGTCTGGCCTCGGCGCACCTCCGTCTGTTTGGCAGTGATCTTCAAACCTATTGCTGCGACTGCACGGCCACGGATTAAAAAGATGATGCGAATGTGCTCATGTCAAACCTGACGCCGTCCTTCGTGAAGTTCCGTCAGACTCACAATAGACCTTGAGTCTAATTTGGGCCGAGATGGTGCTCTTCGCCTCGTTTCTGGCACTGCAGCGGTAGACGGCCATGTTGTCGCTGGCTGAAAGCACCACCACCAGTTCTCGGGCCACTCCTCGATCAAAGGAAGTTTGTCTCAGAGCGCCGGACAAGACGATCCCATTCTGGAAGAGCAATGAAGGACACAGACGTGTGTGTGTGTGTGTGTGTGTGTGTGTGTGTGTGTGTGTGTGTGTGTGAATGCTGGAAGAGACACATTTATAGCTGATATTTACCTTATACCAGGTCAGAGTCCCTGCAGGATTCCCTCCTGTAGCGAAGCAGATGAGATGGACTGTGGTCCCAGAGTGCAGCGGGACATCGGGAGGCGGAGCCTCCAGCCATATCTTTTGAGGGGGGTCTGGTTTAAAAGGGAGAATCAAAAGTCTGATTTCAGGGGACTTTTTTGTTGTCTTTTCCTTTACTTCAACAGCTTGGCGACCTTCTCAGGCATGCTAACATCCAAAGTTGTAATAACTAATGAACTATCTGGCCTTGAGGATTTTTTTTTGAAAAATAAAATGAAATGAAAACTTCATTAACCCAACAGATGTGCAATACTTTGACACTCACAATAGACAGTGAGCATGTCGCTCTGGCTCTTGGAAAAGTGCGTGCCCTTGCTAAAGGCCTCGCAGGTGAGTTTCAGCCCGTCCTCCTCCCGAGAGACTCTGTGGGTCATGTTGGACATGGTTGTCATCCCGCCGTGGCTCCCCTGCAGATGGAAAACGCGCATGGTGGTTCAGGCAGCGGACAGGCGGCTTTGGTCTCTAATTCTGTCATGCTTATAATCCAAAAGGGGGGGAGGAAGGGACAAAAACAACCCACAATGCTGCGTCCCAGTGAATACAGATGGCAAATTAGCTGCTGTAATAACTGATGTTGTGCATGGGCTGAGATAAACAAGCGCACCCGCCCGGCCCGGCCTGCTTTGCATGCTGCCACAAATTGAGCAAAGTATCATTTTGCACCTGCCTGATGGCGGCCATGCCTATGCAGCACATCTGGTTATTAAAGCTATTATTGCAGTAATTACTGTTAAAGCCGCAGCCAAATAGACAAACAAAGACACCGGACGGGAGCCTCAGTCTTCATTAACCCCACCCTGTTGCAGATGCATTAAAGTTTGCACGCGCAGGCACGGCCGAGCGTCGCGTGTAAGATCAAATGGAAACGCCGCCGCCGGATGAATAAAGAGCTTGTTTAATAATGCTCATCTTCTGTGTCAGCTTTTATTCACTTTGATCTTATTAACACGCACAAAAGAGAAGAAGAGCAGCCGAGTACTCTTTCTGGGAACGGCTGCTTATTCATTTGCAGAGCTACTCAGAGTCTGCTCAGGGTCACGCTCTTTTCTTCCTTTCACAAAGGTTCACTCAAAGTAATCATTTATTCAGGGTTGAACTTTTTTTTTTTGAACCGTACAGGAACATTTGAGTGAAGGGCAAAGTTTATTTTGATTCTGCCATTTGCTGTTTTTTGACAAAATAAACCAGGCAAACACAACCTGCCTCTGGTATTCACTTTAAACAGGCCAGTTTACGCCAGGCAACGAGAGCTCAGTTGGGGACCTGTTTCTGGAATAACAGGCCCCCAGGTGCGAGTTTCAACCTTTTCTCCTCGCTGTTTACAACACCGTACCTCCTCCATTGCGATGGCAGATGCGTTGAGCTCCTTGTGGCCCAGCCACCAGCGGATCTGAACAGGGGGATTACTGGAGGAGGCCGAGCAGGTCAGGTGCAGGTCCTGGCCCTCCACAGCCGTGAGCGTGCCCAGCAGCGTCACCTCGGCGGGCTCAACTGATGTGCGCGGGCAGAGAAAAGGCAGGGAAATAGGATTCAGGAGCTGACTGCATGGATGGGGGTAGGAAGGAAGAATCACTTTGAGTGGCAACTTGTTTTCTCAGGAGGATTTCCATGTGGTTTCTAAAGTCTTTTAACCACAGGGGGAGATGGGTACAATGGCTGCAGGCAAAGCGATGTAAATTTTTCTGTCTGTCCCACATGACACTTGAAATGGGGGGCATTTGTGCACTCCACACTTGGAAAAATAGCTGGAATTACACAGGAAGCCAGGAGGTAAAAGGGCCATTTTCCCATTAGACCAGTGATATGTATTGCGTGCCCTGCAGCTCCTGCCAGCGCCTGGAGCTCAGTAGGTAGGACTGCAGCTCATTTTCAACATCCCCCGACGAGGCACGCCACCATGGCCTGTTGTAGCACTGGTGCCCCCCCAAAAAGGTCTGACTTCAAGCAATCTCGCATGGGTTTCTGGAATGACTGTCCTGAATTCAAAGCATATTTACATAAAAATTGCTCTGACTAACTCAAATTGTCAAACTAGGCTACCGTTAAGCACGGCGCACCCCGGCTACTAAATATTAATTCTGTATTTGTTTTATTGTTGCTGAAATAAACATTTTTTATATTCAGCAAGGATGGGGGGGGGGGGGGGGGGGGGGCATAATCTATTAAGCACAGGCTCTACTGTTCAGACCTCTCTGCCTCAGGATTGTGCAAAGAAGCAGTTCAGCTGAATTAGCATAGCAGCTATGAAAAAAAGCATGCTCAGATACCAATCTTGAGGCAATCAGAAAAATGGGCTGCAGCTATAATAACCATTAGTTTCATTAATGTTATTAGCATTCGGATTTATGCTGGAACAGCAAAATAATTGGTTTTGAAGGTAAGACTTTTATTATATTCCCCCTGCCTCCATGTCCATATTCTTAATAATCCATTTCTGAGAGTTCTGCCAGGGCTTTTTGTTGAAGAGAGAGTGTGTGTGTGTCTGTGTGTGTGCGTGCGCTATATTCAGCATGATATTCACTCACAGAGCACAGTGATTTTGCGGCTCACAGACAGAGGAGCCTGGGACACCAGATTGGCGCTTTCGCAGGACAGCTCCGCCTGATTGTCTGCCGGGCTGATCATCAGGCGGAGGGTGCTGATGGACTTCTGGGCCTCAGCGTCCTCCTTCCAAGAAATGGAAACAACATCTCCGTTCTGAAGAAACAGATGATCAACACGTCTGAGGGGGGCGTTCGCACCCTCGCGGTGCGCTGACGAGGTTACTAACAGCTCCCGACAACGCCGCCGTAACAGATGGCGCCAAAGATTTACCTTGGTCCAGTGGAGAGTGGCTAGGGGGTTCCCACCGTAAGACACACACTGCAATAAGAGGAGACTTCCTGCTTTGACTTCCTCTCCCTCCAGACCAATAATAACTGGAGGCTGCGGTGGATCTGGCAGACGGAGAGGCAGAAACAAACACTTGATGGAGGGGGAGAAAGGGTAGAGGCTGATTGAAGAGGAAGAACGGTGCAACTTGGAGAAAGAGCAGAGACCATCGGCGGTGTAACATAAAAGAGAAACTGCAGCGCCATGAGAGCAGCTCTTGGCAGTAAAGTGGGTACCTGCCTATCTGTTAAGTCAGGGCCGATAAATTGGGGGGATTCAGCATGACTCTGGGATAAGAGGTCCACATCTGATGAAAGCACTGGGCATTAAAGCTGCAAGTGGGTCAGAATATTAAGTCAAATGACAGATGCTGGAGCAGGAGTAAGGAGAAATATGAATAAATTAACCCAATAAACAGGAGAGGACGGACCTTTTGTTATTGCTGCAATCACTTTCAGAGAGCAGGCTGCAGACCCCGGGCCGCTGTGACAAATTACCACCTCGCTAACAATCTGGCCGGGCTGAAAAACGGCCGCCGCGCCCCGGCTTTGATGGGCTGGTCTGCTGAGTAAGACTGCAGCTGTGCTCCAAAGTTCTGCAACTTTAGCGTTTAGCCCGGCAACTGTGCCGTTTAATACAGAGCCGAGGGGAGAGGCGGCAGGCGGGAGCGCCGCGGCGATCGTTAAAAACAGCGGCGGGGACATAGATGAGACAACATGAAGGTGCCTGGTTGGGATACAGCTAATACGGCAGGAGAGATAGAGGAGGAGGGTGGTGGTAATGGCTTCACCGCTGAAGGCGTCAGCAGCCCTGCTCCACTTTAATCAACAGCATGATTTAGGCCCCAGAGATAAAGCTGCTGGGTGGAATCACAGACCTATCAATTACCCCAACTGATCAGCAGAGTAGGAAAATACTAAACTTCCAGCATGCCTGTGCATCCAGCGCGTTTCCCAGCCAATCTGTTTCATTAGCACTTGGCCAAATTACAACAAAATAAGAAATTCAATACTATTACGTATTATTATAATATTATGATAATAAGACCTGCGCAGCGGCAATAGCAAGAAAGAGAATCAGCCTACTGTTCTGTCTCAGTGGGTTCTAAATTTAATTTGAGCTGATGAGTGCAAATGTTGCCAGGTTAATTTGACTGAATTCTTTGTTATTAACTGCAGTAGCTTTAGCGTCACTTGCCTTTTTCTCGTTTTTCTCTCAATAGTCACACTTCACAGCTTTCAGACACGATCGGCTTCAGATAATAATTATTTGTCTTGACCTAGCATGGCTGGGGTACCAATGATATTTACTGCGAGTAAAGCAAACGCAAATGTTGGAAACAACTGTGGTTGGGCTTTATTTGCAGGGCCGATTCGTGCCGCGGTTGATTTTTAAGAGCGGGAGCTTGTGACGTTTGAAGAGCTGGAGGCAGTCACACTCATGTTGTCTTCAAGAAGGTGTGACTTTGCCTTCAGGTTGAATGTTTCTCCTTGGACTGCTAACGCGGACTGAGCGCGCCGGGCCGAGCGCCCTCCGGCCTCCCCGAGGTCGGGTTCCGGCGCGGTTGACTGTGTTTTGTGGGCAGGCGTGTTTTTGTCGAACAAAAAGGAGGGTGTTGACTGTCACTTTACAGACATGCCGAGACACTCACAGAACACCCTCATGGTCATTCTGGCCTCCGCGGGACGGGGAGAGGCGGGGCTGCTGGCGTGACATGCCAGCTGCCTCCCGTTGTCATAGCTCAGAGCGGTGACCCTTAGAGAGGTAAGAGGAAATCACAAAATAAGAGGGCGGAAAAAGACAGTTTAGACTCACAATGTGCCACACGCCATACTTCATAGAGTTCTGCAGTAAAATATCTTATAATGGATTATTAAACAAAATGCTGGCAGTGAAGGTGTGGAACTACTTTATGGGCACAGCTGGAGCCCCTTTAAAAGAGTGACGGACTCATCAACATGGACGATTTGACAGGGTTTCCTGCAGTTCAAAGATCGCTTTGATCAGATCTGCATCTGGTGACACCGTAAATCTGGAATTCAGGATTTCCCACTTCAAACAAAACAAATGAAAATAACGAGATATTGATCTCGCGCCACAACGACCAACTATAAACTTCATTGCAACTTTGCTGCCAACAGACTGAACGCCAGGACTGAGTAATAGAAGCTAATAAAGAGAGCATATTTCAGGCCTCCTCAGACTCTAGACTGGTGACACTAATCCTGACAGGCAGCTTCAGTGTTGTCACGATGCTGACAGACATGGATGCCAGCTGCATGCGTGCGCTGCAGCGCCACCATCTCTGATCTAGATGTGGAACGAGGGATCTCCAACCACAACGGCTTTCTTCTTGACTCTATTATGTGGTGGCTCTTTCAATTTTTTGGTTTAAATCACACATTTCATTCCCTAAAAACGTGTCAGCGAGGAGCTGCCTTGGCTCTAAAATGAGACTTTAACTAGGCTAAAACATATTTATTTCAGCGCAATGCAAGACTAATCCGAAAAAATGCTCTGCAGAGATCCAGCGGTCCATGCAACACAGTGCATTTGTTCTGAGCCTTGTTTACTCTTTTTATCCATATTCTCTGGATCAAATTACGGAACAATGTCAGCCGTAACAATCACACATGGCCCACTGCTGTGCACGCTCAGTGGGAATAAGAGGAAGGAGCATCAATATTGCTTGAGGCCCTGCCCGTTCTGCAGCAGAACGGAGTGCTGCCTTTTCTCAGCACTGGTGTTATTGCAGAATATGACAGGAGTTTATTATTTTTGACACAGTGGAGACAAGCGGCATTAAAGCAATCTACGACCCTGTTTAAGGTATAGACACCTGGCAAACTGGCGATGCTCGGATCTGTCTCGTGGCTGAAATGTAATTTTGTCCATTTGACAGAAGCTAATTCAATCCCACGCCGCGGAATAACAGTTCGCTGCGTGCGGAAATTCATTTTGCTCTCCAAGACTGATGGGGGGAATAAGAACGGAGTGAAAACAAGGGGGGGGGAACAAGACACAAAGGCAGACTTGGAGAGATGGAGCGGGCGAGTGAGGAGAATGAGCCTAGCAGGCAGGCGAACACGTACGTGACTCGAGCATGCGTGTTCACCAGCTTATCCTTGGAGCCAGACACGGTGAAAGACTCTACACCTGTCAGTTCGACTCCATCTGAAAGACAAAACGAGGAAAGGCACAAAAAAGGGGCGAATGCTCTGTGTCGACTGTTCATGTGAGACAGGAACATCAGTTTTATTCTCGTGCAGAGCAGCAAATATACGGAAGGATCTATAAATGTGTGAGATGTTCCCGCCTGCCCTTTAAAGTCGACGTCGATATGAAAATATCTCCCAAACAAAACTATATTTGCTGAAGCAGGAACTGCACAAAGACAAGTAGAAAGCATTTATCAGAGACCTTCAGCACACCCCTGTAGACAAACTGACACCAGGGGAGCACCAAAGAACTTCTCTCTCTCTCTGTTTCTGCAGCACACCGTGATAGTTGTACCAGGGGCGCCAAAAGTAAAGAGAGGAAATGAGAAAATGGTGGCAGCTTCTGTAAACAACTGGAAGTGTGTGATACACTCACTTCAGAGTTGGGAATTTAATGCTCTGGCTAATTCCTCCCACAGACTGTGCTCTTTTCAAGTTTGCTTGCCGAAGACTCTGAGATAAGCCGTCTTTAGTGAACTTTTCTCAACATTTGATCTTCCCTCCCTCCACTGTTTGATGTTTATGGATTCAGTTTGTGACCTATGAAGATCAGAGAATTTAAAATATGACCGAGCTTTTTGTTTCAACCTCTCGGGATGACCATCTCCGAACGTCCTGCCTTTTGTCAAAAGGGTAGCTTACCTTTGTAAAATGTGATTTCAGCTTCAGGTTTGGCGTCGAGGGCCACGCACGTGACTGCGTACCTTTTCCCCGCCACCCAATGAGTCTTCGCGTCCACCTCAAAGTAGGGTTTGGATGGAGGAACTGAAAGATGATGTTTTTTGTTTAATATTCATCCTTTTGTGCTTTTGAACAAACGTTAGCATAAAGTGATGTTAACATAAGACTTGATGACCTCTGAGGGTCACTTGGATATCGGACTATCAAATCCTGATATGAAGATTTATTTTCATCTGCATTACAGTGCAAGTTTGCAGAAAAGAATAAAGCCATGAAATATTGATGAAACTGATCCAGTGCTAATCTATTGTAGCAAACGCCAAAGCCCCGAGCTAATTATGTGCTTCTGGAATGCTGCCCCTCCTCTCTTCTTTTTTTCCTGACCAGCAATAAAATATGTTAGAAATAAAAAATGGAAATCACTGATGAAAGCTTAGTCTGAAAACGCACACGGCTCACGTGTGCCTGCAATCATGCAGACCACAGGCAACCCCTCCACCCAGGTTGAGCTGCCCAGCCGACCTCGTGCTTCCACCTCCCAGTGTGTCCCTGGACACTAGGAGGAGCTGTTGCTGTGTCCAGTGCTGCCCGATCACTTCAGGCTGCTATTGAGACAGATGAGATGTGGCTGCAGCTTCAAACTGATTTAAAAGAAGCAATTGGATCTGTGTGGACTGTGATGGGTTACCCGGAGCTCTGCAGAGGCGCAGGCTACAATAATGAGATGCATTTGTTTGCCTCTTCCCCCCGAACCCTCCCCTCCACTTCCCTGAGAAGATGACTGGGCCGTGGATCTATCGACAGCCCCTGCACTTTCGGTCTAGCCGGGCCCCTACAATTCACGCGGGCGCGCCACTTGTTGTGCTGAAGGAGTGTGTGGCAGCCCAACAAATACTAAAATAAGAACAATGTTGTGTTGGCAAACGAGGTAGGCAGCTCCCTCACATCTCCTCACTCTGGCTTCCTGGTTCCTCTTTTCTCCTCTTCACTCCATCATCCTGGTCCTGCTCTCCTCCTCCACTCACTCCATCCTCCATCTACACTTCTGGAGCACTGCGGTAAACATGCGTGCGTGTCCAGGAAGACTTGTCCCTACATGGACTGGGTATGACAGCACGTCCCCATCATACATGCAACCTCGTGACTCATGGAGGATGACACATTTGCATCTACATGAAGGCACATGAACAAGAACTGAACACAATATTCCGTTCACAAGTCAAGCGCCGCATGCAAAAGAAGGAGCCTCTCCACTGATTAACTCCTCATGCTCCTTGTTTTTTTGCTTTCATATCTGTTTATCCCCCCCTCCTCTCTGCATCAGGGATGTCCTATTTCTCTCATTACCGCACATGTACAGGAAGACCATAAAAAAGACAGGACTCGATTCTGCCATTCTGATGAGAGACGGCGAGCTGCAGAATTCAATTCATTAGACAAATACAGACGGATGGATGGATGGATAAGGCAGATAGGAGACAGATTAGAAGGCAGCCATCAATATGCATAAACAGCTTTGTCCACCCATCTGCCTCTTGGGCCGATACTGATGTTCACGCTGCACAAAACCCCACACTCAAGGGTGGAGATCTATAGGTACAAATGCTTAGATGGAGCTAAGTGCAGGGGCTCAAAGACCCCATTCTTATTCCAGTCTAAAGGGAGGGTGACAAGAAAAGCATCTGACACGGAGCCGATTCGCGGGTAAAATGAAAAAGCCCCATTTTTGCCCGATTAGGAATAAAACAGATTACAGATGGTGAGACACAGAATTCACGGGACTATTTCAGGAAGACAAGCATCAGGTAGACACACATGCGCATGCACATGCAAATGAATGTATTTTTATACCCATTTGTGAGTTAAAAAAAAAAACGTGCACATGCACGTTCCGGGTCTCAGGTGTGTGATTTCTGGCAACGAAAGCCTCTAAAACAGTTCTTTTTTCAGCATTTTCTCCTTTCTGATTCCCCACATCTGCATCTCAGCTCAGTCAGGGACAAGCTGGATGTCTCTCACACACACTCACACACACACACACACATGCACACACGCACACACACACACACACACACTGTTGACTTTTGATTTGGCTCTAGTACCTAAAGCGCGGTTTATTTATATTTGCCCCGACATGACGTATAGTGTAGCTCAGGAAGAAAGAGCAGCTCTTTGTTGTTTAGAAGGATCTCATGTGTCAGTTGGAAGGGCTCTTCGTCTGTCCTCTGAAGAGGTTACAGCCTCACCCGAAACATTCCTGAACCCAGATGAATAAAAGTCGCCGCGTCCAATGTTGTTTCCGTGCCCTCATTTATAAGTTGTTCCATTATTCATAACATGGAATCACAAAATGAAGGCTCATTATATACTCTTCAAGTACTAAACTCATTAGCCACCACCACCAAAAAAAAACCCCACTACAGCCTTGGTTCCTAAAAATGTCCTCTAACCTCCGACCAATACCAAAGCTTACACACATTAACACATTTTCTCACACGTGTGCACACACGCACGTATCTCTGAAAGACACTTCTGTGGCAACTGGATGAGTAATACTGGCTAAAACCGGAGCGCATCAAAAGAGTGTTTTGAACATTAGCAGGAGGCATCTGTGCAGGCAGGCGATGCATCGCAAGGAGAGTTGTTCATTAATAGGATTAAATGCTAACGCTAATGGCATAAACCACAACCCAGGATGTGTCAGGTATGTGACGGGCGCAGTCTGGGGTAAGTTTTAGCATTGGAGGGGGCTGCTGTTGAGGCTGTTATTGTCTGGGATTACTCACTGCCACTTGATCTGCCTATAGCAGAAATCCCCTATCTAAGCTCCGCAGGACAGCAAAAACACACAGGAATTATGTCTCGCCAATGAAAATGTCTTGAAAACATCTCTTTATAAGCCTGTGGACGGGACATATTGACATTTTCCTCTCCACTCCTCACTGCCTATGATAATCCATCTTGAATTAGCCAGTCATGATAGTGCTCCTTTCGGCCCGTGGATTCAATTACTTGACCAGGAGCTCCGGATTTATGTTAACTCCTCTCCCTCGACTGTATCTCCTCGTAAAGACTTTATAGTGTTTTGATTTGATGCAGGGGTTGATATCATATGGCCACGGTTGACTAGCCAGGGGTGTGAGGTCTTGGGAGCTGTAGTTCAGTGATGGATAAGCCATGGGGAACTCATCAGTAACAGCGCTCCCTCAAGAGGATGTCGAGTCCCCGGTCCCTGTCCTCCACTAACAGCAGATCGAATTCATCGGCTCATTATATGGCACCGGCTCAGTCACGTATTTTGAATCAGCTGGGTTGGTGGCGTGGAACAAACGACCCTTTAGGACCAAGACTGCAGAAAGCTTTTTAAAGCAGTCGCTTTACTCTTTGCCCTTTTGCAACAGCACGACGCAGAACGGCCGTTTTAAACGAAGACTCATCCCGCACGCAAAAAACCAACAACCTGCAAGCTGAGATGTCTGCAGCGGCTCCGCATCCTCAATGGCTGGAACACAGGGAAGAAATAGGCTCCAGTCACCATAAATACTGCCACCGGAGATCCCTGACGCAAGGCAAATATATTTCCCCACGCTTTCTGACCTTTCCAACAGCGCTACGAGCGGTGGCGTTCCGGCGCTTGTGGGGGTGCATCGCGTCGGCTTCTCAGCAGTAATAAATGTGGGAGTGGTGCCTGCTGTGGCTGCAGGTGGAGGCCTGCTGCAGGACCACTGCAGTGAAGCAGAGGACAGACGTCTGCGCCTCTATCTACTCCCCCACCCACACACACACACACACACACACACACACACACACACCAATCCATGGGTGTCAGAGAAACCTGCTATCTTCCCAGAGGAAAGACAGGCTGCTAGAATTTGCCCAGGCAACAGTCCCCCCACCTCCATTGAAATAAAGAAAGAAAAACCTTCTCCATGGTCACCAAAGAGAAAGCACCAAAGCCAGAGAGGGAGAGATTGTACAATGGGGGGAAGGGGAGGGGGCCGTAAGTGAAAGAACCGCACTCAGGGAAGAAAGCTTTTTAAAGCATTTCCTCACCACGTAGGGTCCGACCCCACCAGCGAGGTGGGGAAGGAGCAGATACAGGTGGTCTAATGTAGCTGCACAATTAGCTCCCATCCAGCCGTGTCTAAGGAGGAACTTTCAGTCACCTCTATTATAATCTATTCCTCTGGAAGGGCCAGACATACGTAGAGGCTCTGTTGGGTTTTTTACTTTCTAGCTGAGGTCCTTCTGGAATGTGCAGGGCAAGGGACTAAATATATTAGTCACAAAACTGAAGAAGTTTTTCTTAATCCAGCATTGGTTTTCAGTGATTTGCGCTTGAAATAAACCACTGAGATCAGAAAAAGGAGGAGCTCAGTTCCTCTTCACTCCCATGTTGCCTTGCAGAATTCCTCAGAACAAGTGTGAGTACAGCTCACTACTGAAATCCACTGGACAACAGACATTTCAGCTGTCTAGCTAGCTAATTATTCACCTAAAACAAATGAAGCAGCATTGCAGCCAACAGCACGGAAACATTTTCTTCAACAACTCTGAATTTGGCAGAAAGGACTCTCCAGAACAGCTAATTTTTGTTCTAAAACACATAAAACGTAATCCTGCCGCACTGCTGGTTCGCTGGCGCCGATCTGCCTGCAACAGTGTTAGCAGACTGTTTGTTTACGAAGGGTGAGTCAATGTTCGGGGGTCTGGTCCTTTAAATGTTCTCCCCAGACTGAAGTGTGCACAGATTCAAATGCAAATGTCCCATGTTGGGCAAATTAAAGCAATATCAATAGAAATGAATATTTAACAGCTGTTTATATGCTGATCACTGGTAGGTGGGGTTGGGTGGGTCCATTATTGTTACCTCCTGGAAAACAAAAATTACAGATACGCAACATGCATGCAGGCAAGGCTAAGCACCCCCCTGCCCTCCCTCTGTCACACAGCCCGTGTTTTCGCTCACTTAGCACGTTGACCCAGGCCGTGCTGGAAATGATTGCTTGGCTGCTCTCAGACCGGCTTGCTTGACATTCGTAGGAGGCGTCGTCTTCCAGTTGGGCTTTTTCAATCTGCAGATGATACTGTCCTGGAATCAAGAGGGACACATGCCAAAAAAGGCACATTAGTGGAGGCTTCTGTTGAATTCACTGCTCAGACCCCCCAAATGCTCGAGCTGAGGCGCGCAGATCGACAAGCGCCGCCACCGCCGGCCCCACTCCTGTTGCCTTGATTTCAAATGACGGAATTATTGGGCCAACTTCGGCAAAAGAGACATTAACAGCAAAAACACAGTGACGGATTTGTATTGCAATTCAATATGACAATATAATCTCTGGAAGTTTGGGGGGGTTGTTTTGACTATAAATAAGCAATCTCAGTGAAAATGGAAGCAACTCACTCGCTGAAACCTCCTGCTGCAGGCGTCTCTATTGGCAGTCGAGTGCTTGTCTACGGTTGGAGCGCAGGCATTTTTGTTTCAGAATGACTTTCCCAGATTCACAGTGCCGACTGAATAAACTGTCTATTAATTAGATGTCGGGCACAGCCCCCCCCTCTGATAATCTGGCACGCCAGTGGGGCTTGATTTGTTTGATGCTTTGCCATAACCTGTGGGGATTAGATGATGTTCAGAGTGAGTTTTTACCCCTCCTCATTGTTTGGCTCGCTGCCTCCTAACATGTGCAAAATAGTATCTTGGTCTGACAACCAACCAGGCCTAAAAATGCACGCGTCAAATGAGCTGGCAAGATAATTAACACCAACCAGAAGCAATTTTCACATCTAAGTTATCTTAGAGTGCAGAGAGGGAGGGGGGAAAGAGAGCAAGACGGAGAGAGAGCGAGAGAGAGAGATGTTGACGTTATTATTCATATTCCTCCCTCTAAAATTACTCACAACTACTGCCATCAAGTTGCAGAGAGTGTGTATTTATGGCAGGGAAGGTGGCAGATTGCTGCGGCGTTGTTTACTCAGTTGACTGTTGCCCTGTGCTTATTTCAGCAAGATGAAAATATTCTGCATCCCAGTGAAAACAGTGGCTCAGAGAATATTTACATCCCAGTTTTCCCTGCATGTGCACCGCCGAGTGCTGCAAACCTGTGTTGTGATGCAATTAGGAAAGGTCATCCTCAGCCTTTCCAGATCGTCCTGTCAGCTGAGTGGACCCATGCAGCCCCTCTCGCATGCTGCTTTTCTAATTAGTTAAATAGGTAATTTAATGAATTAGCCGGTGAGTTAGGCCAGCGCTACGCTCCTCCGCTGCAGATTCATTTATTATGATCTATAATTTAGATTCCCTGTAAAAAAGAACGGAAAAGGTTAACATCACATCCCGTCCTGGACTCCCTACAACGCCGTGCACTTTTGCACGCTCCAAAGTCGTGACTGATTCATTCGGCTGATTAGCATTCATGTAGCCTTTTTAATAGGTGATTTGATTTTTTTGAAGATAAACTGATGCTGACATTCCTTTAATTTAAATACAATAGCTGCAAAAAATGACTTGCACATTTGTGCTCATTCATAATTATTATTATTTTGGCCATATGATCATATTTGACCAGTAGTTGATAATAAACTCATTTTTAGTACCACTTGGCCTCTCTCTCTTTCTTACCCACTAGTTTAATCCCTTTTGGCAAAACCTGAAAATAAACATTAGATATTTCCTCTTAATCCCATCACAAGTGTGTGCGTGTGTGTGTGTGTGCGTGCGTGTTTGCACATGCGTGACACAGGCGCAAAACATTATTGCTGCTGTTTGAGTCAAGCATCATTGTTCAGAACGGTGTTTGTTTTGCGTTGCTGTGCAACACGCGTCTCCCGTGGTGACAATCAGCAGGAAAAGCTGCAGTGTCAAGTGTTGTCGAGTGTCATCGCAAATGATTTTTAATGTTTTTGCTCCCCCTGCGCAGTTGAAAGTGATTGCACACATCAGGTATTTCCTTGGGAAAGTGCACCTGGGCTGATGGGGAGTTCAATCGCGACGGTTTGGCGACACGTGTGTGTCCCTCGTCCTGCTCTGGACTCTTTCAGAGATGTGGTGTTTTTCTGGAGGAATGGATTCACGGCCATATTTCACTGAATTAGCTGACGCATTTCATTTCTCTTTTCCATTCATTTATTGATGTGTCTTCATGTGTGAATGATGCCTGTTTAGGATCAGAGCCCACATACTGCCCGTATGTGCTGTTAGATTCCTGTTCTGCCTGTGTGGCTTTATTAGAATAATGCGAAGGTACAGGAATGACATCATCACATTTAGCTAACAGGAAGCTTCCTGCTCTGACAGCGGCTCTCTGTTACTACAACCGAGTTACTCGTAGGTCAGAATCACAGCGGAGAACGGATGTAACAACATGTTATTGTGTGCTTTCTGCTGTTAGGCCCACACACTGACACCGACCTCACCTTGGCCCGAGTGTGCTTTGCTTTTTCTACTCAAATGGACTTTTCTACATGAATGGAGTTTTCTTTTAGCTCTTTAGATGTTTATAAAGGTAAACAACCCAAGCAGATCTGTGATCAAGAATTCGGGTGTCACTTTAGAGACGCCTGCTTTTCTCAAGTTCATTCCTTCAGCTCAGATAGGTCCATTTAAGTCCGATAGAGCGGAGACCTTATTCCGTGTCTGTTTACCTCTCTTGGGGCTCCCAATCATGCTGTAGCGCGGAAATCCGGGCAGACTCCTCTGAGGTCCCAGGAGGAGGCCGTCCTTCACCCACTGCACAGTCCCTGAGGCCCGCAGCACATCACACTTCAGCACAGCTGTGGCTCCCTCGTGCACAGTCAGGTTCCTGGGCTCAGTCCTGAAGGCCTGCTGTGCTTGTGTGCCTGGAAAACATAAATGGAAGAGGAGGAATGTAGGAGCGGATTATAAAGAGGTTGGGACGAACAAGAGCTCAGGACGAGAAGACTGGGAACATGACACAAGCATTCACCGTGGGGGCTTTTGCCTGAGAAGGAACCCCTCTGTGTGTGACCGCATTATTCATCCTGGCATATGTTTTATTGATGGGTAACTGCAGTGATACGGCCCTGAAAATGAGTCAATAAAGTAATTACAACGACTTAAATCCCCCTCGGCCATGCAGATATGGTATTGGGTGGAAGCAGGAAAAAGCATGGGGGTGTCAGAGACCTTGTTCACCTGCGGTTTTTCTTCAATGTCGATGTCTCACCAGCTAATTCCTCCAGGGAAGAGTAATGATTATCACTTTAATCCCCTTCCTGTTTGCCATAGGTGGAGCTGGCCATCCATTCTGTGGTGCACTGTGTTTGAATAGGGAAGGTTACCTCGTTGCACACCACCCGTCGCCTTTAGCCTGGGGGCCAGCATGATATAGCTGTTATCCATGCTTGGTGTTTGTTTTGGTTTTATAAGAAATTCTGTTCCAAATTCGGCTCTGGCCAAACGCAAACCAATTAATGCCCAACATCTGAGCCTGAAACTCGTTTAAACAATGCCCCGCAGAGAAGCCAGCCTGTTTCAGCTCCACCGTTTGAGTCGTGACCTTCACTGAAGCAACGACCAAGTTGTTTGTGAAGTGCATGCTCTGTTGCATCTGACAACATGAGTGAGAGGCAGCGCGCTCAGATCAAGGCTGAACCAGTCACCTCACGTCAAAAATGAAGGGCAAGATTGGCCATTACAGGAGATGCATACAAACAACCAAACACAACAGCGCATTAGCATACATTTTACATAAATGAATACTCAACGCTGTCTGCTGAAGTAAAAAGGAATTATTCAGAGGTATAGAAAAATTAAATGCCAAATGAAATGGTGGAGATAAGACATGCGGCAGCTTCCCATATCTCATACAGCAAGAGTGTCATTTTAAAAATGTGGAAATGAAACAATTTTCCCCCCATAAGATGAAGCCAGAAGCGGTTGTCTCGGGCTTTTCGCCACAGTTAGAGGCTCATATCGGCAAACAGAGTCGATACTGCTTTGTGGCTGGGATTGCTGAGTCAGTTGACTCCTTTATTGACTCTTTTGCCATGTCACATGTCACCAGGAGACACCTTTGTTCCACTCTGGGTCCCATTCCATCGGCCCGTAAGGCTGCCAAACGAGAAAGCCTGTGTCTGTCAGTCAGCAGCATCAGGACATGTATTCTTTATTTCACCCTATTAAACTGGAAATATTTAAAAGTCTGAAGATGGGGTGATTTATTTTTATACAGCTTATAAAGCCCAAAATTTGTGATTCGGGGGCTATAAAGGTAAACTAACTGGAGTTGAAACGAAAGGGGGATTTAATGTTGCGTTATCATAAACAGACATTTTTTGAGGGGGTGTAAAACTCAGCCAGGTTAAAGTCCCGCCCAGGCTTTAAGAGTCTTGTAGATGTCATCTGAATGTAACCATGACGACCAGAGAGAAGCTAATCATCATTCACTGCTGGGCGTCAGAAAAGGCATAGTTTGTTATGCTAAAACGACATCTGAACACATTGTTTTGCTTCTCCAATGGAATAAGAATTTAAAAAAAGAATCGCCGCTCATCTGAAAATATTGAAAGCCTACTTTTTACAGTGCATTGTTCTTTTTTATGTTGTGAACAACACAACACATAGTTCTAGAAAGAAATTCCTCAATTGCAAAAATGGGACGTCGTATGTGAAAGAAAAATAACACATTTGCAGCAGTTGACATTGAGTGCACGGTGGCATCCTACTGGTAGAAGACATACTGTATATGAGGGGATAAATAAAGGACAACTATGATTGTAAATCAATGATTTTTAGCGCTAAGCACTGAAATCTGAAACGCAAAACTGTTGCATGGAAACCGAGAATACGTCCTGCTCGTCCGTGGCTTCAAAGCAAGCTGGAACAACTATAATTTCATTCCAACCCTCTCAAAAAGTGCTGAGATTTCCTGGTTTCCTATTGTGCTATTCCCTAAGTCTGTTGCCTATTTCCTGCGCTATGTTCCTACATGCAGTTCCCATCCCAGAGTTTCCTGTATGTTCCTCAAAAACTAAAATCAGGCATTAGCGTGCGAGTGACATCGTGTTGTCCGCTGCATGTGCAGTTGACTTATGTTGAGAGGGTTTATGAACTGGAAATCATTGCAGTAAATCACCATGGAAACTGCAAATACCCAGCAGCATCGTTGAAATCACATTGGTGTTATTTATTTCACATATAGCCTACACGATGCCAGAGGTGAAAACTAAAGGCGCGCACCCTGCGCGTATCAGCAGCCCAGATTTACCTTGGCTAAGGCAGGATGAATGACAGCCCCTGTAGGAACGCTGCTGCGGTCACAGAAACGGCGACTTTTCCTGCCTTTCGCCTATGTGGGCAGTATTGGATTATGATATTTGCATAAAGCATTAATACCCCTGCTACTGTGAATAAATGGCTTCACGCATTTCTCTCTCCCCGAGGAGCTGCTGAAGGAGAATGGCCGCTAGAAAAAGCCAGTAATAACGGTCCATTTCATCTCATGTGATAGGAGACGCCAATTTAAACCATTTGAGGTGATTCTTGTAGCCACCCTGACTCTCTGTCCAGCGTGTTGGGCTGGTTTACCTGTGCTGACTCCTTCCCTCCCGATTTAGGCACAATAAATCACTGCTTAACTTCCACCCCCCCCCCCCCCCGCAGGAACTTTACCCAGGGTTTTAACCAGCTTCTTCACATTTTCACATACCAAAAGAAACTAAGAAAACATCCCCTTTATCTCCAAACTTTACACTTTAATAAGGTAAAAGGTTCCTCAGAATTCTTGAAGGGTGGGGCTGCGAGCTGAAGAATAGTGATTGCGATCTTTATTCCGCTTCAGCCAACTTCACCTTGTTTGTGTTTTGAGCTTCTGGCAAAAGGAGCAAAACGAGAAATGCTACAAGAAGTGGACAGATGACAAAAAAACTCTTCTAAAGCAAGATTTTGGAGGACCAATAGCCACAAACCACAAGAATTACCAGAAAAAAAAATACACACACACATACACACACACACACACACACATACATACATGCAGGTAATAATAGTTCCTGGAAATGTTTATATGTTTATAGAGGTTTTGGATGTCTTCAAGAGGAGCTCCACAAATTTACTAAAGCAAATAACCGATTAAAACTCCTCAGTCAAGTCTAGGTTACCAGATCAGAGTCAAAGAGTGTATTGGACATGAAAAGGCCAGCGTGGATCCACTGACAACGTAGTGACATTTTATTCTCTTACCTAAGAAGAGACAGAAAAAGGGTAGCGCTGAAGAAGACACAATCCATGTTGACAAAAGGTCCATTTCACCACTGGCACCTGACCTTCAATGGCCCTGGAACAACATTGGAGGCAGAAAGGAAATTTGCACATGCTTATAGAGCCACATCTTGATGTTAGAAAGCAGAACATGCATGTAAGAACGTAGCATGTGCAATTATTTTCCAAGTTCAACCTTCTAAGAGCGCCACTGGTGGTTTCAAATATCATTTGCGATTCGTACAGGCGTAAACGTGTCTGATGGGCACGTGATTGCGACACAGCCGAGTTTTGAGATCAATCAGCAACATCTATTCCTGCATCGCCGCAAATCAAAGTTTCAAAAGCCGCGAGGCGCTCGCTGAGGTCTAATCACTTAGAAAATCAGTTTCACAGGCGAGATGTGGGAAATCTGTGTTTTGGAGGGCCACTGCATGCAGAGGAGCTTTCTTTTGCACTGGAGCAGCTTCGTTAAGCTTATTTCAGTCTCCTGATGAGTCACACCAGCATGCGCACCTTTCGTACAAACCTTCTTTTAAATGAGGCGTCCTGAGGACCTTTGAGGTTTCGTTTATTCTGGCACAGCTTAAAAGAACAGGGAAGACTGTATGTTCTGAAATATAAAAGTCTTTCACAAAAGCTACATTCAGCAGCATCATTAGAAACTTAATGCTTTTCAACCAATCAATCAATCAATCAATCAATCAATCAATCAACCAACCAACCAATCAATCAATCAATCAATCTTTATTTACATAGCCTCTGTTACAATCAAAATTGTTTCGAGGTGCTCTCCAGAATCCCCGGGCCTGACCCCCAACAAGCAACAGTGGCAGGAAAAACTCCCCTTTAACAGGGAGAAACCTTGAGCAGGACCAGACTCATGTAGGGGGACCCTCCTGCTGATGGGGGGCTGGGTAGAGAGGGAGGAGAAGGGGGATAAGAAGGGGGGAGGACAGGTAGAGGAGAGAATAGGCAGAGAAATACACTAGTAATACAAGCTGCTGGTATAAGAGTAGAGTGGGTCAGCAGGGTCAGCAGGGTCAGAGGTCGGTAGGCCAGCATACAGCGATAAAGGCGGCTAGACCTGTAGATTGAGGATGGGGGGGGGGTGGTGTTAGATTACCATGCTAAGTGTTTAGCCCCCTTTCTTTATTTGGAATATTGTTGCTTCCTGTTCTCAAATGAACACCATGTTCTCCTGCTCTCATCAGCACTGAAATGAAACTGTTCCACCATCTCAAGCATCCATTCTGAGAAAGAAACCACATTTCACTCAGAAAAATGACAAGTTAAATAAGAGCAAAGACTATTAGAAATATGCTTTTGATGCTGAAATTGCTACATTTCTTTGCACTTTAAGTCCATCAATTGAGCAAGAGTGATTTACCACTCATATCAAAGTATATATATTCTGTGTAAATGTCAGAAAGAAAGGATAGAGCACTGATGCGAACTGGAACCAAATTATGGACTCATGTTAATAGATTTTTTAACGCTGCAGGATGGATTTGGTTCTGAAGCTTAAATATGTTCTTCAGTCTGTTTCCAATGGGGAGAGGAGAGTGTGATCCACTCTGATGAAACGGCCGTCTCCCTATTTGAAACAAAGTCTGTTTACGGACTCTTTTGACCCGCAGGATCCTTGGTGGCTTTCCTACTCGGTTTATAATAACTTCAATTACTCTGCCGCAGTAGTGGAACAAATAATAGTGATTTACTTAATTGAAAACTAAATATTTTCTCATCTGAATAGACAGAGTGATTTGAAGTCAACAGTTCTTTGAAGCATCTTCCCTCAGTCGATTAGTTGCACTCCAGCAGACTCTGACAAGAATTAACTCAGACTCATTTTTTTTTTTACTCCCACAACATTTGTGTATTTTGACGCTTTTTGTTCACTCCTTGAAAATACAAGGGCAATTATTTTATTTCTCAAAGAAGAGAAAACCTTTTCTCTTCATCTCTCGCAGCATTGTGCAGTTTTCTCTTATTTCCAGACCACCAGCGTGACGTCCCTGTGACTGTTGCCAAATATTGACACTTTGAATTGGTGGCAAGCGCACTGTTCCATGACCCATGAATGGGGCTCAACATCTTCTTGAATATATTTCCTTAGTGCTCTTTCATGGATCCTTAATGGCAACGTGTTTTCCATTGAAAGTGTTTTTATTTAATTGATTTGCCTGTTGTTCATTTAAAACAACAACCGTTTGGAAGCATTTCTCCGGGTGGTTTATGCAGGACAGAGGTCCTGGCCGGTGACGAAAAACTGCTGCCGGTGTCACAAGTCACTGATTTCATTAGACTTGCTTAAAGCAGACACAACCTGTCTGACCTCCCCACAGTCCCATTACTTCTCCAAACAACTACCTTAATTACTTTGAAAGCACGGCTACCAGCAAGAATGTTGATTCTCAGACAAGTGTTTATTTTGCTCTGCCTTTCCTATGATTTACGTTTAGCTTTTGTAAAATGCTAATTAGCTATTGCTCAAAGTATGAAACGGATACATGACTGAATGCCAAATCAATCTGTCATTGATTGGGAAAAAGAGCACAGAAAGGCCACTTTTTTGACCGTGGTCTTCTGCAGCTTCTTTTTCAAAAAAACAGATTGAATCGAAATTTGATTTTTTTTTCTTTTTTCAGACAGACAAGGTTGCCATATTTCCCACAAGGGCATTGCAGTGAACAGGACCAATCAGCGATACAGTGACAAGTCAACTTTTAACTCTCAAAACATGGTCAAATGACTCAACACACTCCACCTTGGACCAGCCGTTGTGAAACTTACTGAAATCAGACAATGTGCAGCTTCTGCCCACACACAGCCACCCAATCCTCCTCTTCTGGCCCGTCTCACCAGCTGCTGGTGGGTCTGACTGCTGCAGCGTTCAGATGCTCATTAAGCACCACTGCCGTAACGCTGAACTGTTGGGAGGCCTCGCAAAATATGCAGATGAGGTTCTGCATAAAAATCCAATCACTGATTGAACACAGTAAATTCCTGAAGTGGCCTGATTAAGACCTTCTGATTAAGACCCAAATGGGAGGGTTCAATCACGGAAAGGACCGCGGGGACGAACGATCTCTGACACAGCTTAAATCTGAAGTTTGAAGGGGGACCGGAGCAGAATCGAGGGAAGTTTGGCGTCTCCTGCACTTCAAGTTTGCTCCCTTCAGCTCAAAGTCTTGGAGTTTACCAGATTACTCTGACTTTGCTGCGCACCTCACATACCTGCTCTCCTCGGGAAAAAGTTCAGACTGAGATGCAGAACCTTCTTTCAACCTCCGCCAACTCAAGCGCATCTGCCTGCCTGGGGTGCCCAGAGTGAGAAAGCAGACAGACAGACACAGGGTACTTAAAAAACACAGCACAGAATCTTTGGGTCGGTGTGTGAATTTACGCAAAAGAAAGGAAGCGGCGCTTACCTGTTGAGTGACGCCGAGGCTCAGGAGCGTCTTTTTTGTCTTCCTGATCTACAGATGGCTCTCTGAACACAAGCGAGCACCAGAGATGTTGAAGAATACCAATGGGACCCTCCCAAACACACCCCCACCCCTCCTCCTTCACCTCCCTTCCCTAACTTCGAAGCCTAAAACAGAGGCAGGCAGATGAAGGCGGCGTACTGAGGAATATGAGGCTTGAGAGGAAGGTTCTGTTGGCTGTGATTAGAAGAGGAAAATAAGTGTCGGGAGCAGCAGCAGAGTTGTGACTCAGACACTTCCAGATGTTCTTCAGGCCGCATGTGACAACAGGTCCAGATGTTAGATTAGAATGAGATCAGATGAAATGAACCGAGGTTCACTGAGTCTGTGTAATGAGGCACCTGTAGTGTCTTTCCTTAGTTTTGGTTTCTCCTCTCTGTCTCGTATTCAAGACATCCCATTTTTTTGAGCATCACAATGCTGGCATTGAAATGAGCATCGGCGCTCTCAGAGATACAGATACAGCGCCTCCATCTTCACAGTCTCTAGTTTGTAACATTTATGCTCATACATAATGAATGGAATACAGAGTGTCCTCATGACTGTATTTCCAATGCCGAACACTCCTGGGAAGATGTGCTCAGCTGCAGAGATGGAGACAGCGGCAGGCCAAAGACTACACTTTACAATGCTGGAATATTTGAGCTCTGAATATTGCCTTGCAAACCCCCCCCCCCCCCTCCTCACACACACACACACATACACACACACACACACATACACACCTCCCCTTTCAATTATAGACTTCCAACTGAACGGTGGCTGGAGAATAGCGGCATTTGTTCAGTGGAACATGCTGAAAACTCTTCTAGCAAGACAACTGAAAGGTCGCGTTTGTTTTTCACGTGTATGTATTTTTCATTCGATCCGCCGATAGTCCACCACACTCGGGCTGCGCCTGGTCTGTACGTCCAACCTATTTGCTCAGCATAATACAAAGCAGTTACGGCGCCGCGTCTGTCGTTCCGGCACGGCTCAGCCATGCAGTTATAATAGAATGGCGCTGCTACATTTGTGCAGCGGGCAATAAAAAAAGAATGATAACGCTGTAAAGTGGCACAAATTCAAAGGCTGTGTCGGTGTTGTGCATGCCGCACGGGCCCATCGTCCATTACGGTTCTGTGTCACTGTCTCTCACTTCGTATGTGTGGCCCAGATGTTAGCAGCTGGCCCAACAGAGAGTCATTAAGCCCGGGAGCCCAGGGTTGGTAGGTTAATTCCCCCTGCCTGGAGAGGTATGAAAGTAGGAAGCAGGATGGGAGGAATGAGGGAGTTAGGGAAGGTGGAGGATGAGGATGGAAGGCAGCGGTAAAGGCGGGAGGGTGGGGGCCGATGGGAGGCGAAGGGGCTGTGGAGCTCAGCACTCAGTTCACACAAACAGCACTGTCAGCAAGAGGAGAGGCTCTCCACTGCCAGACGAATGGAGAGGAGGGAGGGCTGGTGAGAGAGGCAGAGAGGAAGGAAGGGAGGAATGGAGATGGACGGAGGACCTGAAGATGAATGGCGAGCGGAGAAATGCAGGAGAGAGGAGGGATATACAGTAAGGAGGTAGAAAGAACTCCTGTCAGCAGGTTGGACAGGCAGAGGGTGAGATGAAGGGGACATGGTCGAGTAAGGTAATGGAGCGAGAGAAATGGATGGAGGAAGGAGACAGAGAGGTACTGTAAAATGGGCTGTGCAGTGATGAATAGAAGACGAGGGAGGGTTGGGGGGCAGGGGAAGGGGGTGGAAGGTAGGGAGGCTGACATGAAGGGTTGTTTTGAAAACCAACAGGAAGTCGACTGAGTCAGGCCAGCGTGGCGTGGTAAGCGAGGAGGAAAATTAATCAAAGAAAGCAATAAGCACCATGGCGGAAAACAACACAATATGCGGAAGAAGGAAAGATAGGGTCATGTCCAGGAGATTGAGTCAGAGAAGCCGCGTGGTCGGAAGACTGTGGGGGGTTATTTTTTAACATTTGCGCCTGAGCAAATGCAGCACAGGCTGTCCCAAAATAAAACTGATCACGATAAGCAACCTGGAAGCTCATATTCTGTCGAAATTACAAAACCCATTGGATTATGGATTCATCATGGCGGAGTGGAGAGAGGTAGAAATATCACACTCCCAATATGAAACCAAAAGCTGGAGAAAAATTGTAATACTCTGGCCCCACTTTTCTCAGGAAGGGGTTATTTTAATGAAAAAAGAAATGACCTCAGTATTGCTTTTCACACCGATTTCAAGAGAGGCCTGTAAAATTATCTGTGTGCACAGTGGTGGAGCGTATCACAGCCACGCTCTGAGCCCCGGCCTTGGCCACAGCCTTCTGACCCCCTGATCTGACTGGAGTTGTGGCCGCTGCTGCCTGCCACAGTGCAGCTGCCATATCACTGATGACTCTAAATCTGTTGACAAGGTCATTTTTTCACAAAAACAATCCCCAGCCAATCTGGCTCCCCGTCAGCCACAAGAAAAAACAACTCTGGGTAGTCTTGAAGCCTGTAGGCTTGTGAAACCTGCCTGTGTGAAATTCTAAAAGCAGAGAAAGCAGAAATATAGTCCTAAGGTCTGCATGAGCACATGCAGTGGCTTGAAAATTGGAAAGAATGAGCAAAAATGGGAAAAAATTGAATATATACTTTAGGTGATGTGATCCAGTATGTGTGTGTCTGTGTCTTTGTGATTGTGTGTTCTTCTACTTGCTACACACTCAAAACCAATACCTCCCAATCACAAGATGCGCGCCTGTGTGTGTGTGTGTGTGTATATGAGTGAGTGAGTGAGTGAGTGAGTGTGAGAGAGAGAGAGAGAGAGAGAGAGAGAGAGAGAGAGAGAGAGAGAGAGAGAGAGAGAGAAGAGAGAGAGAAGAGAGAGAGAGAGAGAGGAGGAGAGAAGAGAGAGAGGAGAGAGAGAGCAGATGAGAGAGAGAGAGGGAAGAGAGATGAGAGAGAGGAGGGAGACGAGAGAGATGCGAGAGAGAGAGGAGGAGAGAGAGAGAGAGAGAGAGTCTACCAGCTGTGAATCCAGATTGGGGAGGGATTATTTCCAAATCTCTCCCCATTTACCTCAGATGCTGACCAGTCCCACACAACCGTATCTAACCTTGATTAATATGATTCCACCATTAATGATAACAAAACCTGTTAGCCATAAAGGAGATCTTGAGCTGAGGTTTAGCATGGATCAGGCTTCTCATGTGGGACTTATTAGTCGCAGTGCTACAGTTAAAATAAAGCAGGAGGCCTGTTGAGACTGGGTGGGGCTGGAGGACAAGCAGAAGCTGGAAAAGAAAGCTTCTTTGCAAAGCAGAACTCCTCATCTAGCAGATTCCTGTGTGAAGTCGAGGGGTCAGAGGCTGGACAGGATCGCTGAAACAATATTATTAGGTCACTGAGGGAAGAGGGGCCGGGTCAGATAATAAGACTCAATCCGGCTGAGTGAAAACGCACAAGAGGGAAAGTGCTGACACCTCCCTCTTGCTCTCAGCCATCCAATTCCCAGCGCTTACTCCGCGCCACTGATATTCACGCCGAGCTGTCCGTCTACGGCCCACAAACTTTAATGCTCACAATTTCCACTGGCCCATCTATCACCCCGCTGCAGTGACGGAAGAATCGAGAGCAGAGAGAACAGCCTGGTGACGGGAGGGGAGGCAGCGAGGAAACTATTGAAATTTAGGGTCAGGAAAGACGCTCGGCATCTCCCATTCACAAGGTCGGAGGCGGCCCCACCGTGTATGACACACACAAACTCTTGTGTGTGAGCTACACCTCCTGCCGCCGCACACGAACGTTGAACCGGGGATTCTATCACCTGCAATTCAATATAAAGATACACAGAGCTCAGGCAATAACCTGATCGTGGCAAGAGATGTTATAGGCTCTGACAGGCGGGCTCAGCCACGCTGCCCAGGCTGTTTTCCCAGTGTCACTGACAAAACAGAGGATTAGAGGATGATCCCGAGCTAAATCGGGGGCCAGCTGAAAACAAGGGCAAAAACAAGGCATGAAAAGAAACGATATGGGGCTGATTCAAAGTGAGCTTTTAACTCAAGCTATCAAGCAATAAAAGCTCACTTTAATAATAAAACCATTGTGTTCTATTGTGTTCTAGTGTGTGTTTGCTGTCCTGCACACACGCCAGCTAACACACATTTCTGCTTCCCTATCTTCTCAAAGAAACCCATTGTATGTATCTTCTACCCATTAACCACAGCTCTCGCTGTTATGGCTTTAACGCCATCAAGCCGAGGTCACAGGCAATGTTTCCCTCGCCTCTTCCTGACAGTGGCGCGGTGGAGCTTTTGCAATTATTACCTCAGTAGAAGGAAATTTTCTTTATGATGACTGACGGACAGTAGCCACGCTTTGAGAGGAGGGCTTTAGTGGCTCCTCTTCCATTATTTGCAGGGACCAAGTGTGGGAGTTCCGTTCAGATGCCAGCCAAAGAAAATCCAGCAAGATCTCAGTCTCCATTCAGTAAGTAATGCAGTTAACAATTCAGCTTTGCCACGTGAGAGTTATTCAGCATCTGGGCTCTGACTGCTGCCTGGGCGTTTCATTACTGTATTTAATATGTTGCTGAACAATTGTAACAAATGTTGTGGAATAAACATAAATGCAATGCTTGTAAAATATGTTGGTTTATAGAGCTGCAAGTGAAAATAGAAGTTTGATCTGATTTTTTACCCATGCTGACCCAAAACTACATGACAGCATATAAACACACAGCAAGGAATTGATTTCCTGCAGTGTCCCTGAACATATCATTATTGACTCAGTGATGGTGTGATGGTACAAAAACTAACTAACTGACAAATTCATTCACTTGGAGATTGGGTCCAAAACTTTCCCTTTTAATTTGTTGCAAAGGACGATTTTCAACACACGGGCAACAATTACCTTCAAAAGCTACAAAATACCAAACAGCAAGAGAAGAATCTGGCAAGAATACACTTCTGCAAATTTACGGCTTTGTTTGGGTGGGGTTTGCCATCATGCTGGGCCGTCCTATATTTACAAAATCCACTTTAATTAACATATCGGCGCTCCCAACAAGGCTAAACCTCTCCTCTGTACACTGTAACCGGCTCAGTTTAACTGATCGACCATACAGCCTACATGACAGGGCCTGCCAATCCAAACACAAGGATAATCCAGTTATACCTGCTTATACAGCATACAACCAAAAGCACTTATGATGGCCTTTTTCTGAAGTGCTAGCGATTGCATTCTGATCTAACTAATTTACTTATATCGCAGGACTCAATCTGATGGGATTCCCTTCATCTGTTCTGCTTGACTTACAATAGCTTTAAATATATGGACTGCCACAGGTTGCAAAGCACTTTACTTCACTGCCGCTCTTCTCCAAACACCGACCCCTTCACCCCCCTCCACCCAAACGCACTTTATCCTTCATTAAATGGACGTGCCTTCAGACTCTCTCCTCTAAATACATTTTCCACTGTTGCGTTTGATGGCGTCACAGGAGAGATGGAGGGCTGGTGGTCCAGTGGTTCCCTCCACCTGCAAACCCTCAACCCCAAGTACACCAGGGAAAATTGTCCGGACTAACAGATGGAGGCTATTGGCAGGGTGGGTGGAGTATGGCGGCACCGTGTGATTCCCTGTGTGTTTTTGCACGTGTTTTTGAAGGGAGACCCTTGTTTTTGTCTTCTGTGCGCGTGTGCTTGTGGGATGCGTGTGGGGGAGGTAAAGGGCCGGGAAGTGGGGGCACAGCAGCTTAACTCAAGATGTTTGAAATCTGTTGGCCTGACAGGGTGTCACAAGACCTCCTGGTTAATGGAGTCTCTTGGAATGTCCTCTCCTGCAGTTTTAATGAACCTCCAGCCAAAAGGCCTAATGAAGCGTGCTGCGTTTGCCAAAACAGTTCCCCAGCTTGACCTCCCCGACCTGTGATGCTCCCACGCCACTTGAGGGTGGGTCTCCATGGTGACCGTCCCAAAGAGTCTATCGAGTTAAACAGACCAGGAGGGACAAAGGACAGACGAGTCTGAGAAAAGAAAGCAACAATAGACTTCAAGCACACATGCCCGTCTCTTTACAGATGCAAGAGGGCTCGATGGCTTAATGAAGGATTTTAAATAGTCTTTATTTGCCTTAGCAAAAGAGATTTCTCTTCTTAGGTCAATGTTTATAGGCAGTATTTTTTTTATATATATACAAAAAGCTGTTCCTCATCATCGTTCACGCAGCCACGTGCAGCGTGCACACACATGCTTCACCTGAGTGCATTTGCCTGTATTTCCTTTGAGTGCTGGTCTCATTATCCAGTGAACTAAAGCTACAGCACAAAGCGTGCAAGAGACATGTGGGAGAGCGTGCATGTGTTAAGTATGAGTTAACTACTAATAAAGTGCAAGGTACCTAATTATACAGTCTTTGTTTATACTCCACATCAGTGGTGTAAACTCAGCAGGCACAATGCAAAGTGGTATGCCCGGTCACTCTGCTCTCATTTAAATAAATGCAGAAAAAAAACAGCTAAAGATGAGGAGGAGGGGGTGCACTTCAAAGGAAATCCATGCCTAATTGCAAAGTGGGTGAAAACAGACTAAAACAATGGGGAATGGGCTGATTAAAGTTGCACGAGAACAATGTTTTTGTGCAACACATAACAACGTATGACTAATCTGACTTTAAAGGTACTTGACTGTCCCTCTGGAAACCGGTTGTGAGTTTGATTAAATTTCCTACTGTTGATGGGGTCTTGACAGGTTTGAAATGGGGCACGTGTGGTGGTTAGGCTGAAAATACGACAAATGTAAACAAGACCGAATAACTTCTGGTTGTATTCATAGTTTTTTCTCCCCCTCGCCGCTGCAGCGAACTGGTGAAGCACAACACTATGAAGTTAGAATAACAAGCACAGACATGCAACGGTTCCCTTCCAGCAGCAGGCAGATTAAAGAAACAAACTGCACATGGATGGTTGGACTTCTTTAATTATAATGTGAATCAGTCCTAGGACCTGTCCATCACTTCCTCTTTAAGAAAACAGTCCAGAACATCTGAACAGGCAATCAGTGGTGTTCAACCAGGCACATTCCAAAACTGAACAGCCTAATAGTGCCATTCCTTGTCAGCCCAATTGAAATAAACACAGACTTCATGATATAATAATAAATATTCCTGACCAGGGCTACATTACCCTCTCTGCAGCAGCTTTTTTCTCTCCTCCACACACTTATAGGCACATATGGTAGAATATTTGAACGCGGTAGCTAAAGTATTTAACCAAGTGTTCAGATAGAGGCTTTTGCTATGTATGGTGGTAAAGGACATTATAGAAGTGCCTTCCTGATCTCTGAGGGGTGGACTTTGTGGGTGGTTTGAGCCCATTTACAGAGTTATAAACTCAAATAGATGCACATGCGTGTTAAGGTTTGACTAGACACAGAAACACTGGGAACGCTTGCTAGAGCATGTGTTGCATGCTGGTAATCTGTATGATCGTGGTTAATGTATGTGAAGGTGTGCATGGTCCAGCACAAAGCATGGGTGTCTGTGGCATGTTGGTGTGTGTGTGTGTGTGTGTGTGTGTGTGTGGGGTGGGGGTGTTGGGCGGGTGCTGAAGAGGCTACTGAGCGGTACCAGCTGACATTGCCATGCAATCCAAACAGTAACAGATTAAAGTGTTATGAACGTGTGTACAGGGTTGCTATTGAGTGCTCGTGCCTGCATGTCAAATATGGTCCATGTGGAGGAAGGATTTCGCCTCGATTACTGAGAACGGAGTAACAGCAGGGTGCATCAGTGTTGTCTGTCGTCTGCTCAGCATGCATCTTAAATGCTCAAGTCTTCACGGTCCCAAAAAGGCTCAGCTCCAAAAAAAATAAAGCCCAAAGTGAATATTGATACAAACAAAACAGGATTTTTATTGAGAAGCTGCATTCTACTGGGCCAACATGGGCACTGCTGTAATTGCTGCACGTGCATTATTAAGAGTGAATCAGACTTCACAAAGTCTTTAATTGTCCTTTCCCATTGAGCTACAAAGAAGAAAATGCATGAATGTCAGTGGAGGTATTTAAATTGCAGTTTTGTGTTTTAACACAGCTGATAAACAGCATATATTCCATTTTCCCTATGCTTGCTCCTCACTTAAATAACACCGGCCATGTTTGTAGATTGCATTGGCCTTTCACAAGTATTAAATAAAAATGAATTGGCTCCCTCCTGTACATTAGGCACTTTGAAAACCCATTAAGGCAAAAGTACAACCAGATATATAGTCCATGATGTTAGTATTTACCAGTGCAATAAACAGCCCAGCGTGGCTTTTAGGGTTTTTTTTCCCAGGTTATATCAGGATTGCACTTTTTTGTACACGTCCACCTTCCATAAACAAGAAACAAACTGTTTTCCCTGTTATGCTGCCACAAAGTGTGCAAGCACAAGAATACAGGACAGAACACTGATGGAGAAATTTATCTATAATTGTAGCCTTAATAAACATAAATGAACACTGAGAGCAGATTTTAGGCTGACTCTGGATCCATCAAATCTACCCTGAATGTTTATGCCAAAGTGAGGATTGGGCCTATTTCCTAGAGCTGTGTTTTATTGTTGAATATGCATTTGAGGCTACTGCTGGAGGAATCAACACCACCAAATTAAACTAATTGCACTGTTGCCGGCCCAGTGGACCCTGGCCGGCACTCAGGAGGGCAAAGAGCTGAAAGCAGGCGAGTGCATTACTGGATCCGACTAACTGCTCACACCTGTGTCTGCACCGCTGACTCTGCAGGGAACGATAAAACGAGCTGGAAACATATGGGAGCATTTATCCATCGGCCGTGCACTTGCATACATAAAGAAGTCCGTAATAATGGAGATTGTATGGTCAAGGTCTGTTGGCCTGTCTTAGATTCCACTCACCAAGAGCACTGTTGCTTCTGAAGCAGATGTATTTTTATTGGTCATGAAAGTCGCTAGCCTCCGCGAGTCTCCGCGAGTCCCCGTGTCTCAAGGAACCTTAGGACTCCTCTTTAGTCAAACACATACTAATTCAACTGCTTTGTAAGGAAACCGACTTTGAGATGTATGTAGTGTTGGCATGCCTCTCGAAGCTATATGCCTTTTGATGGTCTTATATTACGTCCCATGAGTTCATTCTCTTGCAGGGCATCTTGGCATCGAGAAGCGGAGCTACACTATAAAAGAAGCTGGAAGAAAGAGAGGTAAAAGAAAGTGAGAGGCTGTGCTGAGATGTGCTGTTGTCTGACCAGAGGCTTCCTGGGCAGAGCAGAGATGATCTCTGAATCTCACAGTGTGAACTCCACACATCCTTCACCTCACAACACAGCATGCACCTCCTGGCCCAGACACACACACACACACAGAAAAAAGAAACAAAGCACCAGTCCTCGTGTTTTATTATAAACTAAAACAAATTCTTCTTAATCCAGAGGAAAGGGAAAGTGTACACGAAACATGCTTTATATTCAAGTTATTTTTCACTTAATGTAATCATTTGACGCCGTTTCTTGCAGTCTAGACAGATCAATGCCAGCTGCCCAACCTCAAATAGACTGAAGCAATGCCACGGTTCAATATTTGAAACGGCCCAACAAACAATTCAACCTCCATACTGTCACCAGAGATTGGGGCAGGAAATGACAGTTATTACATTCCACTTCAACTACCCCCAATTTATAACAGACTCAGGCTAAATCTGAGCTTGCGCAACTTCCTTCCCCACCTCTTTAACTTTACAAATATTCTGATGTCGATTTTACCACATCTGCAGGTACAGCGTGTTTTCTTTTGTACCAGTGTAATTGTATGGTGTGGGTCTGGATTTTTTTTTTTCGGGAGGGGGGTGACTACGCCCTCATTTTTGTTATACCTTCTGTTTTTACCTCGCTACGGTTAACAAATCCCTCAAGGGCAGCATTGTTCCTTATGTACAACATATAGCAAAAAAAACACCATATGGGTGAAGAAGAAGGGAGACATGTGCTTGAAGGTGTGTGTGTGTGCGTGTGTGTGTGTGTGTGTGTGTGCGTGCGTGCGTTCCTGCGTGTGTGTGTGTGTGTGTGTGTTTGAGAGAGTTTGGTATTGTTAATGGCACATCCTAACTACCAGAATTAGTTTTTGGTTTTCAGTTACCCATCCTGCATGTTGTTGGGGGTTGTTGGAGCACAGTCTGACTAATATTTAACTAATGATCCTCCCCCAGGCTCCCCTCCCCTCACCAACTGCCGAACCTGAGCGTCTCTGGAGTGAGTGTCACTTAACAAATTGTGTAGAGATAAAGGTCGTCACGGTATAGTGAGGAAGTGGTGAGGGAGAAAAGGAGCGTTGGAGATCCTATAAAGAAGTCATGTGTGAAAGAGTGCAGGGTGGACATTGTTGTGTGGGAGGACACTGATACCGGCTGTCTGAGAGAATGCCATATGCTACCTGCAGGCATGTGACAACTATCAAGAGGGAATGTAGAACTGGAGTTAAAGGAGTGTTTTCCATCGTCCTTCACGTTTTTCATCAAGCGGTTCAACGTGGAGATAGAGAGACAAAAGAACCACGTTAAAGGGGATGAAGGAAGCAGGGGTGGAAAAGGTCCCATAATGTGCGTGAGACGGAAGAGTCCGACTAAATTTAACAGACAATGTAATAAAAAGCATGAAAAATAAAGGGGAAATGGTGAAACAAGGAAAAGTGAAGATGAGAGAAAAGTTATAAAAGATTCACAAGGACTGATTATTGTTATGGTGCCACCAATGTGGACTGAAGCCCCCGGTGCTGCCAGGCAAATGCAGTATTAGTCACTTCAATAATTAATCACCCTGGGAGCATGTCTTTGCAGCCTCACGCTGACCCATTTCTCTAACATTTTCTCTACAGTAACATACCCACAGAGACCCTCGTCTTCCATACCTCCGTTGACTGAGGTGGGGGTGCACGCCCAAATCCTCTGAGTCAGGCCAGCAGGGTCATTTATTAGCCACATTTTCTCTGGAGGAACAAAAGTAGTTTCACCGCTCTTCTCAAAGCCTGGAAACCACGCAGGGAGACAGAATAGTAGCCTCGGCTGTGGCCCAATGGGCCTTGCTGACTGTCTGTCCCAGTGAAATATGAAGCCCATATGTAGGACGACCATCTGAAAGAGGGACCCAACAGGGATCCTTCAGGCTTTGATGCTCATCACCACAAAAGCAGATGGCTCTGTCCTGGTCTTAAAACTTTTTTTATTCAACAAACCCCCCCTCCCCCCTTTTCGTCCCTCCAATCCCATCCAGCCTATTAGCCCCCCGCGTGTCATGGTCTAGAAGCCCATCCTTACCCCCCAGGGGGCTTCCAGAGTTTCGGAATGAAGTCAAGCTTCCCCATTGACACAAGTCTCACTGAGTAGCTTTGAATAGAAATCAACCAAGTGAAAAGGCATGTTTTAGAGGACAAAATAGAATAAGGTGTGGGGTGGATCAATACTGCAGGGTTGTTTAGTCTTGAAATGTTTTGCTCTCCGTGTGCTCAGACAAAGCAGCGCTGACTGCGGGTGGCAAAGATTTTCTTCCCCCTCAACTCGGGGTAAAAAGTAACAAAAGCTGTTTAAAGACAGAGAAACCTGCAAGCCACCATCCAAAGGATCACCACTAAGGTGGATAGATAACCTGCTGCGTGTGCTCTATATGTTTTCCTGTCCTCGCTAAAACAGGCGCCGAGGGACGGACCCAAGCTCGCTTCCAAGCAATTTCCGAACGAGAAAGGCAATCAAAGACTTAAAGTCAGGCAATGCAAATAGGTCTGAGAGCCCATCTGTAGTAATCCAACAGTCCCTCCTGCACCATTCAGCTATTTGCCTCAGCCTCTCTGTGGCACAAGCCAATTAACTCTCTGAATCAGGGCCGGGGATGAGCACCTTAATTGATTACATGGCGATTGTCAATTCAATTATCAATTTAGGGAGAAAAGTCCATGCAGAGGTGCAAAGACTGGAAGAGTTCTTGAGTATCTTAGCAACGCAATCGCTGCATAGTTTGGTTTCCACCATTACAAAGAGTAATGGTGGAAGAGGACTCACCGTATCCACTGCAGGTTGTTTATTTGCGGACTTCCTCCTTCTCTGCTTCGTCTCCCCTCTCTGGCTGTGCCTGACACACAAAGACACGCAAATACAGGCACACAATCGCACAGAGAACTTGCATTTTTTTCCTGGCACCATTATAATGATTGTGTGCAACAGAATAAGCCTGAATCTAGGGTTATCTAAAGTAAAGCCAATGTTTGACGATTTTAGCAGGTTGTAATCATGGAAGCTTTTAGCTTTCAATGTTGCTTGGAAAGTAAGAAAGAGTAGGATCCAGCAGATACACTTGGCCCACACACACACACACACAACACTGCACACCAAGTTTGAGCGACCTGTGCACAAAACTCCTGCCAGAGAACCATAGATCAGCACTTACACAGGCTCATGTGCAAATGCAGACACAGACTAAACCAGATGGTAATCAGGGATTTGTAGCAACAGAATCAGATGAAAATACCGTTCTTCCCCCCATCATGCCTGTGATTCTGCTTTGTTTACTCTGTCATGGAGAGCTGCTCCCTTCGATCAGGCTGGAGAGACTCTAGGTTGGCTGGTTGTGCTAACGAAGTCTCAATGTGCCGTCTGTCGACAGGGTAATTTCCCAAGATAGCTCTTTGTTCTCACTTCTCACAGCTCTGCCGGTGAGGACAGAAGTAGAATCAGCACCTGAACCACTGGAGAGGAGAAATCATTTGGGTGCAGACTTCGACAGCTTTCCTCCACTGAGGTCCCAGAGTACCTACAGTATTTTCACTATAGCCTGAATGTCATTTATCTTGTAAATCATCACAGACTATTCATGTGCTCATTATGATTTCCTCTCGTCACTGTGAGGCCTTCTACCTTTCCACTGCTGCAGAGATATTTAATTAGAAAATTATTCTGGAAATAGGACACGCAATACTGATGCTTCTACATAATACACAAATACACATTGTGCAAGAAATAAGGCTGAAGAGACAGTATGAGTGTGTGTGTGTGTGTGTGTGTGTGTGTGTGTGCGTGTGTGTGTGTGTGTGTGTGTGTGTGAAAGGAATCGGCCGACTCTTTGTTACTGTGTGAAAAAACAAAAGCTCAAGCTTGAGTGCATTACAGAGAGGTATCATTTTCTATAATGACACAACTTCACGCTCAGAGTCAAAAGACAACAAAAGCAAAATCGTGTAACAGTGAGAAAGAGAAACCTGGAAAATATTCTTTTATGCAAATGTTGATCGCATTGTGGTTCCACGCCGCTGCAGCAAATGCACGATTTTTAAACTTTTTATGAGGCACACACAAGCTCCATTGGTGCCATTCTGAAACTCACTGATGTGGTTTCACACATCACAACAAGAGGCACAGACTCCTTCTGTCCACTGTAATGTGCTGGCTGAGGTGGAGAGCCATCTTTCTGTTATTATGGAACCCTGCAGGCACAGATGACTGCTCACGCTGACAAATAACTTACACTCCTTCTCCAATAGGACTGGGATAATGTTCCGCTCTGAATGTGCTGGAAACTACTCGAGGAGGACTGCACAGAAGGGAGAGATGGGAATGACCACGGCTGAAAAAAAGATGCTGGAGACAAAAAAAGCATGCCTCTCTATCAAGCTGGCAGAACTCCCTCCTAACCGGGCTAAAAAAAAAAGCTGTTTGTGTGTGTTAATGTGAGCAACGGGGGGGTTGCATGGATGGAAGGAGGCACTGCGAGAGGTCATCCCATGATGATTGAGTCCTACTGCTGGTAGGAGGTCTGCAGCCTTTATCTGCGCCACGACAGGCAGGAGGTCTTAACGTCCACCACACACCCTGCTCTGCTCCAAGCCCGGGGCCCACCAGACTGAACTTGTGAGACAGACAGTGTCCCAGTGCAGGAATAATTCTCTGCTTCACTTTTCTTTTGGGCTAAAGAAAGAAAAGACCTCAATGACAAATGCTGTGCTGAAACACAGGGGAGTGAGGATGTTCTTTGGCAAGGATATTGCACACACACACACACGCCCACACACGCAAGCCTGAACACTTGCTTCCATGCACAAATGTCTCAGCATGGTTTCTTCCGCTGAGGGCTGAATCCAGTCCAGAGCATCAGCGCGGCTGTGCAGAGGCTTAGCAAGGGAGGGAAGGAACATCTCCACGAGGAAGAGCAAGAAAAGTGGCACAAGAGAAATGACAAGACAGACACAGACATGCCAGAAGCTGCCGACTAGCAAATCCTGTCGCTCTCATCTGGTCTATGCAAGGTCAACTGTGAGTTGTGCTGCAAGAAAGTGAAGGAGACAGAGGAAGGAAAGTGAAGGACTGGATGATCCACTTGTCCTGTGACTGTCATTAACAGTCAGAGATGATGGGATTCAAATAGTCCAGTGTGTCTTTAGCCACATATGGCTTGGTTTAAGCCCACCACCCTACTGTTTTCCTTGTAACCAGTCAAATCCAGAAAGTCATTTCTCAGAGAGACCTGTGCATGTCATTGCTGTGTGTGTGTGTGTGTGTGTGTGTGTGTGTGTGTGTGTGTGTGTGTGTGTGTGTGTGTGTGTGTGTGTGCCCCAGAGTAGGAGGGCTATTCTTTCATCCTTTGACCCAGATTTGAGTGAGAATTGAACAGGGGACATGAAAGACACAGACCTCCCAGCAGAGCAAGGTCATGTGCAACCTGAACACAGGCGTGCACCGGCACGGCCAACCGAGCGGAAAACTCTATTATGCATACATTCAGACTGTGCACACACACACACACACACAGCACAAATGCTCACAAAAACACATGCTTGCCCACATGAACAAAAATAAAAAATAATCCTGTGCTCAAGATGTGCCCGAATGCCTATCTGATGGAAATTCAGCTTAACGCATGTGCTACAGCTCATCCAAGGTTGATCCTTCTCTCATTCATTTAGGCAGCACGCTATAGCTGGCAAACCATTAGTATGCCTCATCACTAATTATCGTTGGCATAATAGGTGCAAAAAACTAAATATTCACATTCACAGGGAACTTCTGCATCCATCAACACCTACTCTATCACATAGGCACTGACAGCTGCAGTTGTAACGCGAACGCATCGACAAAACGTGAGAGGCAAGGTGAACAACTCCTTTAAATCAGTGTATTTGGTTATGTTATATTTGTGTGGGCGGAATATAACAAATCTACAAGTGAACACACAACTGTTTCACTCTTGCTTCCAACACAAATATGTGAGATGACATGATGAGACCGACAGAAAGATAAAAACTGACATTATTAGGGCAGACAAAGATCATTGTTTGTCTGTGTGTACGTGTGTGAGCATGTGTATGGGTGTGTGTGTGTGTGTGTGTGTTTGCTTGTCAATACTGAAGCTAGGAGTGGGAAATTTTATGCTGGGTACAAAGAAAGAAAAATCCAGCAGAATCAAGATGGATAGATTTACAGTGGAGATATTGGCAATTTTACAGGCAGAAAATTGGATGCATCAGTGACACAATATTGGACGTTGGCCAGCGTAAAATATGGTCCCTCACCTCCATCCAGATGGTTTCTCACTTCTGACCACTGACACAGCTCCTCCTGTTTTCCAACATTCGTCTAACAGTCCTTGCACATCTCGCTCAGGGAGGGTAACAGCTAAATGCTGTCATTTCAGCAGCACAACTTAGCATCTTTGCTGACTGTGCAGCTTCCTGGTGAATATGAGTGACAAGCTTTGGCTGGACTGCTGCAGCCAGTCGTTAGGACAACTGGAGTCCCTTCAGATTAACTTATTGTTGGAGGTGACAACTCAGCTCTCAGAAGAAAGCTATTACATTAAAGGAGAGGTATCAGGCAGCCTCCCGCTGCTACAAATTGAAACCAAATACAATGGCTCCAAGCCAAGGAAGCATTCTGGGAAATCTAATTCCCCCATTTCCTTGTCATGCTTTTAACATTAGTAAAACTTTATTTTTCTCTCTTGTGTGCTGCTTAATTTTTAAGGAACTGAACCTTGTGTTTTCAGTTTTTAATTCAGTTCCTTTATGGAATTTGTATCAAAGAGCTACACCCCAAAGGGCTTCTGCTAATATTTCAGTAGCATTCAACTCTCATCACCTCCTCGGTAATTGCAGCACTGCTCTTTTCCTCTTCAGTCACAGGGAAGCCTGGGAGCCCGGCCACATGGTGCAGAGCCGGGCTACAATGCACGAGGATGAGGGAGCTAGTGGGGGTTTGGATGCATAAAAGTTCCTTTCTTCTCTGCCCTTGCCTTTTCTTTGAGCCAGAACAGAGGGTTGCCACGGCGATGAGGTTGGTCTGTCTCCCACTGCGTGGTCTGGGAAGAGCAGCAGCTTGCTCTGACATTTACACAGGCTGGAGGAAACAGAGACGATGGAGCGGAGCAACACAGACATTCACACACATCGGACAAGAAAAGAGAGCATGTGTTTGTCTGGGTGTGTTTGTGTGTGTGTTTGTGTGTGTGTGTGTGTGTGTGTGTGTGTGTGTGTGTGTGTAGCAAGTGGCAATAGCAGAAAACAGATGGATTAAACGATAACACCTGTAACATCAGAAGGTTGATACACACGGGGAGATTTGGCCTTCCCTACCTTTTTTCCTGGTCATGCCATTCCTAGCTTCTCTTCCGGGCCTCCGTCCTTATTTACTCTCAGTTAGATTTTGCCAGCGTGTCAGTAAGCCAACACATATTTCCATCGTAATTGTATTCTCTGCCAAACTCCAGTGCCCCGCCAGTGTGTGCAAGCAAACACAGTTGGATATCCATTCAACCAAGAAGATGACTTTTAATAGTATTCTGTTGGAGAATACTTTGCTCTGCGCTCGTTCCGAACGCCCCACCTCACCCTCGCAGTGACGAGTGGAAGTGGGACATCTCCTGATTGAGATGCCAAAAAGCCATTGTTTTAAGCTATCATAACACTCTGGACCCAAGGAAATGACACCCAGCAATAATAAGCAAGGAAATGTGTGTGCATAAAATATACAGCTGAGCACATCGGAGTGGCCCTTTTTATGATTTTTACACCTAATGGATCAGTTGGCAACCCTCAGGAGGCTTTGAGAAAGGATGGGCACCAAAAAAAAAAAAAATACTGCAGAGCTAAAGGAAGTAGCTGCATTTTCATATCCAGCTGTTACTGTAGGAAGTTCTACAGGAGTATGCAAATGGACACTTCTTTCCTCACTGGAATCACACAGTAAACAGTAATTCCATCTGCTGTGAATGAGCTTTGTGTTCCTTGAGACTGGAGCGCGAGTGGAAATGGTCTCTTTGAGCCTCTATTTCAAAAATATCATGTTGCAAATCTAAATAAAGTGACTAGAGCGAGAATATTTTTGCTACTGTTACCTCATGAACTCATGCAGGTGCAGAGACACAGTTCCACCAAGATGAGAACAAAACCTTAACACTTTTATTCTGGGTTTTCTTATCTGCGTTTCACTTCAGTGCAGCGATATCAGGCTTTGTTCCAATGGGCAAAGCAAGGAGACGTGAAAGGCAATATTTAAAAAATGAAAACGGCGCCTTGATTTGAATTTTGAAACCTCGTTGTGGATTGTTAAAGAACATTTTTTCACCTACTCTCAATCCTCTTGTAGCAGGACCAAATCCATCAATAAAATGAAGGTGGCGGTGTCTCTGTATTCCTAAAGGACATTTCAGCAAGTTTCAACCATACTCAATGTACACCAGACATTTCAGGGAAAATTGCCATTTTGCAATATTAAAGTGTTTCATACCTACAAAATAAGGCCGTAAAAACATACTTGGCCATGATCACCTTTGTAAGCGTTGAAGGGGAGGGTATTATCGTGACACTTCATCCAGGGGCTCATGAGAAAGTTAACTTGGCAGCTGTCCTTCCATATGCCTGAATGAACGCTGGGTGGGTTTTGGCGGCAGATGAACAGAACAGCAGAACATTCAGTTGAAAAGGGTTGAATTGCTGCTACAGACTGCTGATTGGAGGTTGTTTCCCACAGCTTTCCAAAAAAAATAAAAAAGTTGTAAATTTCCCAAAGCCTAAAAAAACAAATTACTCTCCCAAAGTGGCATTGAGCTACAACCTATGGGCTTTGCCATTCCTTGATGTTAATTTTGTTTTGTTTTTTGCAAATGCCAAGATTCTAATTTATATTATTTAGAAACAGCCTTTCCAAAAAAAAGTTCACTGGCATTTCTGCTTCCTCTTCAATAGTCATATTGAACATCAATAATTATTCATCAGAAAGGAATAATTATACATTTGGAAATCTTTGTAGCAAGTTGGTGAAGGACAGGTGAAAGTTAGATTTTTTTCATAAATGGGTACAATCATTATTTTTAGCAGGCCATCTCCAAATTTTCAATAACTTTGTATATTATACATACATACGGGATAAAATTTTGTTTTTTTTCCCTCGTCTTGACTACTTTCAATAACTTAAGCAGAACAGCGCCTCCTCGGCTGCAGCATTGTGGTGTGGTCAATACTGGTACTGCAGCTAAACGGCACAGTAGCAAAGTAAGCACATCGATAGAATTTAGGCTACACGAAAGAGATAAACAGGCAGCAAACAGGTCTGAAATAACATGGCTGTGCTTTGGGAGTCAGGTGTAATGTGACTCATCCCTTTGAGACCAAGAATGTTGGCCTTGACATTAAAAAAAGGGTTAAATGGAGCCTTTGTCTGTACCTGTCATTCTCTACCCATGTCCTGTTATTTTTGTGATGGCTCGTTCGACTCGTATGTAACTCAGCGCCCTGCCGAGGATGTGTGGATATTGGATTACATGCTGCAGTTTGTTTCAGTAGAGTTATTCTGACACAGTAATGGCAGTCTTTAAGATAATTTCAGACTTCCTCAATTTTGGTCATTTGGGGACCTGCTGACTGACTGGAGATGATGTGAGAACACCAGGAAGTCTGGTAAGCTGGGAAATTCTCAGTTTCTGCCTGATGTTGAACAGTTTGTATTGAACTATGATGATGTGATTGCAAATACAGCAACTATTCTAGAAGAACTAAAAAGAGAAGATAAACCGGCAGCTGCTTGATTAATATCAAATTATAGAACACAATTCTCCACCTTTCAGTGAGTAAAATGCTGAAGCTGCTGCCAGTTCTGGAAAGTGAAATGAATCACACATTTCTAATGAATTGAGATTGAGAGTACACTTAAAATGGAACATTTTTTTGCCTCAGTCAAGTTCCATCTGTGTTGCAGGGTTGGAAAACAACAGTGATTGGCGAAGCGAGTGCAAATGGAATGTTTTTATCAGTCCTACAAAACTATCAAAATGTATCGTCTCATTTCAAGTGCAGTTAACACTTGGCCACCAATTGTCTCTAAAGAACATTTCCCCCTGACAAACAGTGTGCTTCCTTTGAGTTACCATTGCATTACTCTATTTGTTCCCCTCGTACCATCTCACCATTTTTCCAATTTACTAGTCTTCTAAAACTAAATCTCCTTCCAAACTGCACAGTTCTCTCCCATCGATAAACACATGCTGACTCGGTCACGGCTGCATTTGTACCCAGTGGGAGACGTCAGTGCACGTGGTCATTCATCACTGATGGTAGAACTCTCGACGATGCTGTGCAACAGAATCCAACGTCTACACTTACGTTCTGGATGTTGCTGAAGGCGCTTCGCTCCAAGCTGAAGGGGTTCCTCTCTGCCACGTGTCCCATCTACCCATCCGTCTCAGGGGGTCAGTCATTCTGCAGTGACTGAACTCAGGAGGATTGGAGCAGCAGGAGTGAGATGAGCCTGGAGGGGATCTTCTCACCCTGAGACGACTGATTACTTCACAGGGACTAAGTTATGCTAATGCATTCATCTCCAAAAGCTCTGTGATTATTTAGAGTTCCTCACCAACTGTTTTAGATTTCGCTTTCTAGTTTCCTTTTTTTTTTAAAGTTTAAACCCACTGATTCATTGGCGTGGCGTTTTCAAAGCTGAGCGAGATGAGAAAGGGAAAATTCTGGAGATTGTTACATTCCCAGCCCTTATTTTAATGTGGCCTTCGTGTTTGAATATATGCAAATCAAACTATGCCCTCTTCTTTTCCATCCAAATATCCCATGTTGCAGCGTTGCATTATGACAGAGGGCTGAAACAGAGTAGTTGATATGCATACAGTATAGGATTTCCATTATTTCCCTGGCCCTCTAAATTGCATAATGTTTTATTTAAAAGTTTCTAACACTTCCCCTTTAGTCTCCATAAAGTTTGCGTGTCTGTGGCTTTTTTCCCAACCTCTGCATGAATAGCGAACCCCCTGATGTTACATTCGGCCGGTTTTGATTCCACCTTGTGTTCTGCATATCATTTGCAGCGAGGCGGCATTCCAGTCAGGGTGTGGTGTTCCTGTGAAGCATCATCAGGGGATATCAGCATAATACCAGCCTGAATACATTATAGCACATTCCCTCTAATCCTCGGCACACTGTAATCAGAGGAAGCTGGGCTTCCTACCACCGTGACCACACAAACACACACCATTGGTCTGCAAAGGTGAGTGGGAGCCAGCGTGGCAGGGAAGAAAGAGCAAGGGTAAAGGAGTCTGGGGGAGTAAATGGGTCTTTGAGTTAAAGCAACAAAGATATGGAGAAAGTAAACAAAAGGAGACAAGACTGAGCGTGCTTAAATGCACACATTGTTTTATGGTTGAAGATGTCTGATCGCGCGTCCAAACAGATTCACTGGAATGGAACTGATGACTCACACAGAAGAGTTGTCCTCCACAAATCCATCAACCTGTAGCTGACATAATATTGGTGGCACAAACATGTTTCCTGCTCGGTTTGCTGTCCTTGAGGACACAGTCCTCACAAACATAACCAATCATAACCACAAACAATACAAAGAGTATCAAGGTGATAGTAAAGCCGCTGATGTTGGCTGAAAGGCTCCTCGCCTGCACAAAGTGAAGCTACAGGTATGTTTTTTTTCAGCTTTCTAACGTGAAGCTAATTATCATTTGCAATGTTTATGTCACTTTTTGATAAACAGTAAGTTGATTGATTGAGTTTAACCTCTGTTATTGTGGAATTCATGTAGGGGCCCAATCCTTTATATATCTCAGGCCATTGTTTTATTCTCCATCGGTCTTTCATGGTCTTCCATCGGCCTTTCATGCACCCATTTTCTGTAAAACACGTCTTGTTTCTAATGAGGGTCACAGGAGGTGCTTGAGCCTTTCCCAACTGTCTGCGGTCACATCTGGGGTTGCCATTCTTATTGCAATCGCAGGACTGACCTCGAATCGACCTTGTTGTTATGAGGTGTTTTTAGAAACCGCTGCAGCACCATGCTGCTATTTCCTGACATTATACACCTTTGAAACTCTGTTTCAAAGCCTCCAATAGTCCATTTTATGAAACTGTACAGATTTTGAGGTGTTTTTTTTTCGTCAGGATGGAAGACATCTGTCAATCAGACATGTAATAAGTTAAAGGTTTCTAGTTGATTACAGGGTATCTGGGAAAAAAAACAGATTATTATCTGTTTTTTTTAATTATTGCTTATTTTGTTTTGATAAAATATCGGTGAATTATTTTGTGTTTAGATGAGACATTTTTATCAAGTTGGGCTTAGAAACCAATTGTAATTGAAACACTACTCTTCATAAACATGGAAACTTTCTGCGGTATCAGATTTATACAATAAATAATCCGGGGCAGAAAGAGGTGATGGTTGAGAAACTAGGAGAAATATAAGAAGTCTCAAGGAGATTTAAATGGATTCCGCAGACCTGTGGGGATTTGCAGAGAATTTAGAGGAGATTTCTGGAAATGAGAGCATTGTCCAGATGCGATGAAGCTAGTAGCATCTGCAGCATTAATTACAATAGCAGCCCCCCATCCTCCTGCCCCCCCGTGTCTTCCGCACAATACCACCTGTTTTCTTTAAATGGCACCACAACACGTGAGCATTGTCCAGGAAGCTGCATCCAGCACCGCGGCTGATGCAATCACGTACAACTTGCTGCATGCCCCCACTCCCCCTATTTCCTGGTCTCCATCTATTAACCCCCCTCCCACTCTCCCTCTCCCCGAGCCACTGCACACACACACACATCCCTGCTGGTATCTTGATGTCTTATCTATTAGGACGTGAAAGTGAGGAAGAGTGCAAATACAGGCTCTGTCACGCAAGATTTCTTGTTCACGTGGTTCGTGTCTCCCCGGCTGAATTGATGTGGCGAGCCGATTGCTTCGCTGATGAAGAGGCCTCAAGCCCTGCAAGACCCACAGTGCGCTCCGTCCGTTTCCCAGCGCGTCTGCTGCCGTGTCAACACCACGCGCCCCCACTTCTATGGCCGCTCCTCTGCATAACGCTGCTACCTGGAATCCTGAGATTAAATCGGCTCACCTTGGATCGTCATGCTGCTCTGATGGAAGCATGGTGAAATCGTACCAGAGATTAAGCCCGAAGCATATTTGAGCTGCGACGTGGGCCCCTCCCTACTTCTGGAAGTTGGGATGAGAGTAGGACAGTGTCCATAAAATAGCACGGAAAGTAATGCAGCAGCATCGCTAAAGGAACAATCAGCAAAGAGGATTTGTGGTTAAGACACACTAACACACATAAAAAAAGCAACGGACAGCTTTTGGTGCAGATTTCCCTTCCAAACCCAAGTGGTAAAGTCACGGGCATGGAGGTGAAGGATTGATGGGGTTGCAAAAGTAGAACAAGCCTCTTATAGTTGAAGATCCCAGAGAGAGAGAGTTTTCATCTGACAAACACACTACGCATCTCTATTTAACCCACAAGCCACCAGGCTTTGCTGGCCCAAATACAGACAGGCAATTAAAGCATTTAGGTGTAAATTTGACATTTTCCGCTTTGACATGGGCACACAACACAGACTTGTTTACTGTAGCATACAGATTCCCTGTTTTAATGGGTTTTACACACACACCCACACACACACCGACACACACATGAATCCATACAGAGATCACGGAAGTGAAATACGTCGTAGATGGAGTAAGATCAACAGCAGAATAAGCCACAGTGAGAATAATATCACCACTAATGAACTCTGAGATAGAGGCAGGATGGAGATAGAAAACTACATTTCCCTTTTTTCCCCCCCTGACCTCCTGCTGCGAGTCAGCAGCTTTAATTCTCCTGGTTATGTTGGGAGCCAAACAGCAACAGTGAATAAACAAGATTACCCATTTGAACATGCCAGTAAATCTTATCATATTGGAGCAGAGAAGGGGGGGCAGGACCACAGCAAGATGGTTTACGGAGGTTGAGACGCGGGCAGGCATGGTTGCTAAAAAGATTCAGATTTCTCTCTTTGCTTTTTTTTTTTTTTCATAAATTGTTCTTCGGCTGAAGACGGCAGAAATGGTGGCTCGCCTAAGCTTGGAGCACAGTCTTTATCAATTGTTGCTCTCTGTTAGATGCTAATCTAACCACCGAGCTTACAGAAATTTTGCATGTAGGCATTTTTGTTCCCACAATTTCCTGGTGGATCCAGGCACAATCAGTGGGCGCCTTTTAGGGCAAATGAATATCTGTCCACCCACTGACGGTAAAGCCGCTGTCATCAGTTGGAAGTGGATTTAAAAGAGATCAAATGTTGAAATCTTTGGCTATTTTTGTGCTATGCTGCCCTGTCCTAATTGTCTCCCCGGATGTGAAGCGATACGAAGCTAAAGCCTCTTGTTACAAGGCCGTGAGCCTGAATTGCTCCTTAGCATGGAGGAACCCAAAGTTCTCCAGCATGTTTTAGGCTGCAGGGAGTCAAAGACCGCCAAATCCCCCACCCCCCGGCTGCTCCAGACAGGAGCAACCTTCGGCGATGTGCGACAGATTGGTTAGTCAGGGAGCAATTTCTGATTGAATCGTGAACGTCACGCTTCATCATAATGAATTCTTGTGAGTGAGATCATCAGAGGCAGTTTTATGAGACCATAACCTGCAAATAAGATGATTACGACAGCATAATGTCGGTTGGGGGCAGGGTAAGAATTGTAAATGTACTGGGCAGAGACGGCAACAAAAGTGATAAGGGATTTATTAATACACAGGCCTTGTTGCCACGCTACATTTGACGTGAACACGCGAAGAAGATTATAAGACCGTTTGTGGGGGTTGTGCAGCGTCCCCTCCCCATGCAACTGATAAAGGGATGACAAAAAGAGGGGAAAGAGAGATTCCTTTTTGCCCATCTCTGAGCCTGATTCTGAGCTCCTCAAATCCCCGTGTATCTCATGTTAAATCCGTGTAATGTGGATTATGACCTGTTGAAACATATATATATGGTTATATCACAGGAACAGATTGGGGCAGACTTATTTGCTAAATCCGCACTTGTTTGCCCCGGAAAACAAGACATTTCTCAGTGAACGGTTAGTAGGTCAGTGTGAAGAAGCATTCTTAATACCAGTTCATTAGATGGACATGAGTGCTTCAGTTTCAACATCTGGGGCTGCTTTGGGTCGGTTATGAATGTGATATGCTTTTTATTTTGACAATAACTCCAGAGGAGACTCAATTCTTTGAAATTGCAATATATTTTTCTTGTGCCAACTGTATATACAGTGACATGGGAGTCTAGTTGCCATTCAGTCTAATTCAATATTGCTGTAGGAAAGAATCTCCTCTACGTCTCTACATTTATTTACATAGAACAACATCCGCATCTTAAATGCTTTCCTGTGTGGTGGTTGGGAAACGGCAGGATAAAACAGCAGCTGTAGTTACATGCATTAAAATTCTCCCCTAGGAAATGTGGAACATAACTTCTGCAACCTTTGCTGTTGTCAATAATGAGACAAGCCATTTTATTTACAAGACGCAAGAACCACAATTCCAATTTGCTGTGAGGGACTTTACAACCTGTGTTTTCTTTACAAGCACTTTTTTGGCCACTGATTGGGGAATATTGCATCTCTGTTATGAGCCACTTTAATTCACTTAAAGTTAGAGTATTTTGAGGTTTGATTAAACACTCAAACCCTGGATTTTTCAGAAAAAAAAATCATAACCTATGGATATTGCATCAGCCAATAATTGTAATCTATAGAATGGATGGTTTGGACTAGAAATGTGACCTCTTTTAGACTTTTTAGACTTTTTCTGTGACTATTAGCATCTGTGACTATTAGCATCTAAGCTTTAAGGAATCCCCATTGACCAGTTGTATTATCTTTTCATTTTGTCACAGAGGAATGGGGGGGGGGGGCGAATAGGCTTAAAGGGTTAAAAGCCTGGCTTTAAAACTTGCTGCATGCGGCTTGCTTTTGCCAGAATGTTGCAGTCTTTTGGGTGTTTCACTACTCATGTATACACTAGGCGGTGGACTCCTCACTATACCTCTGCTGCTGTCTCTGGGGAAAAGGGATTTTTGATCCCCAATTATGACTCTCACAAAATGAGGTTTGAAGCTAGACAGTTTGGCTGCGAATAAGCTTCAGATCCAGCATCTGCTTTGAATTCCTTCTCTCGTTCATTTTTAGGACTTAATTACCTGTGAACCTTTCCAAGTCAGGTTTCATAGTACCACTTTAATACAATGTGTTTCCACTTCATGCATTTTTTCCTTATTGTGCAAATTTCTTTATTTATTTTTTGTTGTTTTTTGTTGCTGCCGGTGCCATATCCTTCATTAATGTTTTTCCCTCCTGCTATGAAACTAGCCATAAAACTCATGCTGAATGGTGACTGAGGAGACATCAGCATCAACACCTGCCGCAGTGGGAGTAGAAAAGCCTGAAAATGTTTTCCAATCCAGCAGAATGAATAAATCATCAGATAGCCCTTCCTTACCTCACGCATTGATCTCTCGTTGATGTTGTGATGAGCTCAACCCAGAGACAAACGGTAGCCTGGTGAGAATGGTGCTTTACCAGCTTGGCCGGCCAGAGAAAGCCAGCAGCTGTTGACTGTAGGTGAGCAGAAGGCTGGAAACCACAGCGACTATTAATTACCTGCTTGGAATATTTGCATAGAAGTCACATTTAGGCTCCATCAGCCACCCTCCAACCTTCCTCTCCTCAAAACAAAACTTGATCCATTTTGGAACCCTTATCTCGCAGCAAAGATGGTTGCAGGCACAGTCTGGAAGAGACAAGAGGAGAACACATGGTGCATTATGGAAGTTACATATTTGAATATTTGATTGTGCATGAAGCACGTAATAAACAAGATGTACTATTCATCTCCATTCTTACGCATGACCCTTCTAATGTGGCGGCAGTTGATTGCGTGGACCTACGCATGCTGGTGTGCGTGCACACGCTCTGGTGCATATGCAAGTGGCGACTGAGTGGAGCTGTTTTCAAGCTGCCACTGATCACATCGTTGCAGGGGCAATGACCACGCTTATTGAATGGCTGCCGGAGTACTTTAATGAGGGAACATTACCACACCAAATAATGAAAAATTCATGTTACAACTCGGTATTGGTGCGGACGGCTTTCGAGAATTTCATTTACTGTTTGATATTCTTACTTGCCAGCTCAGCAGGCGCTATTGTATGATTGGAAGAGAAACAAGCACGCACGCACATGTGCACAAATACACACCTGCACGCGCACACACTTAGGGCCGAAAGCCCAAGCTATTACTGTGAATAGTCTGTAGACACAGCAGCACAAGTGGAAAAGTGTGTTTGTATGTGTGCCTTGGTGCTTTGAGTGTGTGTGTCTGTGTGTTTGTGTGTGTGTGTGTGTGTGTGTGTGTGTCTGCGTGTTTGTGTGTGTGTGTGTGTGTGTGTGTGTGTGTGTGTGTGTGTGTGGGTATCTGTGAGCAGCACACACAGGTGAAGGCATACACGCTGAATGCTAAATGATCTTTCGGCCCATCTCATTGGCATTGGAGAGCTTGTACACCTCTGATAAGTGCATTTATGGAAAAGTCAGCACAGCTTTATCTCGTCAATGCAGGTTAGATCACAGATAAAAGGATTGGACTCGAAAAGGTAAATAAAATATAAAATTCAGGCCTGAGATAAGACACCAGGCTCTAAGCTGCACTAACTTAGCTGAGACTCTCAGCGCATCGTCCCTGCTCATCATCAGTATGACCCTTATCGTTAAACCAGGGCTCTGTATGGGGCCCTACTCGGGGCCTCCAGGAGCGACCAAGATAACATTTTCCTGGAGAAACCACTGATGTGCTTACGCTTCCCCTTGGCTGTTTTAGAAGTCTCCCATGCTGTAAAAGAGTTTTCCCTCAGGGCTACGGTGAAACAATTGCCCTGGCAAACATTAACAGCATAAAATCTCAGATTTTAATAAAACATTTGTCCCATTTGTTAGCTTAGGTGGTTGAAGCAATTGGCAAAAGCTTCCATTTTTGCAAAGGCTGTATTTAAATTTTTTTGTAATTTTGCTTTTTAAGAGCATCAAGCTAATGACTACTCGTTGCAATCATTGCAAACAGCAGCTCTGGCATTCCTTTAAAAAAAGAGATAGCAAAATATATTTTTTTCAATATTCATTTCTAAGAATTACAATATTTGGATCAGTTACTTCCGTGGTAATGAGATTGGGGTGTTGGCACATTTATGGTATTGGACAAAACTGAACTTTGTCTAGATTTCAGACACAAATGTGTCTGGCTTCTTCCCAAGATGACCTTTTTTTCACGCTGCAGAGTGCCATTTCTCCCTGTCAGCTATTTAACTTCTGTTTAAATTCCCCTGCGGTGTGTCATCGCAAGGAGCCACAGTGTAGCAAAGCTGCCAAGGTGACCTGGAAGTCGGTGTACGACGCCATTGTTGTAAAATATCAATATTTGGAGCTGGCATATTGATGATATCTCACAGAGAGAGATTCATCTCTCCTGCTGCCACACTGTTTTGATAGTCTTCCTTTGTATACATTACTTCCATTGTATTCTTTTGAAAACCGTCTTTCTCTTTCTATTACCGACACCCTTTTCTATGCTGCCAAAGCTCTCCGTCCGTGCTTCTTCCCTGTGTGGAAATAAGACTCCAGCAGTGGACCCTTAGGGTGATGCTGATGGAATGCATTTGAGGGGCCAGCAGCTTCCTCTCTCCAGCCTGCATGCAAAATCATCCCAATGGGGAACCACTGGCTCCTGTTTACATCACCAAGAGGGGTGCAAACGCCATGGTAACACCAGTGGACCCCCTTAAAACCTTTGGCAGACGGGTCTGCACAATCACCGCCAGTTAACACGTTTACTGTTGGATCGAGAAAAAAGCTGAAGAGGAAATTGGCTCAAAGAGTACTGGCACACGTTGGGGCGCAGTGAAAGACTGTATTTTAATTCCTGTTTCATGTTTCTTGACTTGAAAATTCAATTTATGAGCATAACAGAATGAAAGATGCCTTAGCGGCGACCTATACTGTACATATGAATCCCGCTGGTATCAAGTCGTACGCTGTATGCAAACAATCCAACAAGCTACGATGGCGGAAACGGTTATTCAAAAATGTCTGCACACAAACACAAACAAACACAAACACACACACACACACACACACACACACAAATATGGGAATTGCACTTTTATTTTCTCCCTGGCAGAGTGCTCAAGAGATTAAGTGCAATTCACATCCCATTTTTTTGTGAGACTAAATACTCTGCCCAGGTCTGCACAAAAATAAATAAAGAATGAAATATTATTATTGATTTCCTCCGTGTATTTTTGCAGAGTGACCCTGGCACTTAAATATTCATAAGCCATTAAAAATAAAAGAAGCACATTTAGTACATTTGGCCTGTTGTTATGCACAGCAGCATCTACCATCCGTTCGGTCCAAGAAGCTGTCCCACTCAAAGGTGGAATGCTTAGCTAACAGCAAAACACCATTAGTTTCTCACATGTTCCCTGCTGATTGCCGGTTGATAAATATTTGTTACATGAGCTGTTGTTGTTGTTCAAAGAATGTCATTTTCTCTTCAGACTTAGAAAGTTGCATTCCATCTCAGCACTGAACGCTTCATCGCTCGGAAAACAAAGGCAAAGGCAGGAAAGCCTTGGGATTTCTAATTAAGTTCACGAAGAGAGAACCGGGCACATTCTTGTGTGTTTTTTTTGCTGATGAATGAGGGAGTGGGAGAAGGTGTCGATGAAACCGGCGAGGCGCCGAGCGAAATTTGAGCGGCGCTGCTTTTAAAAAGCGGACTTAGTTCATTTTCTGTCTATGCAGTGATGATCTTCAACTAAACAGATCACTGCATATTTTTCCTCGTCATCTTATTTTCAATCTCCAGCGAGCTTCTTGGATGCCTTTCATTACAGGAATGGGCCTCGCTGGCTCAGTGTGAATCCCCCCATCTCCAGAAATTATGCATTGGCTGTGACGCGCCCTGCTGAATCCCTGCTGGGCCCGAGCGGCGTTCTGGGATGCAACCCAAGTCTAATCATCCGACACAAGTTTAAAAGTAGCCATGGGTAGTTTTTCAGCGGTGGGGAGGAGGGAACCACCGTGAGGGGGAGGGCGGCCCTGCAGATATACTCTGCAGAGGCGGCTCGAGCTGCCTTCCATTGCACGGAGCGGGGCAGGTAATAAAAGGAAGAAACGCAGACGAGCGATCAGCCCGCAGGTCTCGCTGCTCTTGATTGGTTCCTGTGTGTTTTTCTCTGAGTTCTGGGAATGTGTGATTTGTTTCTCCTGCATTTACTGCTTCACACAGTGAGGTAATGTTCCGTCTGCAATGGGAGCGTTTACAACTAACAGCATTCAACTTACAATACAGTCATATGACATTGCCCTGTCCTGACACTGGAGTAATTAAATTAACTAACTAATTGCAGTTTTATGTGTCTTAATTCACAACTCTGATTAAGTCTCTGTCATTTTGAAACTATTTACAGATGCTTCCCCCGCATAGATCATGGAGGGCTTGTGTTATCTCTTATTTAAGTTTCATTACACCACCATGTTTGTTTGCTAGCCACAATATTGTTAGCTAATGATTCAAGTTTCAAACAACTTTACTGTCCGTCACATAGTGACAAGTCAAAACGTAAAAGCCAAAAAGACGTAAAAAAAACAAAAAAAACACACATTTAAACCAATATTTACATAATCCACACACCCACACACATCAGTGGGGGGGAAAAAAACATCACTAAAAAAATCACTGTTGCTGAGTTTTAAAAAGTGCACGTTTGACTCTTGTTACAGAGCTGCCCTCATGACTTACCCCTGAAGCCACTCCCTGTCCAATCAGCAGCCTGTGATCTGTTGACGTCGTGTTTTTGCCCTACTCTGCTTTTTCCTAGATTATGGAAAAAGTACCAAAGGCCGTGGCCTAATGGAAAATCCTAAAAACCAAGGGAAGTCAAGTCGGGAAGCCGTATCAGACACCAGCAACAGGCTTAAACTAGTGATCAAACTCTATAATGGTTCAGCTGAGTGTTTTGAACGAGAATATACTGGTAACTATGACAGCATCGGTCGAATAACAGTAGGCTTAGATGATAAATAAGGTTGGCCCATATATAAAATTCAATCAGTGTCAAAATTACAACAATTGTCACCCTTCAGATGTTATGCTAGCTAATTACAGCCCTTCACAGCAGCATCTTATCACTCAGAACACTGTCAAACACTGTCAGCGGTCTGATTTTCACTGCTGGAACAGGGCCCCTCGTCAGAAGGCTCAGGATCACCAAGACACAGGCTGTAATCAGCAGCTGATCACAGTCTGCAGTAAGACAATAAGCACACCCCCCACCCCCCAATATACCCCAATCATTTACTCCTGATCCGTTCATTTGTAGGCCAACTTCAGTTGGTTAAGCCAGTAAAGTCTTTCAGCTCCAGCGAGGTTCATCACTCCTGAATATGCTTAATCACAAGCAAAGCTGTCTCTCAATCAGGGAAAAACATCACCAATTAAATTCTGGTCCTGTGACCAACCTCACAGTCCAGTTCTAGCTTGATTCCACACAAAAAAAAGTCGGTTGATTCCTCTTTAATCCAGTTTGATTTATCAGATTTTCAGCATACATCCTGATGTTTGTAGTCTTAAAAATCATATTTTCCCTCGTAGCTCCATGGTGTGATTATGTTTAAATAGGACATCTATAATTAGGATTCCAAACTTCCACAGTTTACTTCCACAGAAGAATGATGATCAAACAATGCAAAAACAAATAGTAAGTAACATTAAGTGCTATTCTTGCCAGCAGCTTCCTTTCTGTCTGATTTCAAGTCGCTCACTTTTGCATTCGAAGGCAATCAGAGTTTTCCTAATTGGAAATTGGAAATTACTATTGGATTCCTGAAAGATTTCCTGATACAAACACCGGTGTCCTCCTCCTGTTGCAGCTGAGACACGTCAAGGCTCGGTGGCCCTTGCATGCTGTGCTCGTTCCAGAAATTGCAATTTGTGGTTCACGCCAGGGTCGCCACGACACGCAAAGAAAAGACCTCAGGCTGAAGGGGCGGGCCGGGTTTTGTCCGCTGCAGCTCAATGAAACAAATTATTTTGATATCGGGGAAAAGATATTTCTGGTACCCAAAACATCTTAATCGCTGCATTTTTAACCTTGGAGCAATAATCCACATTTACCCCACACGGTATTAAAATGTGCTAAATTCGAAACGAATCTCTTTAGCCGCACTGCCGTCGAAATGTAAATTTGCCTTTAATTTGTTCGCCACTGGTTTACAGCATAGATGCTCCACGTTAGTGGACAATTCAGATCACTTTATTTTTATCTTACACTGACATCTAGTTTTTCTTTAACTACAACTGATGAATGGAGCTACACTCGAATGAACTAACAGAACATTAATCTTTCCTTGATTCCAACACCAACCCCCCCCCACAACCACCAACCCATAATTTAGGTCGCAGCTAAGCCCTGCCAGCTGAAAAGAACATGTGTAGAAAAAAATACGAAAGAAACGGAAAAAATATGGAAGGAATCAAACTTGGATCCTTTTGTTTTGAAATCGGATCACTCGCGGCGTAATTGCGAAACAGCGATGCGACGGGGCGGATGTTTGACGCAGGCCAAGAATACAGTTATATTTGGGCCCAGCAATAAAAGAAGAAAGGCGGGCGAAGGCTGAAAACAAAGCCAACTACAGCACATTAGCGGCAGGCTGGTGCCATTGTCTGCAGGAGTCCAGTAAAAGCGTTCCCAGGAAGTAGGAAACCAACTCGGTTTGTGGAAGGTGAAAGTGGCAGCAGATGGTGCATCTTGTGTTTTATGATCCAGCGAGAAGCTCGTAAGCGTGTTGTCTGGGTCCTCAGCTCTGCTCACAATACAGTGATCAGCTGTCATCTCTCGCAACACAACAGGCAGGGATGTGTCTTTTAGACGTTTGGCCACCTTTCTTCTCCACTTCCATCCCTCCGCTACCTGTCAGGTCTGTCATGCACCGCCGTGGCTTTCCTGCAGGCATGCCGCTTCTTCTCCTGGGCTCAAACGTTCCCCAGCACCTTGGATGTGTACCTCTCAGGGGGGAAGGCAAAAAAGAAAGCCCAAGAGCAAGGGGAACAAAAAAGGAGTGTAGGAAAGGCAAACGATTGGATAGATGGGGGGGAACAAGATGAGTTTTCATGTTCGCAGCCTGTCCTTTTGATGTACACACCAAAACAACCCGAGGCCCACAGCAGCCAGTCCCGGTGGCTAACATGACAGTCAACTTGGCAGCCAGTCTGCACGCTTGAGACTCCACTCCGCCTCTATTTCCGCCCTGTCCTATGCTGTGCGCAGCTGCCGTCCCCTCCCTATCCCTGTGTCCCACTACCCAGCCTTTCTATCTCACACGCCAAGGCACACTTCGCACCCCTGGTTTAACACCTCCATTCCTGCCAGCCAGATTGGTGATGGTGCCAGTAGTTTTGGAAACAACTTTAACACCACAAAACTGGCACCAGTTCACTTAAAAACCAAGAAAATAAATAAATGCCCACCCAACTTTCTTTGGAATGAAGAAAAACTGAAAATCCTCATAATACCGGGGAATCACGGTTGGGCAGTCCCCAAAAGGAGGATACGTGCAAACACACACACACACAAGTATAAACAAGCAAGTGTGAATCATTTCCATTATTAATTTCAGTACAATGATAATGTCGGTGCCAAATAAAATTACAAAAAGGCAAAGAATGCTAATTAAGATATGGATAATCATTATATGCACACATGGGCAGCAGTGTGATCATCGCTGTTATTGTTTTTATTGTCTTTCATCTCGGTTAAGAGGCGATGAAAATCAATGGCAGGCGCTCCCGGCGGCTTGGCAGCTGACTGCAGCCGGCTGAAGAGATGACTCTCTGGTATAGCTCTCTTTTTCATTACACGCACACACACACACACGAGGGCCCGTCCACATGTGTAATCACACAATGAGCACGCACGGACACACAATCTCGCTTCACTATTGGCTTCCGCAAAAGGAGATCGCTATCGGTCCGAGGCAGGGCTTTAATTGATCTCAGTCACAGTTTAATGCGAGGCGAGGATTAACTGTTATCGTTGGAAAGAAAAGAGGGAGAGGGGAAGGGTTTGGGGAGGAGATATTACAGCCCGTGACGTTAAAACCCGGCGCCCTTGATGACAGGAACTCTGTGACGTGACCCACAAAGATGCGACCCGGCTGCTGGGAAAGCACGGACGGAGATCTGGGCAGCAGCGAGATGGGCGACATCAAGCTGAACTTAATCCCAATTTCCCTGTGAAGTCTTTGGCCAGATCTCGGCTATTTCTAGCCGTATGTGGAGCGAGGGATAGAGCCGATGCCAGGCTTTGGCTGCTCTATTTAAATCCACAACTTGTTATTGGGCTTCATTGGAATATAAGAGACATGAAAGGGAGGCACATTTCATTATTGGCAGGTGAATCATCAGAGAGTTAAAGGACATAAAAAGAAGAGCCCAGGAAAAGACATGAAACTCTCTCTGCGTCACCGCATCCTGAGTCTGCAGTCTTTGCAACTCTCTGTGGTTCAATAAAACAGGAGATAAATAAGGTATAGGGCAGACACTAAATTACAAAGGTTCAAAACACACCGGTGTTTCCTGTGGAACAGGGATGGATATAACTTCTGTTTTTTTTACTCACAGATTTCAAAGTGTGCTTTCACTGTAGTTTAAATGCCAGGTTGACATGAAAAAAAGAGTATGGCATGCCAGCTGGTAACGCTTCAGACTGAATAGGGAAGAAAAGCATCACTGGCTCCTTCATTGTTTCAGCCTTTTAACCAAAGAGAACATTGTTAAATTCCTAATCAGACAAAAAGAAACACAGAACTTGGAGACAGGGACACAGAGAGCAAACGAGCTTCATGGGTAGCGGTTGAGCAGCTGGCGGCGGCTACGATCTGAAGCGGAGCAGATCTTCTGGCCACAGATCGGTAGCGTCTTCTGCTCCTCTTTCCTCCTGCTGGATGGTTCTCTCATTCAGTTCTCTGCTGACAGAAAACTATAGTTCAAGAGGCTCTTAACAGTGTCTCTCACCCCACTCCACCCCCGGCCGCCTGCTTTGCTCAGGGTTCCCAAGACAACACTAAACCCAAAGGATGGATGAAATATCAGAGGTGGCGAAATGCTCCATTTCTCTGCTGAGGTTCCAGTAAATGAGCTGAAATTTGAATTGACGTTGGTGCTGGGCGCGTTTGCAACTTTGTTGCGCAAACAGTCGATATTGCAATATAATCAGCTGCAATACGGGCAGAGGGATGAGAGCGTGTCAGCATCCTTCGACGGCGTACTTTGTGATGTTAACGCGCTGAGCTCTGATTGACATGCGATTGATTCCCATATTATACAAGCTTATTAAATTACAATGTTTTATACCCAGCAGTTGGGGCATTATACTGTACAATCTAACACGCGAGCACCTTTACGAGCGCCAGACATCTCTGTGCCCCGAGTCATCCAGGGCCATAAAAACATATTTATGGGAGCATCAGGCTATTGAGCCACAGAAATGTTTGCCATTTTCTCTGTGCTCCATGATTCTACCAGAGCGTCAAGATTGATTCTGAGAGCTCCTACCGTGTCACCCTCCATAAGGAATATGTATAATTCAGCAGCTTGGTTTTTTTTCTCTGCCCCTTTCTTTTTCAAAACAAACACGCGTGCTATAACTAGACCCCAGCAACCAAGGCATTCAAAGAAAAGGGTGTAAAAATGGGTCATCTGCTCGGGGGACAGACAGTAAAATGGGGTGTTGCGAAATTAACAATATTGCTGATTTCATGCAGCTTTTTTTTAAAGCAATCTGCCACAGTCAGGTTTGCTGAAAACACATCTCCCATGTTGGTCTTCATGCAGAATGCTCTGACAGACAGTCAGAAGTGGCCGGACGCTGCCAGCTAAACCACCATCAGCACCGATTCTGCTCGGCACTCGTTAGCCTGTCATTTCCGATGGTCTCGGTGGTGGTGCGAAGTATTACCTGAGCCTGGTGGGCACGCCACCGCTGGGCTGTGTTGTTCCTTAGTGCAATTGTGTGTTTCTGCATGAATAAATGTATATATATACACACATAACCATGCATCGGGCGGGAGTTTTTGAGTTCACTTAGTGTGTTTTTCTGCCGCATTCCCAGCAAACAGAGGGTTCACAAGGCTAGGCACGACTACAGTCATTACATCCACACTCTCGCACAAGCAGATGGCAAAACAGATGATCCTCGCTCATCTCACTCAGGACCATCCATATTTATTTCATGGTTGCTGGCCCATGGACTCCCTGCGCCTATCACTTCTCCATGAGTGCTCTGGCAGGGAGATGGCTGCCGACACACACACACACACACACACATATATATACATACACACACACTCATACTTTGTTTCAGAAACAAAGTGGGCATGAAAATGGAAGTGAGTGAGGGAAAAAAAGAAGCTCGAGTGATCGCAAGAGAAAGCTGTGACAACCCAAAAGCGGGAAACAATAGAACGTGCCGATGGTCTCTCGTCAAAGCGGTTAAATAACTTCACATTTATCAACGACAGCAGCAAATCTATGTGTTGTTGTGAGCTGCTGTTCATGAGTAAGATTCCAGTCGATGCTTCTTGACATGATTTATCCTGCATCTTACGGTGTCAATAAATGAAAGGTCTGATTGGCCCAGCGCGGAAACTGGATAGAATGGCTCTTCACTTCCTCGTTGCCTCTGATCTCCCCTTACTTACTGGGGGAAATGAGCGACTGAGCACAAGGCAAACTCACAAAAAGCCATATACATTACTATCCAATCCCCTGGAGCTAGGCCAGAACTAAAAGGCCCAAATTGGTCTGCTCCAAAGCTGTTTAATGGAACGCAGTATGGCAGGAGCCATTTTTTAACCCACTTGACCAGCTCAACGCATTCTGCATGACATCAGTGCAATATAGCTTTTGCTGAGGCAGGAAAGTTGGACCTTTTACTAGGTATCCTAATTATCCTCATCCTCACTTTTCTGTTTTATGTATAGACGTGCACATTAATGGGTGGATTCATCTGCCACTTTCATCAAATCTTACCTTGGCCGACTGCTCACCCCTCTCCCTTTGCTCTTCTTGCTCTTATTGGGGATGTCTCAACACATACTTCTCGGCTTTGCCAGATCTGGCGGCAGTCGTGGACGATGGATGAAATTTAGGTTAATCATTGAAAGTGACACGGAGGTGTCCCCCGGGGGCCAGCAACTGAGTGAGCAACTCAATTAGGAGCAAACAATCTTAGACAGGGGAACCCATGCAGGCTTGATTTCTGCAGGCTTCTGGGGCGAGGGAGGGGAGGTCTCAGCAAAGTCCCCCTCTCAGCTCTCCCTGGGCAGGCGCTGAATTCAGCACTGGCACTGGCAGAGCCAGGGGGCAGAGTGACCATGTGCTCCAGTTACTCTGTCCCAGATGATTCACCATAGCTGAGGGAGGGCTTCAAGCAGGACATGTGACGCACATGCACAGATGAGTGGACAGCAGCTTTGTTCCATTATCAGTCATCCATGGGATTCAGGGACCGGGTGGGTGGGGAGCAGGAAGGGGCGGCAATGTGGGAATCACAAACACAATCAAAATGAAACACCATTTCCAACCCTGCCTTTACCCTGAGCCAGAGTCAGGGAGGGCAGCATAGTGGAATTGGTGATAAGGACAGATGGTGGCCATACTAGAAGCAGGGATATAGAAAAAGCCTCAAGGATAGATAGCTGCATCTATCGAGGCAATGAAAGGGCCCTTGAGTCCAAGTGTCATCATTTCCAATGGCAACAAGTAGATAAAAACAGTTTGTGCCTATGGCAGAACTCTGCTGTTAGGAATTTTTTTCAACCCAAGGACAGGGGAAGTATAAAAAGTGCTAGTAACACCTGTTTGTGTGTTCTTGTGATGTTGAAAATATATAATATGTTATAGCGTATCATTATAGCTGTGAAAGCACGAGGGAAAGAAACAGCCAAGCTAAATCTTTATGCCTTTGGCTCGGACCCTTCGTGAGTAATGAGAGAAGTTGCCAACAGCAGCCTCCTAATCAGTTCTCCTAAAGGGATCTCTCATCAAGACATGTGACATGTGGAGAGAATCCATAACGCGCTTTAGCAGGTAGTTTACTTACAGAGATCTTTCCTGTGCATAAGTTCTTTAGTGTGGGTGTGCCTCTGGGTGGAAGCATTGGCAGACCTCTCACACCCTTTAAAGCTATAGAAGAGAGGCGTGGACAAGAGCTCTAAAATAGCCATCTCCATCCTCTTTGTGAGTGTCTGTTGAGTGCTTTTGTGTTTGTTTTCTGAATATCTGTTCCTTGTTTTCAATGGAATTGAGCAGAGATCTCTCAATGTTACCAAGGATGTTAGTAGGAAAGAAGAGGGAGAAATGAGGCTGGGATGACTGGTCAGTCTCTATCTACATTCTGGCCAGAAGCAAAACCATTTCAATCTCAGACGTAGCTAAAGCTGTAATGACAGACCTCCAAGCTGTCAAAACCTTAATGTCTTCAATTATTATTTTCTATAAGTTGAATTACATTTTTAAAATACTTATTACAAATTGTTTAAACTTTGATAATGACAACAGATTATTTTTATTTCCATTATTTCTATTTTGAAAACTCATCAAAATTTCAGTGTACAAGAATATAGAGTTTAAGGACATCACCGAACGTAAATGAAAAAGTTTTTAATGACTTTGGACTTTGTGAGCTCTAAGTTTGGCAAATTAAAGCTCCTCCTCCATCCATACGCTGAGCCAGGACCTGCAAGGATGTAACTTGAAGAACCAGTGAGGCATACAGGCTGTCCCTAAACAGGAAATTACAACCATCAATCACCCGATTCATACTGACTGATGGCTGTTGCCTTTTCCTGTTTCATCCTCTCCATCTATACAGCAAATATGATAGCAGCCAAAGACTCTGCACTGTCTTGTGTCTTGCTACTGTTCTGCAGGTCCTGTTGCTGTGGTGATTGCAGGTTGTGGTGCCCTGACCTGTAGTCTCTCTAAAAGGATAATGAGCCTCATAGCTCCCCAAATGAATGATGCGGGGAGCCAAGGTTCAGGCTGTTTCCCAATAATGAGCTTCCACAAAAAAGCCATGAGACATTTTTAGCCTTTTCAATTTCTTACCAATTGTAACTAATTGTATAAGAAATAACTACAGTTCAAATATGCTAGGAGCCTTCAGCATGATCATGCACACCGATGAGCAGAACAGTGAGAGTAAACAATAAGAAATGCAACACCAGCTGACATTTTGAGGTCAGTGTCACTCTGCTCTTCATCACCGGCTCCTCAGAGTTCCTTATTTGCCTTAGCTGCTCGGAGGGGACACATTCCAACAATTTGTACACCGGGCTAATTATGATGGACGTATCGAGCAACAAACAAAACAACATATCAGCTACATTAAATCCCATCTGAGGGCAGTGAGCAGTGCAAACATGTCACTTACTCGGCCTTCCCCCTTGCCAACCATTAGCCCGCTCCTGAGGAGACAGCCAAGGTAGACAGTGCAGTGATTTTGGCCATCAGACACATGTCATCTTCCCTGAGTGGGTAAGGAAAAGAGGTGGACAGTGTAGCACAGAATTGGGTGTGTGTGTGTGAGGGGGAGATAAGCAGTAGAGAGGACAGTGCAATGCAACATGGAGTGCAAGTCTGTCAAGCTTGGATTCTTGTGACAGCCGCACATCTCCCGAAGAGCGGCTATTTGCCCTACTGTGGTCTGTGGTCAGAGATTACTGTGATTGTCCTCGCTGCACGGGCCCCCCAACAATGCTGCAGTGACAGATATTCGAACAAGCTGGTGCAGAAATTCATGTCTGTAAAGGTGTGTGCTGCAGGAGCCCTCTGAAATGAACTTTTCTTGGTAAAACTTGACATTAAAATGCTGTTAGGCTGCAAAAATGCCATTGTAGTAATTTGAATTATTATTATTGTTATCAGGATTCTTCAGTTACGCAAGAATTTGCCTTCTCAGTTGCCTTTGTTCAAACAACTTCTTGGCTTTGGAAAAGTGAATAGAAAGGGATTAGTAAGTAACTCGACAAAAATGAGCCACTTCAGCATGAAACAAAAGCGTGAACATCATCTTTACGTGAGAATCATCACAAAATGCCACTGTAGAGTAATGCCACCCATGCTCACCTCGTTATAGACATAAAGGCACCCATGGAGCAGTGATTTCGAATCACCATCATGAATTCAAAACAACTCCTTTCCTCACCTTGTTAGCTAATTAATGACACACACTGGTGGGAACTTGGACAAGTATAGCGGCCGCTGAGCGGTGGTTGCTGTGGTGGGGGGGCTTCCATCCCCATAGAGCACCGTGGGGTGGGGAGAAGTCTGGAAACTAACTCTGCATCCTCTAAACAGCCATCTAATAACAGCTCTCAGCAAGTCTCTGATTTCATTGGCACTTTGATGTAGCGGCTAATGGCCACTGACAAATAGGCTCGTACCCAGCTCATCGCATCGTGTCTTATTGTGTTTTGCCAGCCTCAGTAGGACCAAGCTTGGGTGTTACCGAGAATTGATTGAAAGTGACCTTTGTCAGAGTTGTGTTAAATCCACATTAACCCGCCTGGGATTAATGAGGAGAGAAGAGGAGGATCTATCGTGATCCAGCATAGACGACTTGAGCTGGAGACCTCTGAACGCGATATACCTTCACACGCCTCTGTTCCGCTTCACTCAGGATGCCGCCATGCCAGTGTTTAGTCAAATTTGGGGGGGTGCCACACTTGTTTAAAAACCCATTAATGAATGCTCCACTTCTGTCATCCTGTATTATGTTCCGCGTCAAAGCAAGAATAAAATACAACCCATCATTTCAGGCGTCTCCAACACAAACACACACGTACATGCACGTATACTCGGCCAAACATGGACCTGCGGTGTCAGAATGTTTACTTATGCTATCACAGTCTACTTGGGCTGTGGCTTGGCCAGCCAACCATAATATTTGCCGCCTGGTATTCACAACAGTTTGGACTCTGCTTTTCGGCGCAGTCTGCGCCCATCGAGCTAAGAGATTTCAGTTGCAGCGAGTGCACGTCAGCCCCCAGAGTGCACTAATCAATCATATTTCACGTCAGGCACGCGCTAAGCTACATAGGCCCGCCACCCTCCCGCCCTTTCCTCCAAAGGTTCCCTTCTTTCCTTGGCTCTCCGCGAGTCTCTTGAGTGCCTAGTGCGGGAAACACATAATGAAGCCGACGGGCTCTTCACACCAACAATAATGAGCTGGTTTGGTTGAGGGGAACCACAACTGTGGACTTTCCACTGAGGCACTTGAGCCAGTGAGAGACCAATAATGAACAGCACCTCAGAGATCTCTGTTAAATATACTCTTATTAAAAGGTCAGCACTGCAGCAGACTTGCACGAATAGAAATTCAGCACATATGGGATACAGTTTTTTGTCAGATTATGTGATGTCTTAAAGCAACAATAAAGCTCTGTTGCGGAACCGCTCTCAGCTAGCTCAATTACATTACAGAACATAAACAATGCAAAGGCATATCTGAAACAAAGATCCGCTTTAGAAGACTTTGATGTATTTGTGGATAATTTCCTCAATCCCCCCTCCCCTCACCAAGGCCCTCGGGACAACTTTTTAACTGATAGAAATCAGCTTTAGTGCGACTGGTCAAAATTTACTTATTCTCATCACAGAGCTTTCAAGTGATCATCCAACAGCAAAACGAATCTATTCTCCCCTCAAAAGGGTCCCCCTTTCATTTCAGTTCACGGGTCCACTTAATTTCAACACAACGTGCTTTAATAATGTGGAACGGCTGTACCCTTGAGCAATGTACTTTACCTGCATTTATCTGGCCTAACGCTCAGTATTGCAAATGGGTTCCAGAATTCGTGAGTCACTCGGGATGAAGATCTGTGCCAAGCCGTGGAAGAATAACACTAATATTTACATAAGCTCTCTTTTCTGCTTACCTTTTCCAAAAGATATAAGAGTTGTATAAAACATGTAGTGGCCCCGGATTTTTTATTTTTTTGTTCACTCTTGGCACACCCTCGGCGCACAACATCCAGCGAGACTTGTAATGAAGTCACAGGATTTGTTTGGTGCGCATCTCTATGGTTTGAGGCAGTGTTTGGTGCTTTGGTGTGTGTGTGTGTGTGGGGGGGGGGGGGGGCATGATGAACTTCCTCTCAGATCCTGTTTTCTAAAAACTGTTCTAATCAGGGGGAGGACGTGGCCTCTAACAGGAACTGCGAGGAAAAAGCGCGTGGCTCATGAGAAGCGTGGATGCGGCTGAGACAAGGGCGAAAAATGCAATCAGGAAATACTGGAAGGAAGGCAGCTACAGAGAGCGAGTGGCCAGCTAATAATAGCGCTGATAAGAGAGCGGCGTAACCCAAACAATATGCAGGCTAACTGTTTTAAATCTGCTCATGCCAGAGTTCATCACTTGCAGGTCAATAGCCTTCCGTATGAAACAGTATAAACATGATTTCCGTTGTTTGTTTTCCTGAACACTGAAATAGCTGAGCATCAGATGACAACTAGTTCAAGTATTGTCTGATTTATGTTTTGAAGCATGATTTCAAGAATTTTAGAGGCTTTACCATCAAAGCTAAACACACACTCGGTCAAAACTGACAATCGCAGGTCGTTAATCTTCTCCAACGAGATGGATCAGGACTAACAGAGAAATGGGGAATCGTTAGAAGAACCTTTCCTCCTACTTTAACATGATGTGCTGTGGCTGTCCACGTCTTCCAAGACGTCCCCCAGCAGGAGATTCTTCTCTCGAGTCTGTTGAGAAGAGATGAGAGATGATAAAGAAAAAAGGGAATCAACTGAAAACATACACCCGTACTTGTACTAAAAGGTGTCTTCTTTTGTTTTAAATCTAAACATTTTCAACAGAATTAAGCCAAATCCATTCTTTCCACATAGAATTAGAAATGTCTTTCATAACATTGATTTGCCAATGTTGACCTGCTGATCTGTTTAAGCAACAGTTGCTGCAGGCTCATTTCGTAGGATGGAGGAATCTATTGACCCTTAAGACAGCTGAGGTGCTAGTAGATCTTTAGCTCTCTTTCTTGGCCAGTCTTTAGCATTGAATACAGGGGACCTTTGTGTCTCCCTGCCTTAGCTGGCAGCTGTGGGCTTAACACTCATCCACAGATCTACACATTTGCAATTTTGAAGAGGCAGGAGCAACACCAGTCTGACATTTTTTCTTTTTGTCCCTGCTCCGTTTCTAATCTTGAAATCTTGAAAATCAGATGCACTAAGTGCTGCCTGAGGGGAGGTCGATTATCCAGTATTTGAGTGTTTTTCTTCCTTATGTCCTTCCTTTTTTTTCTTAAAGAGTGCTGACATGTGAACTAAAAATGCAGAGAAGTCAGAAGATGATGGACACTAACGGTCTTTCAAATAATCCCTGGAATTCTAATGGACACATATCATGCAACGGTGCGTCATGCATATGGAGATGCACCATGAGATGATTACAGCAAATGTGAGCGGATAATCTGAGGAAGAGCGAGCCACATATTTATACATACGCTGAAAGGAATGTGGTATTGATTTAGAGCATATCAGTATTAACTTACTGACTTTTCCAACTTAAGTCGGGGATGAACGCACTGTGGTATATTTTGTTTATGTATACGTTGTAGCCACGGCAGATGAACCTATGTGAAAGAAGTGTGCCAAAGCCTTTCCAGATGTTATATTTTAAATCACATCATCTCCACTTAGTGCAATAGTCCGCGGAATCCATTTGGAGCCAATGCCCCTCAAACAAGGCAGTTCTGTGGGGTATTTTTGGTGGGATCAGCAGTCTTTGATCCTCTCTCTTCCTCTCCTCGGCTTTCTTGACCTCCACGAAAGTCAATGTGACATCCACTTTCTCAGCTAAAACAATTTGACAAATAAGTGATGGCCATTAACATTCTTAATTTAGGAGTGTGATGAAAAATTAAACAGGGCCATCTAAGGACCTTTTTCCCGCTTTTTTTATTTTTTAGCTTTCTGCCAACGTCCTTTTTCTTTCCTCTCTCACCACCACATAGAGCGTATCGTTAGTTCTCATCTCATCCAAACCCCTGAACTCCCTGCACCCCCCCCCCCCCCCCCCCCCCCCCCCCCACCCCCATAACTAATCCTTATTATGCCCGTCACATATGCGTTGGGACTGCCAGCCTGCCAACCCCACACGCTAACAAAAGAAGCGTGAGAGTGAAGATCGGAGCAGTTTTGGCCAGGCGGCTCCAGCCTCCCTCCCTCATTTGGGACTTTTATCCCTTTTTATTCTTCTGTCATTTCCCGACTCAGCATAATAACTCCTCTAAGGTAGATAACTATTAATAGAGTTCATACAGCGCTGCCGTCATATGGATTGGCCCGCAGTGCTGTGACTAAGTAGAACTGATGTCTCCCGTGACAAGCACTCGTGTTGCTGTCATCCAGGATGTGCAGACACTCTGCATACATTATACTGACTATGAGCTTCGTCCACCCACCCCCCCACTCACTCACTCACACACACACCCAACCACCTCTCCACCCTTCCCCCATTGGATGGCACCACAGCTGTCCAAAAGTGAATGCTAAATGAGAAGATCTGTCAGGGTTTGTTCACTGTAGGCTGCGATTTGATGCTTTTGCTCCAAGGACAGGCAAACTGACTGCGGGAGCCAAGATCAGCTGGTGGTCAGCACTCGCCTCGGGCCCGGCCTGGTGGCTCCCAGGCACATTCTGAACGGAGAGCTGAAACCGATAAAAGGGGGGAAACGCTTTCTACTGTGTTTGTGTCTCTAAAACTACATTCTCCTGTGATTTCTCAACAGGCCCTTGTGTTTGTGTTAAAAAGCCCGGTCGTATCTCTCTCTCATCCCACTGCTTGCCACATGTTCCTCATTCATTTTTCCCAGACACAGCTGCATAAGTAAATAATCCATGATTTCTCCTGCTTGGATGGGTGGATGGGGGCATATTGTGTGTCTCTTAATGTAAGCAGCCTCTTCCTTCGCACGGAGTGTGAAAACATGTTTTTAACTTTAATGGAATGCTGATAGTTTTTCTCATGCAGTCTCAGGGTAGAATAAAGTCTTTGTTAAGATGTTAAGAAGAGGTCAGTCAATAGCCACAGTTCTGGACCTGCTTTAGCTCAGCCCTTCAGATGCGCAAACATATCTATGATGACTTGGCTGAACATCCTTTGCTACCTGTTCCAGGTCAAGGCGAATTACCCTGGAAAATGAAGAAAATTGTCCTTATTTTAAGGACCTCAAATCAGCTTTGTCAACTGTGCACAACAGAGTGACAGCCAGCTCACTAAAGAGGTGCCCGGGCAAGTCGACCAGAACAATAACAAAACTGGAGTCAGAAGCTGCAACGAGGAAAGGACAGACCCTAATAATGGCCAGGCCGTGGCATGACAGGGTATGAGAAGTGACAGCGTATCGAGTCATTCATTATTTATAGCAGCGCGGAGCTGGCTTATTTATTTTTTTCAGCGGCATGAGCAGCAAAGGATCATGGCGCAAAAACAAGCAGCCAGTCATGGCTCATCCATGTGACTGTCAGCAGAGAGTCATGCAAACCCAGCGGTGAAGGTGGCTCTGAAGTTATGGCCCGGTACAAATGTCCCGGCCAGGATTCACCTTGACTGTTGCTGACTCTCTCTTTCCTCGCCCCGGTTTCCTCTTCCTGTAATAGACATGAGAGGTCAGTGTCAACAGTGCATGGATAAAACCAATGGGGCTGTTTAACCTTTAACTTCCATTTTTAGCAGTATGATGAGGCTGACTGTTGCATTATTAAAAGCATTTGGAATTTAAACCCTAGTCATCGAATTGGTTTTGAACTTTGAACTGTCGTGTCATTTGAGGATTTCTGGTAAAAATTCCAAGAAGAGTGTGTGTGATTGATCCTTCCCAATGTCCAAAATGAAGCCCAATAATCCAGAAACAAAGTGTCAATCTCCTAACGATTAATCTGATTAATAATTTCAACACAATTGACCCACTGGCAACAGAGAATGATTCTGACCTCTCTGGTACCACGTTTCAGGCAATTTGTCCAAGAAAAGTTATGGTCGAGTGGGCCCAAATAGACTGTTGATACGGTTGTGACAGGCAGCAGAATTAAATCATGCAAAATCAAACGGGATTACTATAGATTAAAAATGAATTATATTTAATTGGGATTAATCTAAATCAATCCACAGCAACCCTGTGATTGTCAGCACTATTTAAATTAAGACAAGATCAGAAAATGTATTTAACGTGTACAATGGCAACGTACCACTGATCATTTTTGGCTTTATTTTAGACCAGGTTAATTTTAGACTAGGTCCCATGTTGTCCACCTGTACCATCTTTGGATGATTCATGTACCATTACAACCACCTTACAGATGTTAATTTGTGTAAAAATGATGAAATAGTGATGATGAACCAGACATTATGCGACACATTTGTCAATTAAATTGCTAATCACAGTGTGATGCTGCAAAGCACTCTGTAATTTTGCTCAGGCAACTGAGGCTGAGATGCCGTGATCGCCTCAGTTGTTTATCGCAGCAGAATACGCAATGTGAGCCTGGACGGGGCTTAGCACGGCGAAGATGCCACAGACGCCATCAGGGCATTTTTGGCACACAAGAGCATGCATGACATCAGGAACAGATGTTGCACATAGTGGGGCCCATCATGGGACAACAAGTCTGCATCAGGGCATGAATATTTTAGACAGATTGCTGCTGTACTTATCAGCGAAGACACGACTAGGCTGGCCGAGGAACAAGCCACTCTGATATCAAATTGCGCGTAAGTTGTAATCAGTTTATTGAAGATGCGTTATCAGGTCGACGTTCTGCTGACTTGCAAAGACAGTGAGAGGAATTTGCAACTGTGTTCGGGGCTTTTTTATAATGCACTTTTACTGAATGATAGTGCTTTTGTGCTAGAACCTATCAAAAGCTGGTCAGGTGAGCAGCTTCTGCTTGTTGGTGTAAAGACCAGGACCATGACCCCATAACTTAAAGTGCCGTAATCTCAGACACCAGATCTTTTGTCCGTATCTGCAGAAACTAAGTCCAGCAGTCAAATTCTTGTAATACACACCCTCCTCTAATCTCAGCTTGAACAGAAGCCTCAACCTCTCCTTGACCCCTCAGGAAAAGAATCTCTCAAGGAGGCCTCTAGAGAGACTTTCTTTACAGACATAAACAAAATCCATGTGTCGATGGAGTCATGTTCTGATATGAGGGCAAAGGACGTGGATTTGATATGGCACTGGAAATAGTCCCGTCATCTGCAGTGCGCCCCAGGCCCGTGCCGGGCTTTAATGGCCTCCCCACCGCTCGTCAATCACACATAAAGAAAATGCTTAATTGCAAATTTCAAACCAGTACAGTAAATTGACGTCACATTATTGGACTGGGGGGATGGAATTGAATTACTCGTGAGCAGGGCGGATGAATACCAGGAGCAAAGGTATGTCCTGGTGAGTTATGAGCGTGTAGCAGCATTGAGAGTTATGGGTGACACAGATCAGCTCAACATCCAATATCACAATTACAGTAAAAGCCGGTGTAATGTTCACATAGATAGACCCCAAGAATGCTGGGAAAACACACAACAGTGGGTTAAAATGCCCCCATTATGCTGTGTAGGACTTTAAGCTGCAACCAGTGTTTATTTTGATTTAAAAAGCATCCAGAATCTAACCTGCAGCAACCAGGGCTTTTCAGAGAAAACCAGACAAGTTAGCTGAGGGAACGTTGTGCCTTCCTGTGTCGGATAGAGGCTGATTTTATTCAGTTAAATACTCGTTTAAACCAAACGAACCATTTGTGTTGGCGTGAATGTGTTTCCTCCCCACGTGAACATTGAAACAACTCTCCAGCCAGAAGAAAGAGGGAGCAAACAGTCCTAACGTTAAAGCCCGGCATGGTGCTAACCGCGACTGACATCTCTTTTTTTTTTAATTGACCCTCTGTCAAATAGAGACGGGGATAATATTTTGTTAAATTATTCTCATTTCTCTGCGAATATCATTTCCATATATCTCCATTTCATGCCTTATTTATTACCTCCGTACAATTACCATGCAAACGACGTCTTAACTGTCACCTCTTTCTCTCTCTGAACAGTTTAGTAAATATCAAACCATATTTATTATTAATAAACTCAAGGCTGAAAACCCCCTTTTTTAGTCATAAATTATTCACATCCTCAAAAGCTTGGGGAATATTGGCGCCCTCTATTTGATGCCAGAGAAGCCAGTATAATTAAGACCACTGGCTTCAGTCAACACCAGAGCATCCCTCATCTGTCTGTCCATCTGTCTGAGACACAGGAGATCATACATTTCAATCGCAGCGTCTTTCCTGGTGACATTCTCTGTGAAATGGCTGTTGAGTTTATTATCCCACCACCATTGGGGGAGCTCCCCCCCCTGCTGTTTGACTGTCCACTCAAGCTCTTCTCTCTAGTTACTCATTGCTGGTTTCAAATCCACTCAATGGGGTCGAAGAGTTTAAAATAAATAAAAAGCCCAATGACTGACTTCCGGGCACCCAAACACAACTTAACACCACAAACACCCATTCCTGCATGCACACTCATTCTGACATGCTAATTCACCCACGTGCCCCCTCACTCTAACCTGACTTGGCTTCCCAGCTGTGCAAGCTGTTTCTTCCATCAACATGTGTTTACTGGCAGGGGACCCTTATGTTTGCATTACAGGGAGGCAATAAACAGGAAGGCCGGCCCCAGGGTTTAAAAACTACTGTTCGGAGGCTGGAGCGGAGTGTGCGCGTCAGTAGTGTGAAGTGTGTGTAAGGGGGAGGGTGGGATGAATCCTCACGAGGCCCAGGCCCTAACTGCGTGCTTCCGTCTTTATTTAAACACAGCACAGAGATGTCAAAAAAAGGGGTTTTGTGGGTAACGCCAACAGGAATCCACACATGCTCAAGTCCTATGTCTCTAGATTTTCACACTTTGATGAATTTTTTACGGTGTTATGGAGAGCAACCACCTGGCTGAGTTAACAGAGCAGCTGTGTGTGCGCGCGTGTGTGTGTGTGTGTGTGTGTGTGAGTGGGGGGGGGGGGGGGGGGGGTGTTAACATTAAATTAAATCGCTGCTGCTACAATACACATGCAAGTGAAAGACTGATTAACCAGATAACTGCGAGGCCTATTGTTTCGGTTAATCAATAGATCCTTGAATAACTAATGAGCAGCTTCAAAGAGGAGTCACATAAACAGCCACAGGCGAGCGATAGAGTCAGCTGTTCTCATCTTTTTTAGATAAGCCTTTAGCTTTTTGTTTGAAATATGATAATGATTCTTTTCTCTTCGTGTAAGCAGCCACTTGAACTACGGAACAAGCGGCTCTTTTTCAGAGCAAACAGTGGGACTAAAGGTGCTTCTGTGAGGTACTGCGTGGAGTGGTGTGTTCACCGAAATATTTCAATGTTTGTTCGTGCAAAGCTGATTCGGCTCAAAACAACAAACTAAAGTAGCTGGATTTATGCCCCTGTTGAGTCAGGGTTTTTTGTTTTCACCATTTGGCAAAACAGCTGCAGCCAATTCAAAACAACTAAATGTGCCTTAATTACATTTGCAGATCCGTTGGGTGATGAGAAATCGAACCGGATGCTCATTTCCAATAGTTAAGTGTCCTGTTAATTAGAAACTGACCCTCAATTGACAACAAAAAGTTTCATTTAGAAGGACAGATAAGTGAAACAAAGATACAAGCTGGGTTAATCTATGCTGGCAAGATAATATCACCTCCACCTGAGAGTGAGTGATGTATAAAACATCACACCAGCAGTTGGGAGGGCGACATCACAAAGCTGCAGTAGAAAGATTACAGAACTCGGTAGATTACAGGGAAGGAACAGATGCTCATATAGAGATGGATCCACAATATCAATAGTGCACATATTTGAGCACCAGCGTACACACTCATACAGAGTCTGTGTATGAATGGGTGATGTTGGTCTCAGTGGGCTGCTTTACCCAAAAAACAGGGAGGCAGTGATTTAAAATGGAAATTTGTTTAAAAGGCCCACCCTGTGATGGAGGCTCAGCCAATGGCTGTGCGTGAGTACCCCCCTCCCCCCTGCATCTGAGACAGGGGAGCTGCACCCACGCGGCCCCAGATCGATTCGGTACCCCGATACCACCAGATGACAGTCAGTGCGCATTTCTATCGCTGGCAAGAGTGAGTAACGGGTAAACAGAGAGGAGGGGAGAGAGAGACAGAGAGAGGGAGAGAGAGAGAAAAAGAGAGAGAAGACTCCAGCAAAGGAGGCGAATGTTAACTTCGCTGGTGTTCATCATTGCGCATTGCCGGCCAGGAGAAAACGCTCTGGAGCGCTGCGCGTTTTAAGAAGAAGAGCGTGGAGACGTGAAACGCAGCGCTCATTCATGGACTGCTCCAAGTGAGAGGTGTGCCTGCGTGACGGGGAGCGGACACGCGGGGAAAACAAGCCGATTCAGGGGGAGAAAGTTACTAACTGCGAAGATGCGCTCTTAACAGAGGGTCTCCAGACCGTTCGGACCACCCAGACTTGGTTTTACCCTGGATGCTACTGCGTAAAGCAGCCCCAGCGCGCTCGTCAGTCCGGTGACAGCCTGGTGCCGCGGCGGAACCACAAGCAGCTCAGTTCATTCGCAGAGACGGAGCGAGATAATCCTTTCACGCAACACAGTCGGTGACCAAATCTACTAAAATGACGTCTTTTTACCTCATCCTTTGCCTTATGGTCACGGGTAAGTTATGTTTTTGTCTGTTACAATCGAGACTTAGTTCGTGCGGACGAGGTGCACTGCGCTCCGTACTGGCGCGTTGCGTCAAGCCATCCAGCCGGTGGTTAAACAGGGGTGCAGCTGATATGCTGCAGTGCTACAACTCACTGCTGTTAATTGCTTGTAATTAGATTTGAAGGAGTGTTTCTATAACGGAGGTTTTAGTGTCTAGGAGCCCAGCTGGAACTAGGGGCGAAAGTGGCACTGCGTAATTCAGCGCAGCCGCGAGTGTTTTTCGGCTGTATTTTGCAGATGTGGGCGCACGAAAGGAAAGTTTCACTTTAAATGTTTTTCACTCGGAAGTCATCTTGGTGTGTGTGCGTAATGTGCAATGTTTTAGCGGTGGGAGCGTGAATTCTTAGGTCGAAGAATCTTAAGAAATTGAGCTAAATTAAAGATCTGCGGAGAAAGACCGCGCCGTAGAGGCTCCGCGTCGTGTTCTTCACGAAGTTTGCCAGCGCTGATTTAATCTAAACAAAAACAGTGTTGGACAGCGTAAAGTCATCAGATACGAGTGAATTCTTCTGAACTTTAACTCTGTAGTATTTCAAATTGCGATCTTTGCTGGGTGAATGGGGACATCCTTCCTCACGGGGTGGCGTTTTGGTGAGGAGAGGGAGACTGGTTAGAATGCCTGACTGTGTGCTTGTGTGCGTGTTTTCTTAAGACATGGAGAGATACCTCGCACCTGTCTGCCCTCACAACACCACCAACAACCCCTGCTGCACTTTGTTTAAAGATTTGATTTTTTTTAGACATACAATAGTAACACTGTAACAACGTTATTACTCAAGACAAAAATCCGACCATTGAAATGCTATTGGACAACACAATTAGTAGTTTTCCCTTTCGGATTTATAATTTCCTTTGCTATTACTGAAGAGCTCAAACTGCAGGAGATCTCAGAAAACTGAATATAAAAAATAAGAATCATCACGGAACAGTAGGCTCTCCACACAGCTGATAATGTCTTTTTAATTTATTGTGCAAACGTCTTGAAGCACCAAATAAGCTTCTGGCAATTAACATAAGCAACTGTTGACTTATCAGAGTGATTTCCAGTTGATAAACTACAGTTTGCAGTTAACAGTGTGAGAGGAGGTGGTCATTTCTAAATGCAATGAAAAACAACAGTAGGACCGAGACGTCAGAATGGAACAAAGGTGACTTTTAGCTGCTGTATTTAGGGTTTTTCCCCCTCTGGCATGATCAGGAGCATGCGTGCTTTGATCAGCTTTTTAAGATCACAAATGGCCAAGGGTGCTAAACGGGCCTTTGTTGTGAGGTCATATTTACCTTTGACTCTGATTTCCATGTGGTTTTTTCATTATTCAAAGCTCGGGGGAGGGAACCGACACCAGCAGACCTCTGCTCCCTGACGGACTAGCAACAGCTGGATGAAAAGGCGCAGCAGCCAGACAGTGGCATGTCCGACCGCCCCCCCCCCCCCCCACACACACACACACACACACACAAATAACAAAATAATAACAGCTGCCCCAATTACAGCCAAAGACACTTTAGAATTCACTTATTCTCATGAAAATCTGGCCACAGAGATGTCATGTGCGTGGCACATAGCACCAACCTCTATGTGCTGAATACGGCCTGATCATTTACTTTCTTGGAGAGTGCCCTTGGAGGAATTGAATTCCACAGTGCATCAGTATTCCGAGTAATCTTCGGCAAGCTTCTCTGTGGAACCTTTTGCTCTGGGTCGCCTGAGTCTCATTGGGCTAAGTTCAAAGGCTCTGCGCTGAGATTAAAAGTTCCTCTCCCTTCCTCTTAAGTCATGTTTCCTGTCATGTCTGAGTATAGCGTAACGCCATTGAAATGTGCGCGCCGCTCTTCTGCCGGGATGCAGCGAATGAGACTACAGGACACGAGGACGGGAGTGCACGTCCTCTTAATGGGCCAGAGGCGCCAGGCGAAGCTTTCACACAAAGGAACCTCATATTTCTGTGCTCTTTCGTACCTAAAGACCATTTCACCCTCCGGAATACTGCAGATCTGTTTGCAGATAATTGTGGCAACAGGGTCAAAGAGGCTGGTTTTAGGGGACGCTGCATGTTTCCTGAAGTGCTGTCATATTGTTAGAGCTCGCTGTGTTGCTGGGCTGCGTCACCAATGTCTTTGCGACTAATCCAACAAGCAGCAGGATAACAGTGAGCATCCTTAACCTTTTCTTCATCTCGTTACTCTTATCGCTCCCAGTCACACGCATGTTCTCTCTCTATCGCTCCCTCTCTCACACACACACACGTTCTCCCCATTTAAGCTTTCCATTTGTCTCCCTGTATTTATGTCATTCCTCTATACATCCTTTGGGTGGTAAGAAATTAGGGATAAATGGGTGAAGCGGGATAAATTTGGCTGTAGGAACCGCGGCCAACTGAGGTGCCGACGCAGCAGAATGTGAACACCGCTGAGTCTTGAACAGAAGTGTCTCTTGCATTATTTAGGAGGTGGAAAACATAAAGTAAGCCTATAGATGAAGTTTGACCCACTTTGCACTCCTATTTTATAGGAAAGCAAAGGTTGGAAGTTCGACATTGCTGTAGTGGTGTCCTTATTTATTTTTGATCCTCTAAGCTTGTTAACCAAACGACAAACTGTTAGCACTCGCCGTTGCCTTGTTTTCACTTTCATGATTCATTGGCTCGTGCAGATAAACACTAACAGAATTTAATAACCAAGATAGAGAATTACAATGTCTGCCACATCCTAAAGCCTTGCCATGGACACAATCATTGTCTCTCCGCTGTTCTTTGCAAACAAATACCCTCCCATCCTTGTGCACGCACTTCCTACGTGTACAGAAGGAGAAAGTGGGAAGAGAAAGGAAACAATGGAGGTTCATAATGTTGCCTGTGACTAATCAGCTTTGCAGCTTTGCCATGCGGGTAAACACAGATAAAGAACTTGGCAGCGTGTCCTCGGGCTTTGTTGTCAGCTGGTAGCAACTTAACTTGATGTGTACCTTGGTATGGGCTGACACGGGAAGCTGAGTTGGCCAGGTAGCAAAAGAGTGGACGGCACGTGTCTCCTTCCTGAATTATTTTTAACTGAATGCCCAGCCTCCTTTTGTCCTGGTGAGTGTCTGTCTCTGCACATCCTCACCTTGTCTTCCTCTGGGGCAGTCAGAGGATCCTAGGAGGAAATGACAAGGAATAAGACAATGGGGATGGGGGACACATGAGCTTCCTGCTACCGCCTAGAGCCTTCTTCCCCATTAGAGCACTTTAGGGTATATTAGCAGAGTGCAGACTGGTGAGGACAGCAGCGCAAACTTGTTTACTCTTTCATACGTCTATTCAAACACACTAATGGAAAGAACAGAGAGACAGAGGAACCAGGATTCTGTGCATGTCATTAAAACAGGCCCCCAAGGGAAAACAGTCACGTTTATACATTAGCAGCTATTCTGGGAAAAGACTTGGATTGCATTTATCTTGTCTTAAAATGCAAGTGTCACTGCCAGCTAAAGAGAGATGTAGCACCATCTCGGAAGATCCTGAGCCCAGAAGCGAACAAACAACTGAAAACTGCACGCACAGAGGAGCACACGTTCATTTTATTTCCCAATCAATTTCTATCCAGCATGACAAGAAACTCACATTTCCTGCCAAGGCAAATAAACCAACAGCAAATTGAAATTTATATTCTATATTGTCTGAATCTGTGGAATTCTCATCCGCTCGGTACAGGACGGATTCTTGCAAAAGAGAATCTGGGCTTAGGTTCTGGAAATTCTCCGTTAGCAGAACCATCAGACCACATTTATTTCACACTTAGGTGCTTGCTAAAACTATGATTTATGGTATGTGCAGAACATCCACAAATGACTCACAAGGAGCCGAGGGAAGCAACACAGAGGCACACTCAGAGGTCAAGGGCAGAGGATGATAAACTAAGACGAGTGTTTGGCATCTTCAGGGCTGTTTGCCCTTTGTGGAGTGATTAGTCAAAGTCCAAATGTCTAATTAATGATGCTCCAGCTCTCAGGACGCGCCTCTTACTAACCAGCTATGGGTAAAAACACTTTCAGCAAAACATGAAAATCCCCATTTGCCGCTCCCTTTATTGGCAATGGAAACATCACGTACCCTTGTGGTGCCACCGTTACTGGTTCCTTGAAGCGAGTGCTCTTCTGCTTTCTTTGTTATTCTTCTCTCAACCGCTCCTAGTGCTATGTTCAAACTGCCAGGGCCAATATTGTATTAGTGACTCAACTCTTAACCAAAATAGAGAGCAGACTGTTTGAGTCCCTTTTGTCTTTGCATGAAAGTCTCCTCTGCTGTTGCTGCTGGTCCCATCTTTGCATTTGCCACACATTGAAAGATTAAGAAAAGCGCTGCACTGCCTGTTAACTCCCCCCCCCCCCCCCCCCCATCCAACATCTCACATGGACAGAGCTCAACAACTTGTCTCTTGTCAGGCAGCCAATTAGCAGTCAAGTGAAGGGTGTCAGTCAAAATTTATTGATTGGGCTTTTAACTGCTCCTCCCTCATTGGCAAAACATGTTTATGTTACTGAGCTGCATGGAGACATAAAGAATAATGTAGCCTATAGGCAGGTAGGGGGGCTACTCTGCTTCTGTCTGTTTGGCCACAGCGAGCTGATGTGGAGACAGGACCGGATTCGAAAACAAGGGAGGGTGGGTTGGATAAAGAAAGAAAAGAAAGGCAGGAGGAGAGAGGTCAAAGGGATTTACCGCCAGGAACCTAGCATTTCAGGTAATGGATATGCATGTTTCAGTGTAATCCAAACCTGCTGTTCTTTTTTCCAGCACACCAGAGGTGAAAAAAACAACAAAGGTGCAAGTCTGAGGGGGATTAATAGAAAGTTGATGTCTCGACACCTCGGGCTAAAAATTCGATCTGTGCACAGGAAGTGGCTGTGTGCAGGTCTGCACATAGAGGGGGTATGAGGTTGGAGGAAAGAAAGTATATAATGTGAGGCTTTCTTCACATCTACCACATTCCTGTGAAGCCACAATAAGTCGAGCGAGCCAAAAACACATGGCTAAGTGCTTCCCAAGCTGGCTGAGGTGAACCTAGCACTCCTGCTGGAGAAAGCAGCCCAACCATTGTTCCAGCACATTGCACCCGTCTGACGGAAGCCATTGAGTGCGATGCAGATCCCGGGGGGGATGAGAAGAGAACGAAGCAGAGGAGGAGAGGGACTGATTGTTCCCTGCTCAGACTATCCACAGATGGGGCTACGGCACACGATGCTGGCTGTTTGCTTTAGAGAGTCCCAGGCGTTTGCTTTGCAGTGGCAGTGTACAGAAAGCTCCTGGGGATAGGGGAGAAGAGAGTGCCAGTGGAGACAACAGCGGGGTGGGGGGGGGGGGGGGGGGGTGAGTGAAAGCAAAATAAAGGAATGGAAAAAGAACCTTGCCCAATATGATGTCAGTGTGAATATAGTGTTTGTGCCAAGAAGGGAAGACAGATGATGCAGCCATACAATGATCAGGTGGTTGGGTGAGAGAGCATCCCATTTCCAAACAGAGATATAGAGCTGGTGAAAACAGAGCGGGGGGGAGAAAGGAGAGTGAGAGAGGATGAGGGAAAACAGGAAGGGATGAGATGCAGGGAGCCCTGGCTGCATCCATCATGTGGTTTGGTGCAGAAGCCATTTGTACCTATTGTTCTTCATAATTTGTTTTCTCAGAGGCTGCAGTGGGAGGGGTGACGGGAAAAGACAAAGATACAGCAGCCATTTATTTTTGCACTAATTACATAAGTGAGACAGCATAATTAGACATAAAGCTAAGTAGACAATAGGATGAGAAAGAGATGCACAAGAAGATAGACAGAGAGGTGTAGATGAATTCTAATGGCACAGAATCTTGGACCTTTCTGTTTCGCTTTTAGGAGTGAGTGGGAACACATTAAAAGAAGTAATGGGGGTGGAGAAGGATAAGGGGGAGGGAAAGTGAGCGTAAAGGAGATGGGGTGATTGAGGGGATAAAAGATAAGAGGGAAAGAGAGAAAAGCCCTCTTCAGACAGCACTCTGAGGCACAGCCCCGCACTGCTCTAGTAGTCACCTCATTTAACACACCTGCTCAGCAGGAAAGGAAGAGGGAGATGTTAGATGAAGTCGTAGGAAAAAGAGAAAGGTGCAAACAGGAGCAGAAGAAAGAGACGACAGCTCTCTTGATCGAAGGCGCAGAACAGCTACAGAAAGCTGTTTGTTGTGGCTTTTTTGAGAAGGTCTCTGTATGTGAGGTCAGGGTTGACCCGGCCTCCTGTTTTGTTCAGGCAACATGGCAATGTTAGCGCAGCCTAAAAGGCCCAGAGCAGGTTTGACATCAAGACAAGGTGAACCTGTTGGAAATCTGCACTTGTATCATGAAAAGGAAAGAAAAGCTGGATGCATTTGCTGTAATAAACCACAAAGATTCCACATCTGAGCTTTAGTACCGCTGACGGTTTAAAGCGTGCCAACGTAGTTGTGCATCGGCTCAGGTTCAAGTGGAGGCGGTACATGGGTGTGTTCGGCGCGTCGCTGGTCTTGATGCGGAGGAAGATAAATAGGCCATTAATGAAGCTACTCAATCACAAGCCAGTTGGAACAGCTGACCAGAGATTGAGGGGCAGTCAGGCTTGATTGGAGGCCTATTGAAGTCCGTTGATGGAAGCTCTTGAGCTGTCACACTTTAGATTAACCATTTACTGCACCACAGACCTTGGCCTAACTACCTTTCTTTCTCTTAACAGGCCTCTGACATGCTGGTAGCTCAGGTCAACCCTCCTATTATCCCAGGGAGTTCTTTAAAAGACAATTTAACCCAGTCTTTTGTCTAAATCCTGAGAAACTAGGAGGAGTGTGCGTGTGCTCGTGTTCACCGTGGTGCTAAATTTAAGTCTTGTATAAGCTTTCTTTGAGCATGTGATGTTTTGTTAAAAAGAACTGAAAGTGTCTCAGAACTGGCCCAAACTAGTTTGTTGGGTGGAAAGAGGCTGCAAGAATGAAATCAATGGCCCAATTCAACCAATTACAGCCATGACTGTTGCTGTAATGGTGTGGAAATGGGCACCAGTCATGTGGATCCCTTCTATACCTCCAGGCCAGGAGCCCAACTGAAGCTTCGATTCATTTCCTTCCAACTTTGATTTTTTTTTTTTTTTAATGTGTGAGGGTTGCAAAGTAGCTCTCATGATGGTGTCAAAGGAAGAGATTCCTCTATTTTACGAAATGGATGAGTCCACCATTCTGTCAGCTTCACCAGTGGACAAACATATTACTGGGGTGCAATTTTGTCCCACAAATAATGGCTTCTCTGGTCCCGTCTCCTTCCAGCTGCTTTAATCCTGGGTAATGTGCGAACAAGCAACAGGTTCACGATATAGCCGCAGTGTTAGCACCTGTATTTGTGCTGTATTTGTGAAACGGTTTGTGTGTGTGTGTGTATTTGGGTGTGTGTGTTTTCACAACAATGAAGGAATTTCATTAAATGCCTGCTGAGGTGAAGAGGGCCTTTCTTTTGCAGGGCATTGCTTTTTTGCTCCCCCTCCTGTGTCAACGCTCAACCCTCGATGACCAGAGCCTTTTCTCTCCCACACTGCTGCATTAATGAGACCGGTCTAATTAGTGGCGGTTCCATACAGGGTAACCCCAGGAACTACAGCACCATTGTGAGTTTGCCTAATCAGGGGGCCGCCGAAAGACTTGAAAAGCACTACATAAGGGTCGCACATACAGAGACCTGCTTGAACTGAAATTAGTGTTTTGGTTTAATTGGTAGATGCACGAGGGGGAATAAAGTGAAAATAAATGTGTTTTCAGAACCCAGGGGGGTGGGACCACAGTTCCTTTCTGTTTCACTGCCCTCCAGGAGGGTGTTTCCCAGGGGAATTGCAGAAAAATGATTCCGCTCTCCTCCATCCCTCTCCCTCACTTCCAATAATTCAGTTGCTCCAAGATTAGATTATAGCTCCCTGTTTTTCAGCTTGTTTTAACCCCATCGCTCAAATGGCTACCTTTGGGGCACAGAGATCAGCATGCAAACAAAAGAAAGAGTTTAGCGACCAAGGATGGCTCTTGTAAGAGTGCTTACCAAACTGTTTATGGAACTGCTGGCAAATACAGCACATTCAAATAAAAGTATATAGAAATATATAGACAATGAAGAGTCTTTACGAGGGATGTAAAGGAATCAAAGTGATGTGTGGTGAAACATCTGAGATGTGGGGCTCTAACGTGTGTCCCACAGCACTTAACATGCCCCCAGCCATTTCTCCTGGCAGTTAATTAGAATCCAATAAGGTTGCCGCCTGTTGGTCATTGTTCCTCCAGAGTGTTTACCCTTTTCCAGAGGCTCCATTCGTCGCTTAATCTGCTGAGAAGCTTAATGTCAATAGGTCAGGCCAAGATTCCAGAGCCCTCCAGAGAGAGGTGAGGATGGAGTGATGGGGCAAGGGGGAGAGGATCAAGAGGATGAAGGAAAGGGGTCATTTCTTGCTCTCCACTCAATATTTTTCTCAGGCGCTCCACTCTAGTTGTTGTTTTCTCCACCGCCCCGCTTTTCTCCCCCCTTGCGTCTCTTCTTCTCTTCTTTTCTTCTCACTTCTAATCCGTCCTCTTGATTGTTCTAAGCTGCTTTCAGCCAGCCCCTGGGAGGATGGGGGGGGGGCTTTGGAGTCTGTTTTAATTAAGATTTAAAAGATGACTCCCACAAGAAGAGAAGATTTAAGAGCTGGATGGCCTGAGCAAAGTAAACGAACGAAGGTAGGACTGATTGCATAGATGTCTCGGCAAATATCAGAAATCTTTAAAAAGGGACCGTTAAAGCACGATTATTTTACACACATAGATGCACGGGTTGCACCCACACATCCACAGCAAGGCTCTGAGGCATTAGAGTGGCTAAGCCAAATGGGATTTTTTTTCATTTGTAATCAAGCAGCAAAATCTATATAGATCAAGCTCAACTTCCTGTGATTCATACCATATCCTGCAAAGGGTGATGTGGGATCAGTGGTAGCCAGTGGCCAAGCTGGAAGTTATCTCCACACACTGTCTAATGATCGATCATCTCGCCAGATGGGCTTATCGTCCACTTGTTTATCAGAGCCACAAACCAGAGGCCTCCCTGTAAACGTGACCTGCAAAAAAGTTATGTTTTGGGGGGGATAGAATAAGCAAAAGAGTGTGGTTTGTTGTCCTCAGAGGATGTATAGGTGTGAGGACCACAAAAGAACTAATTTCCATATTGTGATTCTGTGTGGGTGATGATATAACCGTAGTGGAAGCTCTAAACGTTCCTGTTGGACACTTAATTAACAGCCTTATCACAACAGGACATGGGAAGGCTTCTCTGTAGAAGTCTGGCTATCAAAGATACAGGCACTGTTTACTCCTGCCTTGCAAACACTGCACCGTAAAGTGTCTCCATCTGTGCGCATTGCTGTGGTCTGAGAAACGGCGCATGCTGCATGTTTGGTCACACGGTACATATCCACCCCTAACTGAACCAGTCATCCCATGTAAAATCCAAAAGAACCACACCCTTCGAACAGCCCACACAATAAGGTGTTTAAGTTTAGAAGGTCAGACACTTGGGTGTAGCCGGTAAGGTGTTAAAGACCAGGCACCAGGCAAGGGTCGGGAGCCCAACCCCTGGCATTCTCTGTCTGATACATCCCAGCACACAGCCGCCATATGTCCAGGTTTTCACAGTCAATGCGCCACCCCCCACCCCACCCCACAGCACGACAAAGACCTATTCACAGCCCGTTGGCTCTGAGGAAATCGGCAATGCCATGGTGTGACCGGGCTAGAATGCATCACCCGTTCACCCTGTGTCTGTGGAAAAACACTGAAAAACAATAGGCTAGGAGACAGATAGAGGGAAAATAGGAGACAAAGAAGTTTACAAAGCACTTAACGCAGATAAACGTAAGCATGATCCTGCCCTCAGCTTGCTGCAGCGCCATCACATCTATCAAAGCCCCTTGAGATTCCCCCGGAACACTCTGCTTCTGTCACTCACAACTCTGTTAATAAGGCCAGCAGAAAATGCCAGGCAAGATATGCAGGGATGAAAGATCTTTCTCTCATGTTTCCTGCTTTGAGGATGTGTTTTCGGGTGTCTTGGGGAGGTGGGGTTAAAAGGCAGCTTTATAGGGTAATGCTGCATTTTATTAGAAATAATAAATTTGTGCACTTATAAAATAATATTTTGCATCCCGAATCTTGTTGTTTATCAGCTCTGAAGACTTTCTTCATCCTGGAAAAAGCCCCCACCAGCACTGCAAAAAAGGTATAGAAGGAGTCATCGAATAAAGTGTGAGGGGTTTCTGGTGGGGGCATTTATTGTTCATACAGTCTTTTATGGCAGCGATTAATAAACTGCAAAAAAAGGTCAAACGTCCCACGAAACAGTCCTGTACAGTGCAGTTTCAGTCCACATTGGCCACATCAAACCCAGCTGTGACGTCTCCCCAGCCTGGTCATACCGGAGAGACCCTCACTGAAGATTATCAAAGATTGATGCGATGTCCTAGTTAAAGAAAGGGGTGGGAGAAGGGACTGGGAGAAGAAGGGAACGTTTCAGCTCACTGTTTAGAGGTGTCACACACGAGCCGTCCGCCTGGGTAGCAAATGTCGAAAACTTTAAGCAGCTTGACTCCTACTTAACCTAAAGCCCTGATCCTGATATCTATATGGTGAAGCTGTTCAGCATTTTGAGGTCAGTGCTCTCATATGAGACTCAGGAAGCTCAAGACAACAACTGCACCTTCCATCTCCTCCCATCCGCCTCCTTCCACATCCTCCACCACAACACAACACAAAAACAAACCGACAGAACAAACAGGCAGATTATCCTAAATCCTTTTTCCCCCTGTTAACACACAACCTAAACATCTCTTAAATCCACCGTTCGCCATCATCCTGCGCGTTTCATGTTCAGAGTGCTTGCTTAATAATTAATTGATTAATTAGTTCTCTCATTAATCATTTATTCATTAATCATGGCCTGGTTTTTTTTTTCCAGAGGAAGCGACGCAATCTCAAAAAGCCCTGACTTCACATTTCATTCTAATTATGCTCTTTCACTAATCAACGCTTAAGAAATGGAGTTTCAGGAAATTAGTTTTCCTCTTCCTTTCTTTTCTTAACACAAAGCCGGATGTATTGAGGTCGGCAGGTAACCCCTCCTCCTTTCTGGGAAGGTCTTAGTCATCAGTAACTTTAAGGGAACGATTTAAGTTGCACACAATCTGATGAGCGGCACATAAAAATTGCTGCTAAATTAAAGCTTTTTTCCCTCTCTAGCACAAATCCTGATCACAGACTAACCACAGACGGTGATTAATAAATGGCAATTTGACGGCCATTTGTAAGAACAGAGAGGTGGAAGCACTGTGAATCACACACTTATTGTTACCAGTGGATCCATGGCTCTCCTGGGAGAGGAGGTAATTTGTGTAATCACCAGGAGTTATGTTCTCCGGACAGACGGATGGGATGAAAGCGCCTTTCTAAAATCATTTCTCCAAAGTGGTGAAGGAACGGGAGGAGGAAGCATCTCAAACAGGTTTAATTAGACGTGTTGTGCAGTTGTTTCTACTGGATGCAGGGTGCACGACGCTCTCTCTGAAGGGGCTCTTGTCAGCTGCTGACAAAGAGAATTATACACCAAATTAAAGAGGGCTCCAGTGAAATGGAGGCAAGTCGGGCCTTAACCTATAAGCTTTTAAAAACACACGTATTAGGCAATACTAATGAGACTCTCATTGAGCAAGCTCCGCTTCGTATTCAAACACACCCGCTCAAAGTTGTCTGACTTTAATGTGCTGTTGCCACTTCCCTTCACTCCCTTATTCATGGTAAACACCACAGACCTGAACAATAGTGTAGATGGTTCTTTAACAATAATGAGATGCATACATTTACATTATCACCTCATTAAAAAATAATAATAAAGTCGGGGAAAATATTAATTATGAAAGGCACCACTTCCAATCATGGGGAGCCACAGGGGTCTCCACTAGGCTCAATTAGGAAGAATAGGCTGCAAATCCCTAGACTAAATTAATTGACACTCCAGGGCATTAGGCCCAGAGCCCTAATACTGGATCTATGTAAAGAATTCCTTTGTTTTTATTCTCATTGCCTTTTAGAAAAGGCAAGAGACAGAGGCAATTTTGTCGTGATCTCTTCATTGTTTTATGAAGTGTACACCGATTATTTACTCACACTCGATACTGGATTAACCCTGCCATGTGTCTTTATGGAGCTGGGATGTCACAGGCTGTGTACAGTCTCTGTTTTACCCACTACCTCAGCTGTGCTACCCACACTAAAACCAGGCTTCTATAAACAGCACAAGACATTAATGTTTTAAAAGCACCGTAAATTATAGTGAAAGCCGTTCCATCCAAACGCCAAGGTGGTGGGGTGGGTGAGGTAAACCGGGGAAGAGGGAAAAGCAGGAGATGGAGGGAAGAGACGAGGGCGTGAAGGGGCCGTGGAACTGTGACAGGGATCCAGCCAGCAGTTGTCTCGGAGTGAAAATAGAGGGGGAGCGACATGAAAATGACAAGAGCAGCTCGGTCAACATTATGTCATCACTGGTGGCTGATGTGGGTGCAGACAATTCCATACAGCCGCCGCTGACTCCCGCCCCTTTTGTCTGTTTTGTAAAATGGCTTTTTATTTCCAGTTCTACTGACAGCCAAAGAGTGTGTGTGTGTGTGTGTGTGTGTGTGTGTGTGTGTGTGTGTGTGTGTGTGTGTGTGTATGCGGACACAGACAGTATAAGAAGTGTATTTATGGCCCGTTATACAGCAGCAGTGACACGTTCACGTGCACTTGACAGCCTCTTCCATTCTGGTGTGCATCCCCGTGCATCGGGTACCCAAATCCTGCCACTGTTTCAGCACCACGTTGAACGTTGTGCTCTTCGATGGACAAAAGACAAGCTTGCACCGACGTCCTCAGAGACAAACTGATTATAGCCTTTCATCAATCCCTTCTCAGGCCCGCTCCTTCGCAATTTGAAGCTGACAGGAGCCTACTTTTTTCATTTTTTCACCTTTCCTCGCTTTTTCCGGTCTTTGGAACAAGCAGTAACTCTCTTCCTCTCACCCCCCCCCCCCCCCCCCCTCCTCCCCTGTTGTTCCCTCCAGACGTCTTTCTTGAGTGCTGTGTTGACAAGCCGACACAAACCCCTGTGATTTTCACACCAGGGATGCAGAGAGTGAGAGAAAAGGACAGGGGACACAAAAAAAGAGGCAAGGAGGGAACGCACGGGGGGACGAGGCTGGCAGGAGATGACAAGCGACACCGAGCTGGGAAAAGCAGAGTGATTGCACACAGAGGCAGAGAAAGCAAATCAACAATTAGTAACACCTAATATAACTCTCAGAGGAGGACTGGCTGGCATTGATTTCAGGGATCATGGCTCACTGACTGGAGACGCCGAGTGATAAACTGAGGAATGAGTGGATGAGGGATTTCAGAGGGCTGCAGAGGGGAGAGGGAATGCCCAGGGTGAGGGACATCGGCAGAGCACAGGGAGGGAGGGGGGTGTGGTCCGGGTGGATGAACGATTCCAGGCTCTAAAAATGGCCGAGCCAAGAGTTTCACAATGGAATAAAGGCTGAAAGAGGAGGATTAAACTCCAGCAAAACAGCTCTTAAAAGGCTGTTAGACTGCAATTTGGGCACAAAAGCATAGAAAGGGCAACAGGGGATAGCGAGAGTGTGTGCCTGTGTATGTGGGGGGGGGGGGGGGGGGGGGGCAGCTGGAATGCAGTGTGGGAGAGAAAGAGGAATGAACAGGTCATGATGTATGAAGGTGCAAGAAAGGCATCTGTGGCAGTTAAAGTCAGGTTGGCTTTGCGGTGACCCAGGTGGGAGAGAACACACCGAGGCGCTAGCACATGTACAACATGTGTCGGGTGCCACACAGCCACAAGCGGGTGGGTGGTATCTGCTGTTAGCCCAATTCAGGCCTTCAGAACTTCTGTAGGAATCATGGTAATGAGCTTAGTAGCCAGATCAAACAAGAGATGGACGCAGGGTCTCCTCTGGGAGAAGCTGTTTAGTTCAGCTACCTCAGCACTACTGTCTACTTTACGCACAACCCCCCCCCCCCACACACACACACACACACAGAGGAACACAAAAGAGCCTGACTCAAAACAAAGGGATAATAATTCCACGCAGAGAGAAATGGAGCTCGCATTTTCCAGCCTGATTTAGAAACCTTATCTAGACAAGGCACAATGGATGGCATTTAGGGAGGGGGGTTGTTTATTCCAGGCCTGACACTTTTTGCCAATTGCCTTGTTTTGTGCTGCAGCTTCATATGAGTGTGTGTGTGTGTGTGTGTGTGTGTGTGTGTGTGTGTGTGTGTGTGTGTGTGTGTGTGTGTGTGTGTGTTTTCCCATTTTCTTGTGGCATCTTCACCCTCAATGAAGAAAACTCCTAGTTGGGTTACAGAATTTTGCCCTCAGTGCTGAGGCAAAAGTGCCCATTGATAGCTGGGTTTTTTATTTTTTATTTTTTGAGGCCCCCCCCCCCATTTTAAATTATTAGTGAACAGAGAAAATTGTCCAAACCGAGTCAAGAGCACTCATATTTATAGACCCCATAGGACTGCATGTTGCGCTGGATGGGAATGAGGGCAGGGGAGGAAAATCTGGACCAAAATAGGAACCCTCTTCACTGGGATTGAGCGAGCATATGCAGTTGAGTGTCATTGTGAACGCGCAGGGAAATGGGGAGTGGAGTGCACCAGTGGAGCCGCAACACACTGTCTAATGTTAGTTTTATTTGAAGGACCTGACTCTTCCATCGGTGGGTTAAAATGATTTACGGCCTGGAAAGCTTTAGATTACCAAAATGGCATAAGAGATTATGACCGCACTGCCGGCGTATGCTAGGAAAGTACAACTGTGCGTTAGATTTCTGCTTCATCTAAAAGGTCATCTGCTGTGCCATTATCGTTGTCAGTCTTAAGCATCATGGCCGGCGCATGCACACGCGCAGCGGCACCCGCGCGCACCAGCGTCTGATTCAGTCTAATTCTATCAGGGCAGATGTCTAACAGTGGACGAATCATCGTTGACATCTGTCCATCTCGTCCTGATGTGAGCGCATCAGGGAGGATGAAGGAGGGAGGGAGGAGGGAGGGAGGCAGTGACGGGGTGGACGCAAAGTTCTTAGGTTGTGTCTGTGTCACAGAGGTCTGTTTTTTAATTTCTTTTTTTTGGGGGGTGGGGGGGTTAAGCAGCCAAAGTGACCGCTAAATGCAAGTCGCTTTCCCTATTAACGCCACCGCACCCTCCAGGATCATTCACACATTAGATGCTCACACATTGACACATTCACAGATATAAACGTACCTGACGGGCGCATGTGCACACAGACACAAACACAAACACACCAACTTGGTTCTTTGCAGCAATGTGAGATGATATTCCATTCTGAGAAATCCGGATTTAAATGCATCAGGCCAAATGTGTTTTGACCTTGTTAGTGAGGATTGCAAAAGCGCGCGCACACACACACACACACAAATATATTCACATACACAATGTAAGTAGAAAAGAGAGGAAGTACTTTTAGGTCAACAAGGCTACAGTAAATCTAACTCAGTTCAGTGGCCTTGTAATGACCTTGAACACATCTCAATTAACCTGTAATGCACACACTCACGGTGAATAAACCTACATCCACCGCACGAAGGTTGCGTGAAGGGAATTCAGACCCTTTATAAAGCGTGATTCAATCGCAGCCAAAAGACAAGCTCATCATTTGGAGTCACGCCGCTCGCCTGTTTCAGCACATCCATGTGTAACCGTGACATCACGGCACACCAAGAACACACTCCGTACACCCACGGCTCACTTTTTCTGACTGCGTCTCCTGCCGCTTCTTTGTCTGGTTATGTTCCTCCTCCTCTCCTCGTCAGAAACATATTCATGTAATTAAGCTGCTAATACACCGTCAAAGAATTGTCTAATTCAGCAAGGAGGAATTAAAGGAATCTGGCATGAGTCATTAGCCAGTCGATATGTTCTGTGGAGCTTTTTTTTTCAAAAAGGGATCTGGAGAGCAATGAATCACTCATAGGGTGTGAAGCCATTCGCCACAGCTGTACTCTGTGCTCTATATCTGTATGCCTGCGCTCGCACTCGATGTTAATTGCCATATGTGAGCATGAAAAATCATGTGTGGGTGAAGTAAAAGCGAAACAATCCGGTGCAAGTAATCCATCCGAACAATCAACCAATGCACCGAATTACAGGCCTTTGTGAGCGTTTAGATGTTCTAGGCGAGGTGTTTAAAAATGGTCACGGCGCTGGAGGAGAAGCAAGTCCTCAACTTGCTCAGCGAGGGAAGACAAATGAAACCGCTCAATAGCTCATAACGGCAGAATGTGAGGGACGTGTTGGCAGACTGTAAAATCTGCTTTTCTGAAGGCCTGATGGGAAACGCCAGCCCTCGCTAAACGCCTAATAGCCTCGGCTAGAAGACGTTTCACTTCTCATTGACGCTTTGGAATTGGGCTCTTTTGATGCACCGTGCGTGACACACATACCTGTTAGCATCCTGGGCTTGATAGAAACAAAATGTATGGGAAGAATCCTCGCCGAGCCAACACATATTATTCTCTGATCTGTCAAACTTGTGTTTTAACACATGTTTCAGCTCAGGAGAAAGGTGTGAAGTGGGTTCGAAGCCATTATAGAGAACCACAATGGTCTAAGCCATGAGAAAAAGGCTCACGTTCCTGATGAACTCGCTGTTCCATGGCTTCAATGTGCTGTTGGGAGACACGGGCGGAAGGGTGCAAAGGGAGAGGGGTAGGGTTCAGGCCGCAGTGCACCCCCAGATGAAGTGAATAATTGAGTGAGCAGTAAACATTGCCAACAACCTCGGAAAGCCCCTCTTTCAAAACGAAAGAAAAAAACGGAGCAGGGAGTGGAGGGGGGGAGACGGGCGAAGAGAAAAGGGGTGAGAGAGAATCCCTGCTACCCTCTGGGGGGAAAGCTGCTATTGAAAAGCTATTAAACTTGCATTTAGCAGGATTGATTGGAAATGAAGAGGCCTATTAAAAGAGAGGGACAAGGGGACAATATCGCGTCTCTGGCCGCCGTATGTTGCCCTCCTTTCAGTGCCTTTCTTCGTTGTTGAGGGGGGGAGCAAGCCTGTCTGTTTAAGCACTCCCACCAAAGAGAAGCATTTGGGGGGGGCTTAGCATGGCTGAATAGGACCCTCTTTATCCTCCTCTGTCCCCCTTCCCTTCTATTCTCCACTGAGCAACAAAGAAATAGAAGAAGAATAAGGCGAGGGTTTTTTAAGCCCTCTTCCCAACTCACACAGACATTCAGATAACCAACCGCCTTACCCCCTCCCTCCCCCCCTCCCCACCCACCTCACCCTATGGATTAGTTACCTCTGGAGCACTGCCATCTTTCCCTGCCAGTGGGGTTTGTAATACTCAATCTTTAGCATGGTGGCTCAAACAGTTGGAAGAAAGGATCCCACCTTCACGCCGCGTTTCTGTGTGTGAAGGCGGGCCAGCCAATCCAGGCACGCTGCTCCTCGCACTTAAACACTTGGCAGAACGGCAGCAGGTGTCCCTGCTGACTCCCAGTGTGCTCAGAAGGATGGCTCCCCCGGGATCTTTAATGGAGTTCAGATTGTTTAACATCCATTTTTACAAAAAGTGCGCTGAAAGAGTGGCAGATTCTCCCACTCATAATAAGTTATTTCATGTTAGCAAGCACATAACCATATGGCCTTGGGAAAGAGTTAAATAAGTTATGAATCACAGCTGACGTTTTCTGGAAGAGGCTTCATTCACGGGGAAAAAGCCTATATTTACCTTTCTTTCCACTCTCGGCGTGTGCGAAAGCAGCAAATCGGTTGAGTTGAGATTGCTCTTATTTGACCTTTTTTCATTATCCTGCCTATCTTCCAATAGAGTCTTTTATGCCAGTTTACTGTGAATCAGTGAATTATGTGAAGCACTAGAGATGTTTTATTCACGCATGTGCCTTCATTTCTCTCTGCTGCAGCCACCACACACGCTGCCTACTTCTCCCAGCAGCCCCAGGACCAGGTGGTGATATCTGGTCAACCCGTCACCCTGCCCTGTGTCATCGTGGGATATCGTGGGATGGTGCAGTGGACCAAAGACGGCCTGGCGCTCGGTGGAGAGAGAGACCTCCCAGGTATTATTCTTTCCACTAACCCACATTTGTCTACCAGGTCCCTTGATAGACACATCCACTGCTGCTGCTGCACACACCAAACTTTAATTTGATGCTTAGCATTTTAAGGGTCTTGAGGGAAGGTAGATAATCAATTGTCTTTTGTCACATGCTGACATTTAAATGTGTGACAGAGTAGAAAGGAGGGGAAAGCTTTCCTTTTGACCCCGGCCACCTCCATCTTTATTGCATCTGTGTTTAAAGGACAAACTCCTCACACAGCACCCCTCCCACCCGCGCACACCCCACATGTTGCGTGTCAATTCCCTAGCGAAAGAACACAGCTAAAATCCTGGCTCGGGCCGGTGCTGCTCCTTTCATTTGCGTTCTGCAGGTTCTCGCCACACTTTTCCTCCCCTTTGTTCGAGCCGCAAGTCCTTTCATTTCATAGTCTTTTCACACTGGGTGTTTGCTGGTCGGTTTTGTCTCTGACTCTATTCTCTTTGCTGGCTTCACACAGGCTGGACCCGCTACTCCTTAATGGGTGACCCGGTATCAGGCGAGCACAGCTTGCTGATCGATTCAGCAGAGTTGGCGGATGACGCGGTGTATGAGTGTCAGGCAACGCAGGCAGGGCTGCGCTCCCACCGCGCCAAGCTCACAGTACTAGGTAAGATACACACAGCTCACGCATGATCCTCGCAGCCATCCCTTCGTGCCAAAGCCTGCAGGCTGGCAGCGATGGGGAACAATCAGGGGAGTGTCTTAATCCCAGCACGACATGAAACATATGCAAAATACTGTAGAAAATGGTGAAAAATCAAGTGATTTGGACTCCTTCAAACGAGATCTTCATGCTTCAATCACTGCTACACCCATTTCAAATCTACTTATATGGTTTACAACAGTTGCTAAAAAGCCAGTGTGCACTGCAGAAACATCCCAAACAATTGAGCTCAACCAGTGTGCTGCAAGTAGGGGTAACCAAGACTTTGGATGTTTTGGATAATGTGATTGCCGTAGTCATAAATGACTCGTGCGGCTGCTTGAAAGTCAGCATTTGCACCGTTTGCACATTTTACAGTGAGCTACAGCATTTGTCAACAGCGAAGGTGTTTGGTTTTTTTTCGTGGTGTGAGGGATCTACGTTCGGAGGTGCGGGAGGGCTGAGTCGGGAAGGAGGGTCTCCTGGGAATTGGCATGGGAAAAGCACTGCTGGCATCTGGTGGCACGCAAAGGAACCTCAGTCGTTAATTAGTCCCTCCGATTGTCCACACAAGCGCCCAAGAGCAGAAATAGGCAGCAAAGGAGAGAATTGTGCACCAACGCAATCTGTCGCCACTGTGAAGCGTGAGTTCAAGGAGGCAGGAGGTGAACATGAGCCCAGAGATGTGATCTGATCACCAGCAGTAAGGAGGGAAAAAGCTATTTCACTCAAAGAAAGGTTAAAAAAAAAAAATCACACCTGTGCTCAGCAGCCCACCGCTCTGAGCAGCACAGAGCAGTACACTCATCGCACGCCCACACACGGGCCCACGTATAGGTACCAAAGCAATAAACATAAACCACAACAAAAACATGCCCCCATACATTAAGTTCTTATTCCACAGCACTTGGTTGATGAGCCTTTGGTGTATTTCAGCCCGGTATTACTCCAAAGAATTAGGTGAAGTCATATCTTGGAGGGAGTGAGGGAAATATGCCTGTGCATGTGCGTGTAAAACATTCTGGCCAGATGGGACCGAAGCAATCCCGCACAGTCAAAGGAGTCAGCGGCAGGAGTGTAGTCAGGGGAATCGGCATGGAAATTAAAATCACCTAGCACTCGGATTCCATTAGTGTCCGTGCCGCGGCAGCGGAAGGACCTCTGACAATTCAGATACACAAAGTGAAATTGGTTCGGTGGAGGGAGCAAGAAAGGCCAACACAAACCCATGTTTACGCCTTCTCTTATTGGTTGGGGAGGGAGGAGACGCCTTCATCAGGGATGGCATGCTTGGCGTGCCAGTGGTATGTGAGAAACCATGCAAATAAATGAACAAATAAGCAATTCAGTTGAAACATCGCTCTGCAAGAGTAAGAGCAAATGGTGTAATAATGTTACTCCCAAGAAGGGAAATAAATAACTAAGCCACAACCAGTGCTGCCGTGCTCTTTTCTATCCTGAAACTGCACCTTGTTTAACAGACACACGGCCTTGAGGAGATATTGTTTGCTTCTTTTGCTGTTTCAATATATTGACGCTGAGCTAAGAGCAGCAGAAAACTCAATATCGGGGTGACTTCTTTGTGGCTTTGTGCTAGCCTTGAGCTGTAATGACTTTCTTTCCCTTTGCTGTTTTTTGAGTTATATGCTTGTTCTGCTTTGCAGTTCCGCCTTCAGACCCCGTGGTGGAGGGTGGCCCTGTTGTCCGTCTCAAGGCCCACACACCGCACAACCTCACCTGCAAAGCCTCTGGAGCTAAACCCGCCGCTGAGATCACCTGGTACAGAGATGGAGAGGTCATGGAAACTGCAATTTATTCCAAGGTGCGGTGAAAAGCAGATCTACAGCCAGCCTTATCATTCAATCACCCACAGCGGAATGATATTACAAAACCCAACAGTGGGGTGAAAATAAATTTAAAGCCTTTCCGGATAGAAAGATCCCTCTTCGGGGTAGAATGCTTCTTTGTGGGTTTTTTTTTCTTGTCATCAGTCTTCTATGGTTTCACTGCTTTTTTCCCCCTTTTCATCACCCTTCTTTCACACAATTTGTCTGTTCACCCTCTGCAGTCCCCCTCCCATTTTCAGTCAAGCCTTGCGCGCACACACACACACACACCAACACACACACACACACTACGTCCCCTCACCCCCACCACCCTCTAACCCACTCCACTCCCCTTTGCTTGCTAATGCAGCGACACTACAGCATAACTGGAGCATGCCAAAGCTCAGACAGGCATGAGTGTTTCATACAGTAGAGTTTTTGCAGAGGAGAAATCATCCACAACAATGCAGCAGCACAATGGAGATGCGCCGGAGCGTGAGCCAGCCGCGGCTGGGAAAGTGTCACATTTTTCATGCTCTCTGACCACGCTAAACGACGCTAAACGCCACATTTAAAGACGTGAGGGTCTGCCGCAAGAGGGGAGGGAAAAGAGGATGGGGTGGAAGACGGTGGGAGAGGAAGATAGAAATAGGAAAGGAATATGGACTTATATCCTTGGATGGAGATTTTCTTAAAAAGAAAAGCAGAAAATTAAGGGGCCTGGAAAGGGAGAAGGAGGGAGAGAGAACACTTTGCCTAAGTAGCGATAGCAAGTGATGTGATTTGATCTAGCATAAAAATGCTTTTCTGAGAGATGGAGGAAGTGAAAGCATCGATTCAACTGTCCAGGGAAAAGGCTGGGCTTGCCCTTCCTTTCCAAAGAAGCGTGACACTTCTTCCTCACTGTCACCTCCCCCCCAAAAAGCATTCAGTCACCGCAGGCATCAGAGGTTTTTCTTTGTGTGTGGGCGTATTAGGAAGAAAGCAAAGGAGCACTGAGCCGTATCCTTCGAATCTACACCTTTCCTCACTTAGGCGTATTGATTTCTCCGAGCAGTAAATAGATTTAAAAGATGATGACAAACAAGGAGCGCTGACGGGGGAACACTCTCAGAAATGTGGGAACAGCACAACATCCCCTGCTGCATCATAAACCATGTGATTTATCTGCTATAGCCGACATCATGATAGCAATTTTAATGCCTCACCCAAAAAGAAAGTAAGAGTAACTGCTTCATATCTGAGCACAGGCTCGGTTCTGCTGGATTGTTATGGAGACTAGCTAACGGTTAGTCCATTGTGCGACTCCACAGACGCCAATGGAGGATGGGAAGAGGGAGAATGCGGTCAGTCTGCTTCCAATCATCCCTGAGGACAGCGACACCGGACGCACTTACACCTGCAGGGTTCTTAACCCAGCCGCCCCCGCCGGACAACAGACATCAGTCACTATTAACGTCCAACGTGAGTGTCCCACATACCACTTTTCGGTAAATACTCGTATACCAGCACGCCGGAAGCTTTTTTTTTTAACAACGACCCAAATCCGTTCTTACAGATCCCCCAGCGGTAACGTTATCAGTGCAGCCTCAGACTGTGACCGAGGGAGCCAAGGTTCTCTTCATCTGCTCGGCTTCGGCCAATCCTGAAATCACTGGCTACAGGTACCCATGATTTCTTACATTCCTATTCCTCTAATGGGATCCAGTCACCAGTGCTGGCCACAAACACTAACTGTTTGATAAACCCTGACGGACAAGATGTGTTTAGTGGAGTCACTGGGATTAATGGCAGCTTGATTGGCAGCATTTAATTCTGATTGGCACAAGCGCTGATTCGGCTAACGGCCACTATGATACGCGTGATTAAATCCGTCCTGTGAATCCAGTCCAGCTGTGTAATGTGATTAATGCTGTGTCTCAGGTGGTCAAAAGGAGGAGTCCCCATCTCTGAAGCAAATGGGGACAGCCTGGAGGTGACGGTGGACTACTCTTACTTCACGGACCCCATCTCCTGCGAGGTGTCCAACTCTGTGGGCAGCACCAACGTCAGCACCCTGGTCGATGTCCAGTGTGAGTGTGGCTTCATAACATGATTTAATCAGGCCATGGCCGTAAATCACTGACTGTGTCGCCTCACCTCAGTCGGCCCCAGACTTCTGTCGGAGCCCAAGCCCATGACGGTGGACACGGGCATGGATGCAGCCTTCACGTGTGCCTGGACCGGAAATCCTCCCCTGACCCTGGCTTGGACGAAGCAGGGATCTATCGTGGTGAGGCAACAAGCGCTGCTCACCGCGGCGCGTGATTCACACTTGGTGTGATCTTCTGCTTGGCAACTGTTTTTTTTACGCTTGTCGATGAATCCCCGAGACAGAAGCCAGATCGCTGTTTGATCAGCAGTCACCTGTCATCGTTGTGTGAAATCTATACATCAAAATCCCAACTCCAGGGGCTCACTGATACGCTGCACAACAGCTGATTGGCTGACCTGGAAGTGTCAGTGTAGTTCAGTGCATCAGCTGGCACAAGCAAGGCTTTCCATTTTATAATGACAAGAGTGCTTAATTTTATCAGATGTCCATTTTGCTGATCTGATGAATTTGAATACACATGTTGCCCCCCCTCCCCACACACACACACAGGAACTTAAACACCCCCTGTTTTTCCACTCCCTCCAGCTAAAGCCTAAAGCAGGAAACTGTCTGTGTGCGACAACTTTCACTGCACGACATGTCGCCATCACGCGCCATCATTTAGCCGACCGCCAAAGCAGAAGGTGGCAGATTGATTGGAAATAGCAATATTACAGCGATGGCAACTCTAGAAGTTACCTCTGCACGACTGCACTTGGGTGTCCATTTCCGCAAAGTCAATTTTGCAGGTGGAACAGATGTGACATTTCCAGCTTCACTCGACATCGTCGCTGGTGAAACCCTTTCGGCACCCACCCCATCAGCGGAGATGTCCCACAGGAGCTCCTGGAATCTAATATCATTTCTGAAGTGATGCTTGACAGTTTAAAAAAAAATAAGAAAGAAAGAAAAATGGCTTGGGGGAGTGGCAAAAGTGATGCAGTCATTCCGAACTGTGAGCACTTTTAGCCCCTCTGGGGGGGGGGGGGTAGGCATTTTTCTAATCCGCCCACAGCCACTGTCCCCGATGCAGCCATGAGTAATGGATTAATTGGGTTACTCCATAAGTGTGTTGGAATATAAAAAAAAAAATGGCGAGAGAGCAAAGTGTGGGGGGGGGGTGAAAGGGTGGGGGGCGGGGGGCAGGGGTAAATGGATTAATCACAGCGTGATGGAATGACAGGATCAATGAGCTAAGGAGTGAGTGAGTAGCGGCTCTAAAGGCCAGGGCCCGCTCACACCGTCGTGCACTCGGCTCTGTCCCCGCAGTTTAATTACAACAATCTCCTCGGCGGCGCGGTCACTCAGCGGTGGCCAGAGAGCTTAATGCTGTGATTAAAGCTCTTCACAATGAAATTAAGCCCAAACCACCGGCATTTGTTACAATGGGCTGCCCACCTCCGCTGCCTCCACAGCGAGTGGGCTAGTCAGAGCCATCTCGCTTTCTCCCTCTCTCTCTCTCTCGGTCGCCCTCACACTTACATTTTCCTCTTTTGATTCCTCAATAGGTGCTCAGCAACAGCAACACCTTGCAGCTGAAGGCTGTTACCCAGGAGGATGCTGGAACATACACGTGTAAGGCCATAGTGCCCCGAATTGGAGTTGCAGAAAGAGATGTCACTCTAACTGTAAATGGTAAGTTTTTCTTAATGAATTGTCAAATTATTCTGATATATGGCTCCATGAGTCATTAAAATGTGCAGCCCCAATTTGATATTGCTCACCATTTTGATACATCCATCATCTTTAATTAAATTATCCACTCCCCTCTGACTTTTATACTTCATTTGTGCTTTCTACTTGATACCAGGCCCGCCTATCATCACAGCAGACGCCACGCAGCATGCTGTCAAGCACTCCAAGGGCAAACTGGAGTGTAGAGTGGGAAGCAGCCCTCCACCTGATAAGATTGTAAGTGAGCTTCCTGTTTGTATTGCATGTCCTTCCCTTGTGTTTTTGAGCTGGAAGCTCCATGTTCCTTCCAGCCACACCCAACCGAGCCCGATCGTTTGCGTGCTTTTATCAGTGACCTCGCCTTCACAGCTTTCGTACCTCGCGCGCTGACAAAAACGCCGACTCACGCACATATTCTGGGCTGGAATTGCACACGCGTTTGTCTGGGACGACGGCTGACTTGGGCGAGCTGCAGGAGACCGCTTTTCCTGCAGATTTCAACCAAGCCGCATTCAATTAGCAACCTGTGAGGCTGACCCCGTTGAACTGCTTAGCGTATAGTGGGCTGAGGAAGGATAATTAGGGTTTGAGGAGGAGTGAGAGACAGGTGCCCCACTGCCCCCGGGCTACAGACAGTAAAGAGCAGCCTTGTTTCACAGTGCAGCTACCTAACCCTCCTTAGGCCTCACCTGTAGGGCAGACGTGGGAGGCAGCTTAAATACGATCCTGTGAGCTGCACGCCTTAGAGGTCAACAACATGGAAGAGAAAAGCTGGTGTTTGGTCCACCCTGTCCAGGGATCTGAGAATCAACCCATGAGCAGGCTGTAGCTTCACCTACCGGCAAGGAATTCTTCAAAGAAAAGCAACTTACCCTTCGTTGTTTCTTCTCCCATTCCTCTCCGCAGGTGTGGACCTTCGGAGACATAGCCTTGTCATCTGGTTCCTCGGGACGCTACTCCGTGCAGACCGTCACCAGTGACCACGGAGTCGTGTCTTCACTGGTGCTGTCCGAGACCCTGGCACAGGATTTCCAGCTGCGCTACAACTGCACGGCTTGGAACCGTTTCGGCACGGGCACGGCCCTGGTCACGCTTAGGGAGCAAGGTACGTACTGACAGGGGGGACTCGTAATCCTCAACCCACTGTCACTGAAACTCATTTACTGGTGAGCAGCTATTTATGTTATAATTATAACTTACAGCTCATCTTTAACTCCAGCTTCGTGCGTCCCCTCTGGCTGCACACCGAGACACTCAGCTGAATAATGAAACATCACTATCAGGCTGGCACAAATCCTACCCTGAAAGCTGTAAAAAGCCAGATCGGTGCTTTCCCAGCTATGAAGGTGGCCAGATTAGGTGAAAGCGGCGCTGATGTCTTGTGCTTATCTTAATTATACTCCTCTAATCGATATGATTTAATCAGCAGATGGTTCCTTTAATGAATATATTTGCTCCATAACATAGCTATTGATTGTGGGGGACAAAAGTCAATTAGAGGAAGTCACACGTGTTTGTAGGCGGGCGTGTGGTCTTTGTCGGCGTCTCAGGGCCCGAGTATAGCATCTCGGCCCGCAGCCCCCCTGGAAGGCATCTTAAAGCGAGGCAGCCGCACTAATTTGTCCGTGCTTGTGAGAGCTTTTGTTGCAGAGGAGACCAAAAATCAGGTCCTTGCCAGCAACTTACATTAGCCCAGTAAAGCGGGCTCTCCGGAGAAATGACTGGTGGTATCTCCTGGAATCTCTAATTACATTACTGTCTGCTGCTTCACTGCATGTCAGACCTTGTTACCATGCTTGCAGAGATTAGACACAATAGTCAGGCTTGGGGGATGTCAGAACGCCCGTAAGTGCGTATGCTAGCTGCGAGGCAGCCAGGGATTACCGCAGATGGACGTACACAGGTGCTGATGTTTCTGGGATTAACTAAACAGAAGGATAGATCTTTACTTCTGCTCGGATCTTCAAATTCTGGCACCTGTGCTCAGCTAGCCCTCATTTCCTCTCTTCCCTCTAACTAATGTCGTGCCGCTCTCTGTTACAGAAGCACTCCCCATGTTGATAATTGTGGGCGGAGCGGTTGGCGGAGGCTGTGTCCTGCTCATCTGCGTCATCACTCTGGTCTCTCTCTGCTGCAGGCACACGGGAAAAGGTGAGCTTAACGGTCAGTATGGGCAAGAGGGTCAACAGCCGATTCTGTTACGCACATTCCCATTCAAGTCGTTTCCGTTCGTGAGTTCAGAAGCGCTTGATGTGCTCGAGCCTAATTCGCAATTTGTACCAGGCAGTTTGGAAATGAAGCCTCTCTTGTTTTCAAATCCCCTCAGGTAAAAGGTGCACTCGGCTCTCCAAAAGCGACATCAGGGTACAAATTGTGCACGGCGATCACAACGCGCCACGTGGCAACGATGACGAGGAGGATGTCAAAGAGCCGATGGTGAATGTCCCCACTGACTGTACCTGTGCGACAGCCATAGGCTGTGACGCGGTACAATCCTTGTTTGGTTCTCTTAGCAACCCCTCAGATATGCTTGGTGTTCCCTCAGGCTCCCAACAGCAGTGAGTCTCCAGGGACATCGCGCACAGAACACAGCGACCTCCTGGAAGAGGAGGAGGATGAGAGATCGGACATCAAGGTAAAGCTGAAACTAGTCACTGGAGTACTCAAGAGAGGGACAGACCTCCACATGAATGATGGAAACTTCGTTATTCCTCATCTTATAGGATCCCACTAATGGTTACTATAAGGTCCGTGGCCACGAAGACCGCCACATCCGCGGCAGCGGATTCTCCGAATACGTGCCCAATTCCCGACCAGTCTACACTCCATCCCAGCTGCCCTCCCCCAGCCCCGTGTACGGCCAGCACGGCACCCAACCCCGTATATACGACTTCTCCCAGAGATACGCGACCACTACAGCGGGCAGAACCGCGTACGAACAGCAGCAAGCTGCCCAGCAGCAACAGCAGTCCGCCCAGCCCGCCAGCATTTACCCCACTGACCCTATTTACAGCGGCTCCGCTTACCTACCCGCCACCTACGGCCGCGCCTTCACCAGCTACGTCAAGCCCGCCTCCTACGAGAAGATGGACACGTACGATCAGTCGGATCAGGCCAGCAAGGTGTCCAGCTCATCCCGCTTCTCTTACGCCTCCTCACAAGTGTCCTCCCAGCAGTCCGACTACGGCCGGCCTTCACAGCGCATGCAGACACACGTCTGATCGGACAGTTCGTGATGAGCGCAGGAGCAGCGAGTGGTTAACCATACTCACCCGGGCTGGACTAATATGAACTGAGACTTTCTTTCCTCGGATGGTCCTTTGAGGACACATTCGGACAGTGTTTGATGGGGTGACTGATCTTTCTTTGTTTTAACACTTCGACGAAAAGGTCCAGGACAGACTGGGCAGCTTCTGGGACGGAGACTCGTCAAACTGGCGATTACAGCGTGACACGTGGAGATGTTCCTTCAAAGCTAGGGCCAAACGAGAAAAATTCAAACTTGGGTGGCCGTAAACCTGCCTTCCAGAGTTCAGTTTATGTCGAAGATACGTCAAATGTGACCTCTTAAAAAAAAAAAAATTTAAAAAAAAAAATCTTTTCAAAGACTTTAACACAAGCTATGAAATATCGGAGGTAAAAAACGGACGCGAAGAACCTGTTGTTGTCTGTCATGTTTTGTTCCGTTGGCATGCGAAAGGAATTCTAAGCACATTTGTGTCTACTGTCAGCAAAAGTCTGAGCTTTCCAGAGACAGGCATAAACTATTCTGCACAACAGGTGGGCTCCACTGACCGACAAGCGCTGCAGGCACTGTACAGTCAGGAGAGCCTAATCAGCGATGGAACACCGCTGGCTTGAGCCGTGTTCCTGGAGCTTCTTCTGTAAAGGAACCCAGACATGTTGGACTTTTCAGCGTCGCTCACTGTTGAAGAAAGAAAGAGAATGTGTAATTTTGCCTTCACTGTAATGAGGACTGTATGCGAGCAGGATTAGGCGAGGACGCGTAAAACCCAAAGAAGGTAATAACTGAACGAGCCTGAGGCTGAGCGGAACCGTCCTTATGGTACTTAGTCCTGACTAAATTGAAGAGTAGCCGTGACCCGAACAATCAAAAAAATAAATAAATAGTGAAACGGTGGCAATCTTGAACTTAAAACGTAAACTTGAATGCAGCGTGAACTTAAGCAGGCTCAGGTGGGGGGGGGGGGGGGGGTAGAGGACCACAAGTTCTACAACACAATCAAAATTGTCTGAAACATGTTTACACGAAACAGTACTACCCTACAACACCGAGTATCTGTACAAACGGCCGAGTCCATACTTCCTCTCTGTTGCATGCAAATGACGTGTCTAGTGAGAAAAAAAAAAAAAGTCCTCAGCATTTGTATTCATGTCCATTTCACGTTGGAGACATTGGTTTCTTCCGCCTGGCCCTTTTGCATTCTGGATCCTGGATGTTTCAACGTGGACGCCTGTACTGCCATTTGTTCGAAAAAGCCGTTAGCAGGCGCTCCGTGGAAAGAAAATGTCACTTAAAGTGAAACATCATCGCTTGTCTTTATTTTTATATTTTATATAAGCCTTAATGTACAGCGTGTAAGCTGCTCTATTGTAAAGTATCTTTATATACATACGTAATCTTAATTTGGACCCACAGATTTCCCTCTGAGTTCTTCATCAATCACTGAATGCAGTTACAATGCTTTTCTTTTTTCCTCGTTTTTAAAAGGAACACAACTAATTTCCATTCGTTCATTTAATATTGTATTAAGAGTTTTATTTGCTAAAAATAAGCTATCGTTGCTTGTACCTTTGTACACATATTTATATTTAAATAAACCCATTTCTGAGAAACAACTGTCCCCTTGTGGAACTTGTGCCGGCCGCCTGGCGAGCGGCGTTGGACAAATAAGGTGTTCGGCGTCGCAGCAACGCTGAATACATAAATTAGCGGCGCTGTCTGTGTTGATTTTCCCCCGTTCCCTCGGCGGAGCGCGGCTTTTAATGAAGACAGATGAGACAGGAGAACCCCCCACTGTACGTGTACCCACCTCGTAGGGTAATAGGATAGAGCTGTGACAAAGGCAGGTATTATCTGACAGTGTGAGTTTGTCTTGTCAACCGTGTTCCCCAGGTAAGCATACTGCTGGCAGCAGGGAGGAGAAGCGCTGCATGCTACACGCTCATTACAATTCTGCTGTGACGGCGGATGCATCTATAACGAACATCAGGGTTCACCCGAGATAAATAAAACAGGTAATGCAATTAGGAAGTGGAATATATTGTATCGTGTGACTTTATTCTCATGGCTTGTACAAAAACATCCAAACACAAACAAAGTTACAAAAGCCTGCACAGTGATGTTTAAAATGATGTAAAAGTTGTGGCCACTCCCGTTAAAGAAATTCCTATTTACACACAATTTAGCGTGGACATTAATTTTTACACAGATAGAGCTGAGCAACGTCCTCAACAGCTTCCACCTTCTTGATTGTTTTACCTTCAATAAATAAAGCCGAGAAGAACCCCGCGCGTCAAACACAAACAGCAAATGAGGGCGGGGAGGAGAAAAGTATCTTTGGTGGAAAGAACATCGATTCTCATGGGGTTAGAGACAGACAGCTTCAGGAAAACCTTGGTTTACTGAAGGCTCTCAGGTGTGTGTGCGTGTATGACTGACAAACATTAACACCCTGAGCTTAACGAGAGACCAGAGCAGAAGCCAGCTGGATCTAATCCTCATCTCCTGCTTCACTCTCCTGCTTTTCTTTGGCAAAACATTCACACAGCAGGCAAGGCAAATAAGCGTCCATAAATATGTAATAAAAAATAGTCAGAGAGCGATTCTGCTCAGATCAACGCCTCGGAGAACGTTGATGCTCAACGTTCTCCAGAGACCAGAAGAGATGACGCTTTTTGCCCGATTCAGCCCACCGACAACAAATCAGGTCGTTTTCCAAAGCAAGCTGAGCTTTTTCTTAATATCACTTAATACATCGTCTATCTTTCAGCTTCTGATCATCATTTATATTAACTTTTCCCCCCACTCTAAGATCTTTTGTCTTTACCTCTGATGGACGTACAGCTACAAACTGACAGGAAAGCTGACGAGCTGCAATGGCTGCTGGGAGGTGCAATCTAAGTTTTTCAATGGATTAATGATAAAATGTGCACTTTTGTCCTAAAAACATTAAGAGAAATACTGTGGTGCCACCATTTCTGTTGCCAACATTTAGAAAAACACTGTGTTTAAAAACAGGGGAGTAAAGCCCTTTCATTGACATCTGTTTAAATTTACCTTTGGTTTCCATCAAATCACCATAAACTGGTCAAATGTTGTCTGGTTTAAATATAATTCATAAACTATAACCATTACTTCTGCATCCCTCTAAAGTTTAATTCCTATAAAATGTGTTAAAATGTGTGGGGTAACGAAGGAGCACGCTTGTGTGTTTTAAAATGGCATGAACAACTTTTGGTCGGGTTTATGTGCATTAGTGAGCGGTAGAACGTTTGGAAGATTGAGTTCGACAACTGAGTAAAGTGCTTGAAGGCATCCGAGTAGCTGGGGACGTGCAGCAATATTCTCACAGCTACACACCAGATGACTCTTCCAGAGACCTTCTCTGAATCAAGCTCAAATGCACCGTTTCCATTACTTTGGCACGCTTATGTTGCTCCCCACTCTGCATTCCTTTTCCTTTTTCAAATCCCCGTCTGATCTTTGATCCATTTTCTCAGCTTGGTAACCCGCGTGTAAACCCCGGGCTTGTTCCGACGAGCGCAGCCCTCGCCCCAACTCACGATGCCGGCCTGGAACCACTTGCCACTCTCCTCGAAGCACACCAGGGGTCCTCCCGAGTCTCCCTGATGGTCACAGTCAGGCTGTCACACTCGGATCGGGTGTGGAAAACTCTACGGTACCTGAATGTCTCACCTGGCATGCGTCGACCCCTCCGGATAAGAATCCGCTGCAGAGCATCCTGGAGGTGACCTGGCCCTCCGTGACCACATTACATACGGTGTCGTTGATTATCTTCACCGACGCCTTCTGAAGGAGCTGTGCCTTTTGACCTGTGGGAGCAGGACAGCGGGGTCAACGCTCAGTCATGTGACCTGGGTGTTCATCACCAACATCAAAGGTGTTAATGGGCTGGATTAGTGTTAGCTAATGAAGGTTTAAGAGGCTTCCCTGGAGAGCCACTGTCTGTCTTGATATATGGATATGGAAGAAGGCTTAATGGAATAGAGCAGATTAGAAAAAGATGAGAGGGAAAAGGAGGGAGGGTTGAGCTGGAGAGAAGTATGTCAGGATGGGAGAGATAAAGAAATGGGACGGACATTAAAGGAAAGGAAGGAGACAAGATGAAATGAGAAAGATGAAGGGAGGAAGCAGCAGGAAAGGGGATGAAGGATGGAGATGAATAGCTAATTGTGAGCAGGATGGGGGAGCAGCGGGATGTCTTAATTGTGATGAGAGCTGGATGCACGAAAACAAAAAAACAATGGTGGAGTGGGTCGTCCATCATTGAGATACTCAAAAATAGGAAAATATTCAGTTACAGTGAGGAAATTAGAAAAACCTCCAGACTTCTACCAAACGACGATACCTCCTTCTCGCATTGCGCCCCAGCCTGTGACCCAGCAGAACATGCCTGCAGGGAACATGTGGGAGGAATCGGGTAGGCAGATGGGTTGGATAGTGTTGGTGAACTCCAGTGGCTCGCTGAGCTCCAGCAGTGCAACGTCATAATCATAGGTCATCTGGTTGTAATCCGGGTGGGAGATAATCCTCTTCACTGAGCGCTGCTCGACGCCATCTTGCTTATACTGGTCCTGCATGCCACTGTAGGTCCGCCAGTTGGCTGCAATGTGGTTCCTATAGTAGGGATGGAACATCGCTGTGGTTACGCAAGCAGGGACCCGCGTGATTCCCTGATCAGCTCAGGAAATGATAAGAGCCACGAGTGATTAACAAGGTCATTAGCAACTCTCTGATTAATGTTGAGCAGCATCCAGTATTTACAATACACAGGTAGGGCAGAAATGTGCAGGTCAAATTCTGCTAATGGCTACAGCTTATCTGGGAATGTTATTCTAAATGAATGATTAAGCTAATATGTAAATGTGAACCTGTGGCAGCGAAGATATTACCTCGTCCTCAGCAGCAACAGAGGTGGCGCAGGTCTAACTACATGGCTTGTGCTCCACCTACAGGGCACTTCATAACACAGCCCCGCTCTTCCCTGCATTAAATGTAAATTTCCAAGGTTTTCCTGATATAAACATCATCAGGCCTCTGATTTGTACGGAAGCGGTGCTCTCTTGGGCAACGTTGGCCTTTTTCCCCAAACCAAAGCCCCTTTATGACAGCAGTGCATACACGAATAATGTGAATCACAAAATAAATAACAAGGAAACTAAAGAAATGAGCCTCGAATCAGGCATTTTATCATAATTCCGCTCTGTACGTATGTCCGCTTCAGCCGTGACTCACGCTGGGCTGCTGGTGACGAAGCAGTGGGAGGCGGAAAGGAGCCATCTCTCGGATATGATGGAGGCGCCACAAACGTGCCCATAGGTCTGGAAGTGAAGGCTAACCTGCCAGGGCCACTCGCCCACCTCAGCATTCTGCCCTCCAACAATGCGGTTCAACTTGTACGGCCTGGTGCCACAATCTGGAATTCAATGATAAGGGACAAAGACTGATCAGAGGAAAAAATAAAAGATTTTTGGGGGGAGTTGGGTTTTATTTAATGCGTGAAATTTCCTTGATGGTGCAATGACAGCCTTGGCAGTTGAAAATAACTAAGAATGTTTGGAATCCTAATAACATATTTTGGCATATTAGCTGCTAAAAGAAGAAGAGAGTGAAATGAAAAACCACAATCAGACCCTCAGGCTTAAATGGAGTTAAAAACAAAAACTTCAGAGATGACAAGAGCAGCTCTCAAAGAAAAATGAAATAAATAAAGCAGTCAAGGCCTGGGGCTCTTTTCCAGCGGAGAGCCCAATGTGTGCAGCTCTTTTACTATCAATGTGAGTGACAGTGACAATACTACATCCACCTTTAGCCGCTTCAGAAAATGTAAAAATGAGAGCAAACGCTTCCTACCGCAGGTGGCCTCGTCCGAGTTGTCGGAGCAGTCTTTGATGCGGTCGCATTCGGCGTTCAGCTTGTTGATGCACACTTCGTTCTTGCACTTGTAGGTGAAATCGGAGCAGCTGCCCGTGGCTGCAGCGGGAGGAGATTTCGGAAACGACCGTTTTTAAAAATGTAAAATTAGACCAGCTTGATTCTATTTATAGCGTCGGCAAGTCTATACTAGACAATCAGCTTTTATAGCGAGACCTGCTGGGAGTATTGACTCCAGCAAAGGTTTAATGTCTCTGTATTTAAGTGCTAAACTCAAATGCAGTAGGGCCCTATAGGCACGTGTAAATGTAAGAGCGAAGCAGAGCTGAGCACATTTGGACGCAGAAGAAATGTTGGAATGAATAAAGTAGTCAGAGCAAAGTCTTTGTGGCCATTATTGAGCTGTCGATGAAGGTTAATGGCTTAATGTTTCTAAAGAATTCACTCTGGTGCCATCTTTTTTTGGCTTTTTTTTTTTTTTTTTTTAAAGGCGCAAATGGCTGAAAAGGAGATTAAGGTCGCTAACACAAGGGAGCCATTTGGTCCACAACAAACAAATTAGGGTTTCTTTCCCGAAATAATCCGGTTCATTAGGAGTTGCTGGGCAACAAATGAGCCACCTCTAAAAATGAGGGTCTTGGTTTGCTTTTACCAGCGCTGTGACGTGGGTTGGTTGACACAAACAGCTATTTTATCAACCACAGGTAGGAAATGGAGCTCAGCACAAACCGATGCCTGAAAATGGCCAAATTCTGCCACTTACAGGTTTCACACGTGGCCTCGTCGCTTCCGTCCTCGCAGTCCCTTTTCTTGTCACACACGAGGTCCTGCGGGAGACACATCCCATCACCGCAGCGCCACTCGTTCTTCTCACAACCTGGAGGCAGCGAAACAGAGCTTGGATTAAACTAGGCAACAGGCCGGCGGCTTGATGATGGCGGTGTGGCTGAGGCGGACGCTGGCCTCCGTCTCCTCGTTTAGTTTATGTAGCACATGATTAAACAGATGCTGAGCAAATTGGGCTACACTGTGACTACAAACTCCATTACTGATGAAATAATGAATAATGCAGAGACCAAGACTCTGGAACCGGAGTTGGCGGCACAATTAACATGGCATTAAATGAGCGTTAAGCCCCCTAAAGCGCTCTTTGACATGGCAAAACCTACTGCATAGCCTTTCGTCGCTCCAGTCTCCACAGTCGTTGACCCGATCGCACACCCAGAGGTTTGGCTTGCAGAGCCCGTTCTTACAAGCAAACTGGTCCTTCTCACACTCTGCAGGGCAGACAAAAAGACATAGACGACAAAGAGGAAACAAGCAGAAGTTTACCAAAATAGCTCCTGTACAACACAAGTCAATCAGAACACGCTGTAAATAGAGAAAACAAACGCCAGGAGGCGTGAAGAAGCGACAGGACTGATTAAGATGACTGGTTGTTGGGTTTTTGCAGGTATCTTAAGATTACATAGCGCTGTCATAGCAAAGCCTCCTTCTGAATCCAGCTAAATCAAAGCCTCATTATGCAGCCCCACGAGGAGCCTGGAGGTGTCACGCCTGTGATCCTGAGTTCAAATGTGCCGCTAAGTTGTAAATCACAAGAACACCGTGATAATGATCTTGTGTTCCGCAGGTACGGTAAGTGATGCCCAAAGCTCAGACTGTCTCTAACCCTCAATTTCCACTGAAAGCGTCTGTGCGGCGCGGCGCAATCGCTGGATTTCCACAGCGAGCGCGGCGGCGCGTCTCCAGTTCCATTTTTCTGCTGCTCTGCAGCAAAACTGGAAACATGCGTAACATCCTTTAGATTTTACAACTTGACACAATCTAGGATACGGACTAAGGTAAAACCCTGTAAACCCCTTTTTTTTCTTTTTTTTTTAAAATTACTTTATATCGTGTTACACAAGTTGTAAAAGTGAGGTTCTGAGGAAAGGATACCAACCAAAAGAAGACGATGGGGTGCAAAATTGCAGTTTCTTGTGTGGATGTTAAGTTTAACCATAGCGTTACATTTCAGGTTCTTTCTAATGTCTTTGACTTGCATGAGGAGGAGGATTGGTAGCTCCCGCGTGGTTTTGGGATTTTGATCTGCAGCGCTTCAGGAACACCTCCAGTGGGCGAGGATCTGCGCCGTCAGTCGCTGCAGATGCGCGGCCCAGATGCTTTCAGTGGAAATCGGGGGTAAGGTTTGGAGACATTTCTGGTTGTTGTTCATGTTTGCTGCAGAACAGGCTGTCTTTAAGTGGAAAGAGCTAGCACCTGCTCTCTGAAACTCACACCTTCATGTAATTTACAGTATTTGCAGAAATTAGCATCATCGCTATTTCCAGTGAGCAACACCCTAAAGATTAGAACAAAAGAACCAGAATGACAAATTAATTAGAGAAAAGATAAAACTCCTAATTGAGATATCTTTGAGCCGAGCTACCCGTTCCTCCAGGTTTTTAGGCTCTGCTAATTAACAGCCTACAAGAGTGATATGAGAGTGGTATTGATTTTCATCTCTTGGCCCAAACTCAAGAAGGCGCTTTTTGCCAAGAAATGAAACTATTCCTTTACAAAGGAGCAGAGAGGATATATGAGGCCGTATAAATAGTAACGAGGGGAGGAAAATATGGAACTTACGACACTTCATCTCATCGCTCATATCGCCGCAGTCGTTCCAGCCGTCACAGTGCAGATCTTGCGAGATGCACATTCCAGAATTACAGGCAAACTTATTGGGACAAGCTGAGGGAAAATAAGAAAAAAAAACAGAGCGCAGGAAAAAAGAGAGAGAGAGAGAGAGACGGTGATTGCAAATTGAGCACCAGGGAGTGACAGTTTATGCCGGCGACATCCATCATGTTGCAAACGTTTGTCCCAGTTGATCAGAGCAATTATGAATCCATTTCAGTCAAACCTGGGAACTACCTACAGACCAGAGTATTGAAAGCAACGTGTTCCCTGACCAACAGCGGCAAATAAAATGAACCCAGTTAGCGCGTTCTCTGATCAGTGGAGCTCTCCAGTTGCCCGTCTCTGTTGCTAAAGCTAAGAGTCTTTGTGCATCGTTCAGCTGCAGTGACACCTTCTCTCAGAGTCAGAGAGGCTTTGAGTGGCGCCGGTTTGTCACAGGGAACCCCTCTCGATTCGTGTCTGGCGTTCGAGAGGACCGCTGACTCACGGTTGGAGGGATCGTAGGCGCTGTACTCGGCGCTGAAGCCTTTGTCGGTGTAGGACTCGTCAGAGTGGAATATCACGTCCAGGACGTTGGTGTCGCTGGTCAGAGCCAAGGACGACAATTCCCCACAATACCTGTGAAAGGAAAAGGCCGTGTCTGTATCGGGTGCTGTACAGCAAGAATCACAGATTATTTATCCCACGTGTGCGCAGGATTTACCATAACAGGAATATCAAGGTTGGAACGTTGGTGTTTGAAGAGAAATCAAGACACTTCACACATGGAGTGAAGACAAACATGTTTTGGCAGCGCTAGTTGGAGTCAGTGAGACAAAACAGATCATTCTTTGTAATGATACGTGTTGTGGGAGACAGCCGCATGCTCGTTAGGGCTCCAAAGCATATGATGAAAGAAATATGAATTCATTAAATCTGGATTATAATGGAAAACCGCAGAGCTGACAGCAGAAAGGGAGAAATGTGTTCAAATCCCGTCACACTTTGCATCTTTTTTCCTGTCGAGTTGAGGCTTTTTTTTTATTATTATTCACTTACTGATGTTACAAAAGGCTGAAAAGCCTCAATTTAAATGATTTTGTGTGGAGGCACAAGAGAGGGCGGTAAATGTGTGTGTATACGAGGACGGCGTTATAACAGTGTTTCACACCGACGGCTGTGTTCTACAGGCTGCCATCGCACTTACTTGGTCTCCATCATTTCTACGTAGTCTTTGTGACACTCGCGGATGTCCACCCCAGGCTCCTTCATGCGGAACATGGAGAACTTAACACGCACCTTCTTCCCAGCAGGAACCTGCAGCACGGAGGTAATTGGTTCACGACAAAACCTATTTAGCATGCATGTCACTACCCCGCCCACGCATGAAGACATCCATCTATATCATCTATAAATGAAAGCTGACAAGCTGCAGTGCATCCAAACGAGTACACACACACACACACACACACACACACACACACAGAGAAGCATCGTCGGGAGCTGCAGCAGCAACAGCGTTCTGATAGATGAAGATAGAGGAGCTACTGAACAGCTTGGCTCCCAGAATGCTGCCTCAGCGTTCTTCTGATGGAGAAAAAGGACGAGGAAAGAGGGGTGGGGGGGCTGCGCAAACCTTGATGGTCCACTTGCAGTCCACGGCGGGGGGATAAAAACTGGGGTGAAGCGGAGAGGTGATGACTCCTTTGTCTGCAGTCAACACGCCGCCACACTTCATCGCTGGCAAAAACAAAAGAGCAGCGCAGAAGTGAAGCCGTGTCCATAGATCAAACTCAGACCTTAGTCTGGATTACCTTTAGACTTGGGGATGGCCAGGTACCTGGCCAAGAAGCCTGGCCTCTGCACTTGGGAATCAGTAATGAGGTTTATCAGCATAATGTTGCCGGATGACGTCACCTCCAGAGGGTTGGACGGGGGCCTTTGACCACATTTCCTGTTTGAGAAGAACCATTTTAAATGATTGTTCAATCACAACAGGGCAGATCAGGTTTTTCTCATAAAGTGAAATATATATATTAAAAAAAAAAAAAAAAAAAAAAAAAAAAATTATATATATATATATATATATATATATATATTCCTCGCCCTCCTGGGCGGTGCCTCCTCCCTTCAGACTCGGGTCCTCTACCAGAGGCCCGGGAGTCTGAGGGTTCCGCGCTCTATATTACAACATCAGATAAACGGAGAAAGGTACAGGAAGGCAGACAAGGTAATTGCAGTAAATGGAAATTGCTTCGGCAGAGTTTCAAGTCAAACATTAGGTACATTAGGAAAAAGTTGAACAATGCTGGCGGCAGAGCAGGTAGGCGGTGGAAGTGTGAATGTACCTCCTGCTGCATTATTCCATTATTATTCCGAATTACATTAGAGCTCTCATAACCCTCCACGTCACCTTGGATAAAAGCCATCGCTCAGTGGCTTTATAAAAATTGTATGCATCGCTTAAGAATGCACATATGTTTGGTCATGATTTCTGAATTTTAAATGGCCGGCGGATAGAACTGATGTCTGAAATGCAGTCCTCCCCCACAGGCAAATGCAATTACGCGCGGTGGTGTAGAAGGTCTCGGGATGGCCCCCGTCAGGAAAGAGGGTCTTCCCAAGCTGACACAAGTTTACCGAGGTCTCCAGCATTACCGTTCTGAAGGGGACGTGTTGGGCCGAAGGCTTCGGGGGGCAAAAGGAAGAGTTATAATAACAAATCTAATGAGAGGAAACAAGCAGAAATACGCCTTCCGCCCACATCACACAGCCAAAGAAAAAACCCTCAGGGACGTTTCCCAGCACAAACTGGTTCTTGGCTGTTGACTTTTAGGAATTATGTTGAATTCTGAAGGGCAAAGCTAAACAGACATGTGTAACATGCCAACGTTTAAGGCAAAATGAGGGCGTGATTTATGTAACAAGTTGATATGATGGTAAAGCAAAAGAGGGAGCCGAAACCTGACAGAGTGAATAAAAGCAGAGACGCTAAAAACACGCATGGCGACAAAAAAGGGAGCCTTGATAAAGGTTTTATGCTCAAGCAGCAACTCTCTGATGAATTGGCCAACACATCTGGGAGGCGCCTCTGACAAAATCGGATTTTTTTAGTTGTATTTTTATCACCAGGAGATGCACAGCGCCTGATCACAGAACAACATCAGTGCAAATTGTTGCCAACATTGAGGTTCTTCTATAGCTACAGGAGACAACCTAGATCATCTGCTGCTCAGCCAAAATGGTTTTTAACAGCACTGATTTTATAGCATTTATTAAACCTCAATCAGGCAACTCATTAGAAGTTCCCATTCCAGGTGTTTACAGCATCTTGAAGTAAATTAGCTCCTGGAGCAAAAGTAGCTAGTACCAGGAAATGGTTTTTAGAGGTCCTGTGTTTCCGTCCACTTACTCTGTGATGGCCTGAGAATCGTCTGGGCTCAGAGAATCGTAGATGGCCACAAAGTCATCCGAACAGTCGTCCTCGATGTGAAAGAACGGGAAAGCCACGAAAATGGTGTTTTCTTCCGAAGCTCGGATTTGCCACTGACAGCGAGCCCTGGGGGGGTATTTCTTGGGGTACCCGGGCGATGAGAATGTCTTCTCCTCCACGTCGGCCTCCAGACGAAAGAAACAGTCCTCTGGGAACAAAAACCGTGAGTGAGACGATGTCACAAGTGCACGTAGCCTGGAATCGGCGGGATGAAGCCTTCATTCAAGCACCCTGCTCATTTATGTACAAACATGCGGACAAACAAACAAAAAATAACTAAATTTCTACTAAAAGTGTGAAAAAGGTTTAATTACAAAAGACACATCTGAATATCACTTGGGCTCATTCATCCTTTGTGATGTAAATGTATGCAAAGAAAGATTAATGTAAGGATATTACAGCTACTATGGTAATACGCTGTAATGTCGCCTAATCGCCCGGGGGCTATAAATCACCAGAGAGTGTGAAAGAAGAGTGTCAGGCGCCGGCGCCGACAAAAGCTTCTCAATCTCAGTCAGCGGCTGCATGTGTGCGATCCAGGCCGGAGCAGCCGTTCATTACAGGCGACGAGAGGGTGAGCGTCTAGCCATCCGGAAAATTACAAGATGGAGTGATTGAGAGGGGACAGGCTGTACTCACGGGCAGTGGGGGTCCTGGCCATGCGGGAGTCTGTTGCTGCAGGGAGAGAGATGCAGGAGAAAAAGGTCAGAATGGGTCACCGATACCAGGCGGATGCTAGAATGTAACCTGAGCCTAAAATATTTGGGCTGCACATTTTCTGATCCATTTCCCGGCGGTTAAGGGAGATGATGGTGCGCGTGGCTCTTTCCGCTCCCCTCTCACCTTGCCCTATAGCGGCGACCCATATGTTTCTGTCCAACTATCTGGGACAGCTACATCAAATCATACCCGCAGAAATCATTTTAAAAGGGACCGAAAGCGGCGGGCGACGGGGCCGGAGCTCGGCTGGTGGCCAGGAGCTGGACAAATGTATCATGAATGCTGAGAGGACAGAAGGAAGAAAAATGGTCGCCGCGAGCCGAGCCAAGGCCGGGCTAATAACATTAGGGGATCCAAACTGCATAAAATGTGCAATCTCAGATGCAGCACAAGCAGAGGGCTCTGGCTTATCTGTTATCATCTTATCAGCACAACTCAGAGGGAGCTCCTGTAATGCAAATAGAAAGCATAGAGAATACCAATGCTGATAGGAGATGACAATGACCTCATCTTTACTGCTGCGCTTTATCGTTTAATGTCTGGATCTGGAGCTGCGCTGCGTTCCATGCTAATTTGCCCCCCCCCCCCATCCGCGGCAACTGCCCCACCTGCCCCCCTCCAGGGTACCTACACGAGGCGGTGACTTCCACGATATCAACGCTGCCCGGCGTGGAGCGCTTCTTCACGATGCCATTCTGCAAAGTTTCCAACACGCGTTCTTCTGAAAACTGTGGCAAGTCCTCCAGGTCCTGAACTGGTATGTCAAACTGGGACCAGTAGTAGGCAATTACGCCCTCACTGTTGTGAGCAGGTGAGAGAGAAAAGGCGTGAGGACATTTGAAAAGCCGAGCTTTTATCGATATGGACACAGTAAATACGTTAACATGCTTCTAGATGAAATGTTTGGTGTTAGAATACATGAAAATCTCACACCTGAATGCAGTTACCACGGACTTGGTGTAGTATTTGGACAAGATTGGCTCATTCTCGTAGGCCTTCCCCAGCTGTGTGGACAAAAGCTCATTTTAGCAAAACTTTCTTCGAGATGTTAGCTTGTGTGCTGATGAACATGGAAACACCTCGTGTGTAACTCGTTTTTCTTTCTTAGTACGACAAGAAAAGAAATATATGAATCTGAATATCTGGATCAGTTCTCTAACCTTCTGATGGCATTTTTATTCCGGCGGTTTAGTCTTCTTAACTGAACCCACTTAAGATAGGAACTTAATGTGAAAAGGTCAGCGCGAAAACGGAGAAGGGTTTGCAGGAAAAAGGTTAGCAGCAGATAAAAGGGAGCGAAAGTGACATCGGGACAAGAAATGACAGCCGCTAGCATAATGCTGGCCTGTCTGCTGGCATTTCTAGAGTTTAAATAACCAGCCATTTTTTAACACTTAAGTAGTAGATAAAGAGGAGCGAAAGGTGCAAAAGATCAGACAGACACATTAGCAAAAATTATGTAGAAAAAAAGAATGCGTCTAGCTCAGATCACAGCTCTTTATTAGGAGGCCATGTGATATTCTTTTATGAACGTGAATTCATTGTTATTGCTTTTATCCATGAAACTGGGGGCTAAAAAGGTTTAATTTGCATCAAGATTCAATACAGAAGCCTGCCTGACGCCTGTGGTGCTTTCACACCACAATACACTCTGCTCGCATGCTTCCTGTGCACTTGCATCTGTACACACTCCAGAACAGCAGGGGGCAGAAGAGGCACGGTTCAACTGCAATTTGCTGAACAGGAGACCTGCTGCAGCGTCACAGCCATGGGCAGGTCTCCCGTGGACAGCGTTGGTGCTCAGATCTGATCTGGTCTAGAATGTGAAAACACCACCGTCCACACAGGCAGACAAATATCTCCCCAGGCATCAGGCAGCTTTTTTCCCCAACACTATGGGGCATTTTCAACAGTATTTCTGAAATGCTAAACAACTGATATGCTAATCGGTGACAGAAGGGACGATCTGTTCAAAGCAGGTCGCAGCAGACCAGAAAGATGACAGAGAAGAAGAAACTGAAGCGAGGAGACGTGTCAGAACTCACAGTTTCCTGGAGCGTCCCTGCCAGTTCCTTAAAGTCTTTGCTCTCAGTGTTCTCCAGAATCTCGCTGTACTGCACCCCAGCCAGCTTCATGTGCCCGCTGAAGAGCTCCGTTGACGGGCGGAACCGCTTGCTAATGGTGCCTTCTGAAGCGCCGTCTTTGACTTGGTGGAGAAGAGCAGAAGAGAGTCAAGCGTTTGATGAGGAATGTTGCTGCTAGATGGCTAGCTTTGATGAAAAGAGGTGATTTTATTTCCCCTCCAAGAGGCCTAGAAGCACTTTTATAAAGTTATATAGTGCGATGACAGTCGTGCACTCGGAGCAATTAGAACAGGCAGCCGTATCAAGAGGCAGTTTATCGAGACTTCTGAATAAATAAATAAATAAATAAAATGCATATTAAGCAGCGTGGACTCTCAGCCGCAGACGTTTTTCTTCTTTGCATTATTAAGTGAAGGCAAACTCTAATGGGGAGTTACAGCGTCCAAATAAATCACTCTCTGACTGTAATATCAAAGAGCAATTTTTTTTACCAGCGAGTTAAAATGATGCCCTGTACAGTTTTTGAAGTTACAGCCCGTCTGGACAGTTATTGATGCAGGGAATTTAAATATTAGCAACGTCTCGTTTAATACCGTCAAAAACAGGCGTGCTTTATGTGCACAAATATCTGGGTGGTGTTTCAACACATTCGAGTCTCAACACCGGGAGCGACTGTAGGTGAGGGCCTACTTACACACAAAGAGCCAAATGAGCAGCGCCGCAAGGCCGGCGAGCAGGAAGAGCCCCACAAGGACCCCGATAAGGATGCCCATCTTCTTTTTGGAGGGCTTCTTCTCTTTGCTGGTCAGGAAGTCTATCCGCTCATGGCGGCCATTTGGGCCCTGATGAGGCGAAAGACACACAGGTAGTCATTAATGACCTCATGTTTGACCCCACTGAAAACTGCGTGTCCTTAAAAATGACAACTATGATGACATGGCAAATCAAACAGACCATGAATTAGAGAAATTATGAGGAGTTCAGCACGTTTGCATCTGAGGAATGGATCACAAAGAGGGTGTTTTTACAACACAATAAAGCAAAACCCGTCTTCTGAAACGCCTTTAACTGCTTTCCAAGAAAAGCAAGTTGTAACAAGGATCCTGAATGCTGCTGGTGACCAGAACAGGCCAAACCAGTTCAGTCAGACGCTACAGATTGGACAGTTAAGACTTAGGAGCTCAGCGTGTGTGTGTGTGTGTGTGTGTGTGTGTGTGTGTGTGTGTGTGCTGTCCCAAACAGACAAGCTAGGGCCAAAGTTTGAGGCCGATTAATAACCAAAATGGTGAATTGGATGCATGTAGCTGTGGATGAGCGGGGCCGGGCGCCATTAGGAATGGAGATTCACTTTAGTATTAAATCAATTTGTCAGATGTGCTGCCCCTTTAGACGGGGGCTCAATTACACGAGTCGAGATGATAACTCATGGCAATTAAGGCCTATTCTTACCAGGCTCTGGATTCCACATATGCCCTCTAATTGGGATCTCTAAAGGCAATCATGGGCCAGGATAAGGGGAATCATTACAGATAGGGTCAGCAAGCGCTCCAGGGTCTCAGTCATCATGATCACAGCCTAATAAAAGCATTACACGCTCTTCATCATATCCCATTCTTCGCTCTGAGAAAGAATGGCATCCCATGTTTGAACAATGGGGTGGGGGGGTGGGGTGGGGGGGTTATAATCGGTGCTATCTGGGCTGGATTGTTGCAACAAAACAAGAGAGGTTCTGGGTTTCAAGGCATCCACGACATGCTGATGTCAAATAAAAACCACTGTTGACGTTCGGATAGCAACAAAACCTGGGCTGCAAATCCCAGATTGTTTAGTAGCACCTGGAGAATATCCGAGCAGTCAAACCTGTCGGAGGAGTGACAAATCAGAGCCGATAAGAGGTGTAGTTGAATTTTTTTTTAAAAAAGCTTTCACCCAAATTAAGTTGATGCCATGTCGTTTCCAACCTGGAAAGAAGAATCCTGTTTGCTGTCAGGAGAGTTCTCCGTTCATCCACAACTCTGTCCGTGACTAAAAACAGTGGTTTTATTTCCAGAGAGATTAGCATATTAAGACTTTTATTTATTTTATTTATTTTATTTATTTATTAATTCCACCCATTATAAAACGGGACTTGGTGAAAAAACTCTGATGAACCGACATATTTTCCAAACCAATTCAAATTCCCAGATTCATTTTTGACATTTTCGCTGGTCTTCTGCCTCCGTTGATGTTGCCTCGGGCGACATCACTTCAGGCAGTTTATCATCAGATCCCTCTAGAGCCAAAAAACCTGAGCCAAATCTATCATTTTTAAAATATTCCTACTCATTAAGTCCTTTTCATGACTTTGATGTGAGAAAGCTTCTGTGTGCAACCCAAAATAACCGAGGCCACAGGTGTAAAGTGACAATAGAATTTAAGGTTTAGTGGATCCACCTCAGGTTTTAATCACCTAATAGTTGCTCATGATGAACGAGCATCGTTCCCGTGGCGACCCCAACACCTCACTGGAGCCCCAATACACCCCTGGACGATGTGAAATTATGATTAATTTAACACACTAAGGAGTTGTAAAAGGTTAAACTTTGTCCCAGTTTTTGGAGCTGCGTGATGGCGGGGTTAACGCCTCATTTACTGGAGTTTCAGAGCAGTTTGAGGACAACTGTCCCCCCCATTCTGGGGGATTATCAGCTCTCCTCCTGATTCATCACACAGTGACGCACAATGATTCACAGGCTGTTACCCTGATACCTGTGACCTGTCACTGAATCACAGAATATTAATCAAAAAAAGTTAAAACTCAGGAATACCTGAACCAAGATGGACTGAAGCAACCCGCTGGCGGTTAGTTATTCTAATGACACACCACCAAACCGGAGTGTGCCAATACAAAATACACGACAAAAATCTGTTCCCGTGACCATTCGTCATCACAACACACCCAATCAGCCCTCATCATGGCGCCTCTTCATTCATTACTGCTCCCGCCACAGAGACACACCGCTGGCATTCAACCAAACAAGTCCAGCCACAAAAAGACAACCGCTAACGAGCGCCATCAACGTTCTGAAGTTCGGCCACGTTTCACACCCCCAGCGCAGGATTCTCACAGGTGTTCAGCCACGGAAACTGTTGTTAATGAGCTGTTGCTACACGGACAAGTCAGGCATGAGACACACCACTGCAGAGTCAACGTCCGTGCTTGAACACGCCTGCAGTGTCAGGATCAGTGTACTCAACAAAAACATACAACCACAACTCTCCCAGTATCAAACTGGGGAGGGAACTGTTGTGCTCCTTAAAAATCATGTGACATGAAGCAATAAAATCTGTTTATTTGGTACAAATGCAGCCATTTACTCCCTGACCCACTGCAGTGTGCTGCATTAATGCCATTTTAAATAAAGTTGTGGGGGGGGGGGGGGGGGGAGTGGTGGAGTTGGTGAAATTCCAAAGCACTCAGGAAGCTTTGTAACCATTAATGAAGCTCTGTGCAGAGCCAAGTTCACCTTTGACCGCATGGCATTCGGTTCTGCCCCACTGACATCTCATCTGTCTTATATAAGACAGAAATATGTAACAACCGCAGTGATATATTGATATATTTACATATTCTAAGTGCACTCTCCTGGTGAGTTTGACCTCAGCGGTTGCAGAGAATCAGCTATAGGCAGCTTTTATATCTAAATAAGACACATGCCTGCTTAAATGCATTTAAATAAATAAAATGTACTTTATCCATCCAGATTAAAAGCGTTTATATGCTGAAATCACAGTGTGTGTGTCTCATACAGTAACACAAATATACTGGTTTTAACTAGGAAATCTGTCTGCAGAAGAGAAAGGGTGTGACTCAGCATTACACAGATAGAGAGAGAGACAGATACAGAGAGGGGGGGGGGGGGGGGGGGGGGAGAGAGAGACAGAGAGGGAGACAGAAATGTGACTCCGGATTTTCCTGCAAGCTGAAGCAAAAATTAACTAAAGTAGACGGGCTACATACGCGCCTGCGTGTGCGTGCGTGCGTTACTTAGTAAATATCACTCACACAATTGGCCCTTTAGCTCATCAACTTCGCAAAACCGCCTGTGTGACTCTAAAAGGTTCTAATCAGCAAAATTTAATTCATAACCTTTAAGATTTTAGTTTTTTTTACAGACAAGACAGGAATGTGATGACGTAAAACGGGCAAACTTACGTCGCTGTCATATCTGGCCGAATACATCCTGCTACAACTCTTCGACCCGGGCCCGAAGTCGTTTGTGATGCTGTTTCTTCTTTCTCTTGTTTAAAAAGGTGAACCTCCTGGATTAAAAGCTGTTAAAATGATATCAGTATAGAAAAGTTCACTTGTAGTCGTCCAGTCTAAATATCGGCCTGTGTTGTCGGGCTCCGCACGGAACTTTAAATTTACCCAGCACACCTGTGGAATGACCCCGCCCCAGAAGCTGCACCGGCACAGGTGAGACCGCACCCCCTACTGGAGAATAAAGGGATGACAGACGTTCATGAAAAACAGGAAAACATGAACTTGTTTGAGTTGCGATGAAAAAATGATTTAGGGAATATGGTAAATAGGTACGTAGATGAATGATTCAAAAACATTCTACCAAAAATAATAATGCCACGTAAAAGGTTGGTTTAGGACATTTTTATAGCCTTAAATTATACAATAGTTTTAGATAAACCACAGCAACAAAAATAGATTGCTAGTTTATTCTGTTGCAATCGGTATCGATAAACTTTTTTTTTTTAAAGTCGAGGCTTATATTCATGTACATAATATTGTATACATGAATACTGAACGTGTGCAGTATTCATGAGATGCAGCTGACAGTAACTCGCTGTGCATATGCACTGCAAGTGTGGGCAGTCAAAAGAAAGCTATCATTAATGTCAGCTTTCAGTGTGTCTTGCATCCATTAACCATAAAACATGTTATTTTATCCCCTTTGTGTCGATGTCATTCATCTTTAGCTCAAATTACAGGCTGACAGAAAGGAACCAGAAAATGGGCTTGCTTTGTATATGTGCCCCATCAATGACCCGAATCTGGAAATAATATGTAAAATAAATAAACATGTTAAAAAAGATCATTTTCATGCTGTTTGGCCGCATCACTTTTGTTGATGTTCTGTTTCTTCGTGGGGTTTAAGGGGAGCCTCTTTTCTCGTCTCGCATGTCATGAGCTCCCCCTACTGGCCACATGTGAATACTGCAGCCAATACGCAAATGATCTAAATCACTTAATATGGGATTTAGTTTGGAGGGTCATAATTAACAGCTAATCTATAAAGAAATGCGAATAATGGATTATTAGTAAATCAAAATTTAGACAAAAACAGGATGAAAATCAGACCAAAATCTTAGTGCACAACGTTACCGGCACGTATGTAGCTTTCACAGATCTGGATCTTGTTTCAGAGTGTGTTTTGTTATTGCTTTGGGCAATTTATAAACTTAAAATTAAAAAAAATCTATGCATACAGAGAGTCGTGAAACGCAAAATCATCGCCGTCCTTCCTCTGTAATCAGAGCATCTTGACACCAGGTGTCGCTCTTCGCTAAGCCACAGCGAGGAAGCGATGAGCGAAGTGCATGAAAATAGCTGCAGAAACAGGGCTTGGTCCTGCCAGACTTCATCCACAGAAAACAGCGAGCAGGACGCAGACGCAGGAGATATCGCAGGAACGCTCCGTCAATCACTGAAGCTGATGTAACAACGTAGCGTTTGCTGGAGTCAGTTTATTTCATTGTAGCAACTCATTTATTCAGAGACTCGAAATAATAAGGCGAGAAAATGGAACATACCGAAATCCCCATATTATTGGCTTTATTGTCCTGCTGCGTGTGGAAGAACGTCGAGGTAAGAACGACACCATGCGTCAGCGGCAATGGCGCAATGGTGTTCTGCTCGATCTGAATATCTAAGAAATGTACATTTAGGGGGAAAACCCGTATTTGACTGGCTGATGGAGCCCAGCTGTTTTCCTACCCCATCTCCATGTCGCTGACATCTATCCATGTTCGGGGCAGCTTTATTTTTTGCAAATGCATGATCCAGCTGTGTCCTTTGACAACTAAAAGTCATCGCACGCATCCTCGTCATAAAGGCAGTGATGGCACAGGACGGCTGGGACGCATATCTGCGAACACATACGGATCGTGCGCACCAGAGGCTTCATTAAGAGTTTGTGATCGTGATTTTGGGCTCGCTGCGTCAAGTCTGGGCCTGCATCGGGCGTGAAAATGCCTCGCTCGGTGCTGGGATGGAGAACAAATCCCAGCTCGTCGCGTCCCAACAGGGCTTGAAGAAATCCCCTTAAAGAGGAGCGCTGCAGCTCTGGAGCAGGCTGTTTCCCATGAATGGCCAGTCAAAGGATTTGGTTTTGGTTTCAGTTATATATATATGTGTGTGTGTGTGTGTGTGTGTGTGTGTGTGTGTGTGTGTGTGTGTGTGTACAGATGTGGGCTTGACTTTCATATATCATTGTGCATCCATCGCCAGTTTGGGATTCAGGTCACTGTATTGTGATCTGTCACCGTCATCAGAGGTAGATGACACAATCTGAACGCCAGTCGGGATCAATGGGCCGCCACCTGCTCCCACCTTCCCTCCTTCCTCGCCACCATTTGCAGGACGTGCGCAGTTTGATGGCCTCGACCTTTCAGATCCCACAGCACCCTTTCAGTCGTCCATTATCCCCTCGATGTGAGAGCGGCTCGGATTGGAGCGGAGAGTGCGTGGAGAATGCCTGTGAACATGGAATAGGTGTGTGTGTGTGTGTGTGTGTGGGATGGGCGGGGGGGGGGGTGAGTCATGATATTCCACCTGGAGAATCATCGCTGTGTAGCCTCCCCAAGCTCCTGAGCAATTCCTGATGTTTATTTATTAGCCACCATCCACAGTTGTGACGCCCTCCTTTTATTCTGAAATCATTTCACTTCTCTAAGAGCCTTACAGGGATTACGTGCTGAGGAATAGGCTTTAGCTTCATATAAGAAGACCTGCCTATGAAGGTTTATACTGAAGATTACTCTGTGAGAGGGCTGGATTACACCCTGGTATTAGTCTTAATAAGGCTGTCAGCATCCCTTAATTTTTTACCCATTCAAAGAGCTGAAATTACGGTTGGACATTGTTGGTTTTTTCATCCTTTTTGGGTTAAATTGAAATTTGCTAGCGTGTGTCATATTAGCAGTGGCAGCATTTGAGGATTTTAATTTCCAGACAGTATTTTGGATTAAAAGATCTCTGTGTGTCGGCTTCAGCTCCAATAAACTCATCATATTTCCATGTTATGATGACATCATATTCATCATACAGAGAATATGTGTGATTTTCATGTCTTTTGTGTGTAATAACACGTCCCTATGCGCAAAGGTGGACTTGCTCCTCCTCTAGTCACAGCAGGACACCTTGGATTTAGTCTACACATTATCTTTGTGCGTAAGAGATGCCTCAGGGTCACGTTCCCAAAATCCCTCAGAAACCTCCCAACATTCCCACGAATTGTTAACGCCAAACAAATTTGGAACACCAGTCGTTCCATTTCCCACCAGGCTTCCGGGCTCACGTCTCGCAGAGCCAATTTTTGAAACCCGACATCCTCGACCGTCATTTCTGCGGTGGGAAGGGTCGCGTCGTCGTTCAGTGTGAACATGAAATACCGACCTCCTCGTGGCGCTCGCACATTTTTTCAGCCATTTTGTCACCTGTCACAGATTATTCAGTGCAAAGAAAAACAACGTAAAATGAAAGTAGAAGGATGGAAAAAACGCTTGTTTGTGTCACTGCAGCGTAACCCAGTGACTCAGGACGACGATCCTGAGAGGCTGCGGAGGACAGGACACAATCAGAGGGGGGGGGGCACGATCAGAATAATAGGATGCAGCTTGCAATGTGCCTGAAAATGAGATGAAAATAGTTTCTCCCGAGTTGCTGCAGAGTGCTTTCAAACTCTATCACAGCTCCAGCAGCAGACCCCTGCTGGATCACAGCCACGCACATTCATGCAGCCCCCCCCCCCCCCAAAGCCCATCTGCCTTTCACGATGGAGACACAAGAGGATTTGCTTAAAAAGGGGAGAAAAGGATAAAGAGAACCAGATATCTCCCTCTGTCACACACACACATGCGCATATCCCCCCCCCGTGCTCTACACTCAATTAATTTCAGAGCAAAGAGATAATCTGGTTCCATTAATGGATTCCTGTACGCACGCTTTTCCTGCCATACATCCCCGTGCCAGCGGGCAGAAATCGTACACTTATATTGTGTCACAGTTTTATCCGCCTGCTTCCGATTTCGTTTCCAGCATTTTCAAGCGTGGCGCACAAACAGGAGGTGAAAATCCTGCAGAGTCATTTTGGGACGAGCGGAGAGGCAGCCGGTGCTGGAGGGCAAGGGAGCAGCAAATGTCCCTGAGAAATTGAGAGGAGGTTCGGGAGCAGTGGTTTTTGCTGCGTAGTTCAGAAAGGTCATTTTAAATGTTCTAATTTTCCGTTGGCAGAGATGCTGGAAATTACAGTTGCCCCCCCTCCCCCCCCCGGATGGGATTTATTTTTCTTGTTTGTTTAAACAAGAAATCTTTGGATTTGCAAACTTGCCAGTGTTGCCTTTATCTGCTGTTCTGCAGAACCTACTGTAAATGTCTGCTAGAAGTGACTATAGTGTTGGTGCATCTGCATGTTCACAGGTCAGAAACCTCATCATCACGTCTATTTTGACGCCGTGGCTCCTCTCAGAAAACTCAAATGTCCTCCACCGAGAGCCATCTGAGGACACCCCCCCCCCCCCACCACCACCCACCCACCCCTCCCTGAAAAACATCTGCAGCACAGTGATAACGTTTGTCCTCCATGTTGAAGGGATGAAACGGGGGGACACTGGTGGCGAGGGGGGAGATGTGCGACACATGCAGTGTTTTGCAGGACTCAGGGTGGAGTGGATGCTAATGGAGCGCTGGTGCAGCTCAGCTGGGAGGGCCTGGGGATCCATATCTGTCATGAGGGTGTATTCACTGGTGGCCTTGAAATGAGATGAAGGAAAGAAACCCCCCCATCCCCGCGCCACGCCAGAGCGGGAGCTCCCGGCTGTACGAAAGCAGGGCTGCAGAATCTAATTTCCATAACAGCCTTGGCTGGAGGATTTAAGAGTGTGGGCTGTGAGGCGGGTCAACTGAGACCGAGCCGGCCAGTATGAACCTTCTGCGGGAGGCATCTTGACACTGCCAGGAACAGACGTTCTTCTCAGCTCATTGGTTTTGCTTTCCCCCGGTTGTGTCGACACAGGTGGCAGGGAGAGTGATGCGGTGGCGGTGCTGATGGATGAGGGCACACATTCAGGTCACACCCTTACATTCAGGAGCCGATAACTCAGAGAAAAGCCCCACGCTCAGCACTAAAGATGGCACACTGCAGGAGCAGCATCAATTATTGAACGCCATGAAAGGGTCTGGGCTCTCCCTCATCACCCAGGCTGTGGCACTTGTCATGCACTCGCTTGTCTCTCTGCCACCGGCCCTTTTTTTTATTCATATACCTGTTTTTTTTCTCCCCTTCTCCTTCTCCTCCTCCTCCGCCTCCCCATCACCCCTCCTATCCCTTCCCTGTCCTCATCGTCTCTCACCAGCTAACACAAAAGAAATTCCCGACGTCTGTCCCTGCCCAGGCCGCCGGTGCCCCTCCCATAATAGGCCGCTCAATCTGTCTCCGCTGCGTTAATTGGCCGCTGACATATTTTCACCTTCGATGTGACCGTTCTTGAATAATTCACCCTCAAAGTTTTGTCCTTCTTCTCCTAACACTGCAGTTTATCCTGATTTTTGTGTTAAACAACAACAGATACGGCAGCAACAGATCAGCTGTTTTCTACGGCACAATTCTGATAGTTTTATAATCGTGCCTTTCAAAGCGTTATGGGGATTTATTGCAGATGAGGTCCTGGAAAGGATGCCCAAACATGTCTGCCGCTCCTCCTGAGAGAAAAACCCTTCCCCCAGGTGTTACCGCCGGAGGATCAGCAGCCCAGAGTCTCCAAAGGAGGCTGCATAGTCTTAAAATAGCACCCACGATGTTGCCAAATGCCATAACAAAGATGGCTGCTCTTGATCGTGGGATGCTGGCTGATCGTCGGCTCACGCCTTCGGAGCACCGTGGTCTCGCCTGAACGTGGCTGGATACGTTTAACTCAGTCGAGCTGCGGCTCAGAGAGAGAAAAAACCTTTTGTAATTAAAGGAGGATCCACAACTGGTGGTCCAAAGCCCCGGAAAGGGTTATTTTATTTGACAGATTATCCCAATGATTAAACCATTTCTCTTCACTCTGGCCGTCTGTAGAGACTTGATGGCCGCAGGAAATGAGATAACCCTAATATTTAATCTACTGACTGATTCTGCAGCACAGCCTGGCAGACTGCACAGCCAGCACACATTATCTGCAGAACGACCCGGGAGGGTGTAAAACAACGGCGAAACGGCTCGAGCGAGACGGAACACGCCACCCTGACATGATCGCAGATATGATGATGAGAGGAGACTCGTGCAGGTGGAAGAGTGCCACTGGAAATATGAAAAAGGACTCGGCGATGTATTTATTCAGCTTATGCTGAGAGTGGAAGGTGAAAGACAACTTGTGATGCAGTTGAAAAGATCAGCTCTCTTTTGACTCAGCCGACAGACAAGAATGATGTGTTTCAAGTCCGATCTTCATCTGTGGTGACGCAAAACCAGTTCTCCAACATCTTGATGCGCTTCAGTCAGCAGGACCGTAAAGGATACAGCATAACTGGAGTGTACGGCACCAGCTTACTGGGATAAAGAAAGCAAACAGACCATTAGGCCACCAAACAAGGATTTGTTGGGCTCAACCAAACGTGTGTGTGTGTGTGTGTGTGTGTGTGTCTAATGAGGAGAGAGAGTGACATGCTTGAAATTCTGTAGGGAACCAGTTGCTACGGTAACAGGGTAGGTAGGCTGGCTCGTGTGGGCGGTGTTACCACGGCAACCTCCCTTGGTGGCCAAATGATGCTGAAGGGAAGATTGTGGCAGAGAGGGCATAAAAATATGAGTTTATGGGTTCGAAGGGAGGACGACCGATCAAAAAAGGATGGATGTGGCAGGACCGCGCTCGCCGCTTCATGGAACTTCATTACCATGCAGAAAAGGCTCAAAGATACCGTGCACGGGCACATGCAGAGATCTGGATGAGGTCGTCCCTCATCGCCTCCCTGCAGGATATGAAACTCAATCAGGCCATGAACTCTCACATCTCCACCGTCGGCACCACTTTATTTAGACTTCAAATTCACCAGTTCATCGCTTGTTTGCCTCTTAATGCTGACATCACCACCCCGCAGATGATAGCATAATGCTTTCTATAAGGCCCCGTACGACAAAGCCTCATTTCCATGAGTCGCATCTGGTTCCCTGGAGAGCCGCACCAGTACATGTGATCTATATTGCATATGTGCATAAATTAGAGAAAAAAAAGAAATGTTAATGTTTTAATCCTCATCCTCAACCACCCCAGAGTTATTGCTGTGCTACCGATGTGTGTTATTTCTTAATCACGCCTCAGTTTAAAGTGTTCGGTACGCTAAAGTCGCTGAAACCGAGGGGAAAAACAAGGCAGGCGATGTCTGTTCTATCCAAAGGCTCAGAGCATTCGTGCATCATGTGAACTCACATGTCTCCCAAATGACTCAAGATTACATGAAACGACTTGACGGAGCTGAAATTTCTAGTGTTTACCCCCGAGAGAGCTGCTTTACTTCAAACAGGGAGAAAAAGCTGAAGCAGACCCAGATCTGAGGAGCGCTCGCGTGATAACGATGCGGCATCCTACAAAGGAGTGACAGCAGACCCGGAGGGGAGCGCCGGCGCCGGGCTCCAAAGGAGACGCAGTCGAAGGCGGAACAACGGGCCTGAGAGGCAGCAGAGATGCATGTTCCCGTGTGCCAGAAAGCACAAGAGACGTCAGACCGTAGCTAGTTTCCTCATGTTTGGTGAGGGAAGCAGAGAGAGACAGACTGCTCCTAAGTGGATCAATTATTGTCATCTTTTAACATAAACATGCCCCCTTTTAGGCCTCGGATTGTCTTAATCTACTTAAACATGCTCAAGGACGGGACCTCCAGACAACCCGACAACAAAAACAAATGCATCTCCAGCTAGGTGGTAGATTCAATTATTTAGGTTTTTTCCTCTTTTGTTCAATGAATGATTTAAACCGCACAGGAGAAGGAGCTGCCTGTTTATAATAGCACCGTTGCTAATAGAAATATAAACCTGCGATTGGCAGGCGAAAGCAGGTATAAACGCAGATTTAGAGAAGCTTGTTTGCGTTTCATTGGTCACAATCCTGCAGAAAATCCCAGATTCTCCGTGCCAGTTGTGTTGATATTAGGATGTTTCCCATGGACCTGCGGTGCTTAAATCTCCGCTAAGCCTTTGATTCCTCCAATCCCCCCGAGGTAGCTTGAAATATCTGCAGGCGTCGGAGTTCGACAGAAACATGTCGGTGTTCCCGCTTCCTGCGATGTGACAATGGAAGCGCGTCAGCAGAGTTACGCAACGGGAGGAATTCATCCCGAGCCGTGCTGGAAGATGAAATCATCTCGTGTTTGGGCCGTGTGAAATTTAAGGGGGCTGCGTTTTACGCAACGTTGTTACGCACTTGCTGTTCTCCCACCCGTCTGCTGGTAGAGGTGACGTAAGGGGAGCTGTGAAAATGCCTGGCGACGCCTTGTGTTCTCCTGAACCCGTCCCAGCGTGGCATCGCTGACGCCCCAGTGAGAACAGGCAACGTTTGGGCCACAGCGATTTGTCTCATTTTCGGTGTTCGGCTAAACGTTTTCTGAATTTCCTCGGCAATATTCATGTCACAAAATGGTGCCGAGCAGTCAGCTGTTAAAAAAAAGAAAAGAAAAGGAAGCGCCGACAGGAACTTAGATTGTTCCCAGCAATTTAGTAGCGTAGTGTTTATCGTAAGTCACGTGACTCCTAGCATGCCTCTCTGCAGATAGACCCATATATCACCAAACTGTGTTTACTGCGAGGGTTATGTGATTAGGGACCTTTACCGGAGAGCAGATGCATCCCCGGCGGCAGCGGGGAACATATAGGCTGCACTCAGAGTGTACGTGCACCTCTCCGAGTACATGACTGCCGTCGCAGAACAGCGTGCAGCCATCTGACGTGTTCCGTGTTCTCAGCTACGCTCGAAGGAAATCAAATATTTGCAGCTGGTCTTGGCTGCTGTTTTAGACCTGGATGAACCCTGGTGATTACGGAGCCATCTGCTCCCAGGGTGCCCAGCTGGACCGCCGTAATCTGGACCGATGGAGGACCGTCTTAGGGAGGGTCGCGATGTTCGAAGCAACAGAACGCTTCTGTCGGACTTTCGGACACGCGGGTAATAAAAAGGCGGAGGGGGGTTGTGTGGTGTGCAGCAGGAGGCGCTAATACGCTGCAACACTACCACAGTCAGACAGTCTCGTCTGAATTTACAATGATGTCATTATTCAGAGAATAATGGTAATGAGAGTGGCTGTGGAGCCCTAACCTGCCTTTTGGTCCACTCCACATGAGTCTGGCAGGCTACTTTTCTAATAAGTGCACGCCACACCAGGAAGGGGGCTGATGGAGCCTGTGAATAATTAAGCAACATGATTACGGTGATGAATGAACCCAAATCTATCGGCCTATTTAGCACTGCCCTGGGACAAGAGGCCTAACAGGGGAGTGTCCACCTTTGTCTGACTGAAGAGAAAAGGGGTGTGAGAGATGGGGCAGCTGAGACATGTGGAGGGAGGGGTCCCCAAGAGCAGGGTGACACCCATTATTCAGCCATCAGTGTTGCCGAGAAGCACAAAGACGTGTGTGCAAGCAGCAATTACGCCTGTTTGTGAGTGGCTTTGTGTTCTCAGAGGGGTGATGTAAATAGTCCACGACGGTAACGAAACACTACAACAAACGTAAAAATCAGCCTTAACCAATCAAATTCTACTTCATCTACTTCGATTTAAAAGAAAAACACCCAGGATCCCAGTCAATCTGGGGCACATACCCCCCCCTACCCATCAGTGTCCCGCTGCCAACATGGTGACACTGGAGGATGATGCAGGCAGCTGGACCTTCTTTGCGGCGTCTCCAGACTCTTTTTGACGTCTGTCACATGTGCTCGGTGCGAACCTGCTCTTGTCTGCGAAGGGAACAGGACACCAGTGGTCAGCCGGTGGATGAGGAGCCGCAGAAACATGCACACGAGCGTCTTGCTGGCGGTCTTTTCCTGGGTTCTCCTACTGTTTCTCCTTGGTCAGAGTGTAGCAGTCCTGCTGGGTCGTTGGCCTCCTATGGGCTCCTCTACCTGTCGCGGTCTGCTGGCCTCTCTCCTGATGTCTCCTCCCTGCTCTTGACGCTATGCTGGGACATACAGGCAACCTGCCACCCAAGGCACACATGGCTCTGCTGCACTACTGGAGCCGAGCCCGGATAAATCCACTCCTTATTGCGGGTTGTTTTGCAAATTGCCTCTCCAGCTACTGTCAGTCCATAAACAACAGGTACAATTGACGCATTATGGCTTCCTAGCTGGACGGGCCCACACGACTGAAGCGTGATTGACTTGGAGCTTCACTGAGATGATTCTGAGTCCCATTTACCGACTTCAGCGGTTTATATTGGTTACACAGTATTGTCCAGATTACTGCTCTGATAATCACTACGTATTAGTGCCATCCATACATCAAACCCGTGTTGGAAGTGCCTCTCAAAGATTGTTTAGATTAATATAATGCAGACAAACAGTATGCATCCAACACAGGCGGTATGATGTAATGCAGGAGAAAGGCAAACCGATACATAAATGGATTGTGAAAAATAACTCACTCTTGTCTTTAAAATAATTAAATAAAGGTTGCATGGAAGGTCTCTATGCGGTACCCTGCTAAAGTACCACTAAAAGGCGGGCGTCTCGGCCGTGATGGATTAATAGTGTAGCCTGGTTCTCTGCTGCAGTCTGCCAGAAACTTGTAAAAGGTGACGAATGATGAACGAGCCGCCCGCCGCTCCAGCTGGCCTGTTAAAGCAAAGAGGTTGCACCATTACAGAGGATGAAGTCATCCTGCAACATCAGGGCGGAACAGGTGCTAAAAATTTAATTAGAAGAGGGGAAAGATGCAGGGATGTGTAAATGTTCCAACAGACAGGATTCCAGCCCAAAGTCAGCCCCAGCAGCATGATTGTCGCTGCTATTGCTGCAGAGCCCCAGCTTGTTTGTTGGCTCCTGTTTGAGTGGAACATTGAGCAGCACCATTTCCTCCCCTGGAAGAATATTCGTCTAAATATAATTAGCCATTATTATATTTCTGCCAGTTGTTCCGTGACATCTGGTGCAGATAGCAGTGTGCTCTGGGCTCTGTGGGATCACTTAGTTTCCTTGTGATGTTGCTGGAGCAAAGAAAGGGCAGAGAGCCAGCAAATGCTGAATATCAGCAGGTCATTGTTAATGATCCAGTACGCTCTGCTGCCAGGCTTCTGGGATGTCCGCCTGTTAATCACCAACAAAATACAAGCTTTAATATGGAAGTCTAGATGGTTTGAAGGGAATTACAGCTATAACAGCAGCGGTAAATTTAAAATAGGCTAAGCTAGCGAACAAATCGAGGCAGAAAAGGTCAGTTCTGAGCTATGAGTCATCACAACAGAAGACGGTTGTCTGGTTTTTAATCTGTATCAGGTGAACACAAAAGTGCATCACGCTTCTAAAGCGTGGTGAAAACATGACCTATTTAGAGTAAATTCAATGAGGATAAAATCAAAAAGGTGGACATTGCTGCTGAAGACCAGGCTGGCTGATGATAATGCTGAGCACATAGCAACAACAGTATAATAATAACTAATGGAAGGCTAAACAACTCAATTTGAATGTTTGGGTTACTTAAAGGTAACTTAGCATGCTAGCATGTACGACGGAGGACTAGACTTGTAGCTGAGGTCGATGCGGATGGCCTCAGCTTTGGGCTTAATCAGAGTACAGTCAAAACAAAAGTAAATCCATCTTGACGTGCTGAGGACATCAGAGAAAGAATCGGAAGATCGCATCCACTGATGAGATATTTGGGTCAAAGCCAGAAATATAAACGTGGTTTCAGGAGGAAATGCAATAACAAACCTAAATCATTTATTGTCATACTTCATGTTGGGCCGCCATCATCGCCGTGGTGCCGCAACAGCCTGCAATGACGGTGAACACGACGATTGACACTGAAGTGGGTCAGAAATAAGCGGGAGGCCCTGCTGCTGTGGAGGGAGATAGCAGCACAACGGCTCATGTTAAAACTGGAAATGTTATTAAGACTTATCATTCGACAGAGATCTAATCTGGGCCCTGATTGGCTGCTGGAGGCCGGGGATGCAGCCTCCTGATGGACTACTATTGATTGGTGGGAATGTGGTGATACAGTTGCTCGACATTGATTTTCTGCAAATGCAGTAGTAAAGAGCAGGTGGAATAAGAGAGCAGGATGGGGGGGAGGGGGGGATTTGCCAGGTTATCTTCTCAATATCCGGAAGTTGTTGGTTTTTTTTTTTATCATGGCTCCTTTTTTTTGCGTGGCGCTGACCTTCCCAGAGTAACAAATAAGTGATAGGTCTATGCAGACATGAGCTCAGCAGCTGCAGCAGCATTCTCTCGCCCCCTTTTCCCATAATACTCTTAACCAATAAAAGCAGCTATATTCAGCACAGTCGATATCTTAACGCAGACCATCACCGGCCCCGTCTGCCTTCTCTAAGATTCAGGCTGAAAACAGCAAGATAGGAGGGTGGGAAAGATTCCTGGGTTCATTTAATTAAAGGAACATATGTTTTGGGGAATGGTCAGTGTGAAAGTAGATCTGTAATTTGTTAAAAACTGCTATGATGTTAACCTCTTTGTAACCTCGTTGAGTAATTAAAATTGCTGCTGAGGGCTGATCATGTTTATTGTACAGTTACTCAAAGGAGGGGGGGGGGTGTTCCATATATATATTTATTTTATTCTCTATGAATTTTAATTAGAACTTCAAACACTTCAAACACCAGTCAGCCAGAGCAGGGCTTCCCTTTGATCAGGCGTCACTCGGCCCATTTTTTATTTTTTTTCTCTTTCCTTTGGGCAACTTCCTCCTAATTGGCTCATCTATCGTCAGCGGGTCTGTTTCTCTGTCTGTCACTGCAGATGAAAGGATATCAGCTGTACACACAGTGGCTACGGGGACCGAGAGGCCTTTCTGATGACTCGCTGGGCTGGATCGTGCACATTATCGCCTGTTTGCTGCTATGAGTGTTACAGAGCCTCGGTGATGCAGAGAAGCCTTAAAGGGCTGCAGAGTTCTTTGCAAACAGTGATGACTCACACGCTCAATGGAACACGAACTTGGTGGTGATTGTGGAGGATCCTCCCTTCACGCCATCTGGTAACCCCCTCCGTGATGTTCTCCCTCCCGGACTCTATCCGTCTGCGCGCTGTGTTAATGTTGTGAAGTGGCTCACCGGTCAATGAGCCCGTATTAACACCTGACTCTGAGATGTTCCTCCATGCGGGGGTCCCCAGGGCCGTCCTCGGGCGGAGGCAACCGCTCCATGATCAATAACGGCAGCATCCTAGAACTCTGCTGGCGAAGAGTAAAGAGATCTCTTTTGCAAATCTGCTTTACACATTCCAGCTGTTCCTTTTTTGTTCTGAACATCATCTTTAGAATGACTTCAGGTCTCTGGGGAACAATTTGAGGTTTATGCTGAACTGGTTTCTCCTTCACTCCCACTTCTCTGGTTCGACTTGTAATAATGTTTAATTAGCGTATTCACAAATGAGCTGGGTTCTGCTTTATTAACTTTTTGTGTGTCTTTTGCCACCATCTTGTCCGTGCTGCAGGCTCTCTCCATGACCGAGGTAAATGGACCAGATCCTCAGTTGGCCGAACCACAGATCGCCATGTTCTGCGGCCGTCAGATGCTCCACATGAATCTCCAGACTGGCCGGTGGGAGCCGGATCCTCAGGGCCGCCAAGGCTGCTTCAAAGACCCCAATGAAATCCTGTCCTACTGTCAGGAGGTAAGGTCCCAGTGCCGGGGAAGCAGATTTAATCAATTCTTCTTTGATTCTTCATATAGACCTGAGCTACATTTATACCTAATATATTTGCGAATGGATTCCAGTTTAACATGCTCTTTCTTCCTTTAATATGGTTGTCTGACACCTGTCCTATCAATCTATATATTCAACATATATAGTTAATGGATGGCGCCCCCCCCCCCCCCCTCCCATTGGAATATTTCAGTATTTCATTTCGCCATCCAGCTTTACTTCTCCTGATATATGTACTCCTTATTGCGGTCCAATCAATTATTTAAATCCTGCAGTCAGCATGGACCCCCTCCTCCACAAATTCTTCCTGTCGATTAAAGGTAACCAAGTGCCATCTGGAGGTCAGGGTGGACATCGTTGCTGCAGAGAGGGCAGCTTCAATCGACTGTAATGTGATTAGCAGGCTGTAATGTATCCGTGATGGGTTTTACACAAAAGCCATTACACTCATGACAGGAATGTTTTAGCATGCACTCAGACTGGCCCTGCGACGTACTCGCTTCATTAAAACCCTTCTGTGTTTTTGTGGAATTATCAAATACATCTCAACACAAATCAGCAGATGTGAGCATCTGCAAGGCCTTCTGCAACTTTATGTTGCATGATATCCCCCCTCTCCCTTGTTAGTCGTATTTTAGTCTGCCCTTCCCAAACAATCCCTGATCCTCTTCTCTAATCCTCCCATCTTCAATCCTCTCGGTTCTGTCCGTCCATCCATCTGCGTCTCTGCATGCTCTGTCTGTCCAGATGTATCCTGCTCTCACTATCTCCCACGTGGAAGAGTCAAAGCGACCTGTCACCATTCACGCCTGGTGCAAGAAAGGCTGGGGGCACTGCCAGACGCACCCCTTCATTGTCCTGCCCTACCGCTGTTTAGGTAAGTCCAACCAGCCTTACTGAAACCCTGCAGATTTTGCCCCATAGTTATTTTAAATTGAAAATTTTTTCAGATGCTTTGTCTGCCTTTAGCCACTAGGGGGCAGATAAGATGACAAAAGGACGTTGAGTGAATTAGAGTCTTCTATGAGTCAATATAGAACGTATTTGTAAAATGAAGAACATCCTTTCAGGGATGATCTGCTTAATAAATGTTGGTCTTGTTTCCCTCAGCTTTGGTTTGCATGTTTGAGACCGGCCTCTGGCCTTTTCTTCATTTCCTCTGCAGATGGCGAGTATGTGAGCGAGGCTCTGCTGGTGCCTGATCGGTGCCGTTTCCTCCACCAAGAACAGATGGACACGTGCAAGAGTTACGTATACTGGCACAACATTGCAAAGCAGGTGAGAAGAAAGCGTTTTTAAAAGTGTTTGTTAGCACCGCTTTCTATGTTTTAAAAGCCATTTGGGTTTTGATGACAACCTGCCCCATTTGATGGGATCTCCAGTGGAAGGTGTTGTTTGTTTGCACCGACACTCATGTGACCTTGACTAAAGCTCTGAATGAAGGCTGAGTTTCCAATTTACTGCTCAAACTACATTCCAACCCTCGTCTGTGATTTGCAAGCTGGGGATTGTGGCTAAAATAATTGCAGATCTACAAGCAGCTGGAGCAGCTTTTTCTGAAAGGTCTTTGGGCTCAGCTGTAGACACCTCGGACATCGGAGATAATAAGAGCTGTTGCTTCTCTGCACAGACAGAATCCAGCTGAGGTGGTTATGCTCAATGATATTTCCCAGGGGAGGTATAGCCAGCCGGGGGAGGGGGACCCAGGGCAGACTCCAGACATACTGGAAGGATTATGACTCCCACCTAACCCTGCAGAACGATTTCCTCAGTGGGGGAGGAAATTGCTGCCCTGTGGCCAAGACGTAGAAAGGCAGAAATAAAAGAACCCTTTTACTCTGCGCATTAAAGCCCTTCTCTGTGTGTGTTTGTGTCTGACCTGTGACCTCTCTGGAATTGGTCACGACCTCAGTTTGGAATAAGATTCAAATTGTGATTTTAGCCTCACGCGGTGTGTGTTTTCATTCTGACTCTGCCTCAGGAATGCACTGCTGAGAGCCTGGAGCTGCACAGCTATGGGATGCTGCTGCCATGCGGAGACCACTTCAGAGGGGTCGAGTTTGTGTGCTGCCCCAGCCGTGGCAGCCCTAGTGGCAAAGGAGAGGCAGATGAGAGGGACGTGCCCGCTGCTCAGACCTACTCATTGCAGACCACTGGAAAGCAGCCCTCCATGTAAGATGGTTCAGCTGGGCCTCCTGTAGGTGTCGACCGCACACTCAAACAAATTTCTCTCTGCAGCACCAAGGTGACAGCGCCCACGCCCAGCCCCTCTCCCGACACGGACGAGGAGGAAGCCGACATGGAAGAGGAGGATGACGAAGTCTTGGAGGAAGAGGAAGAGGAGGAGGAGGAGGAAGTTGAGGAGGAGGAGGCGGAAGACGAGGAGGAAGAAGAAGAGGAAGCGATAGCCGTTAAAGATCCAGAGGAGTATGAATATCCCATTGATTCAGGTCCTTACCAGACGTCAGATTATCCGGACTCCTACGACTATGAGAAGAGCAGCAAACCCACCACGTCTGTGTCGGTGATGAAGGGAGAAAGCTGTGAGTGTGCTTCAACTCTGGTTATAAAGCTGATTTTGGTCAGCAAACGCAGGTGAAAATGGGCCTTTTGCCTCTGGTTTAGTAGATTTGAGAGTTAATATTTCTGAATCTTAATTCTATAACATCACTTGCCAGATGAATATAGATCTCTCTGACCTACATATACTGTCTGTCAAACAGATTCTGACTCCTTAACCCATCTGCACCCACAGTAACCTCAGAAACTCTGAAAATGGAACAGTTGACAGTAACTGTGTAGGAGACACAGAGAAAAACATTGTGCTTCCTTTGGTTTAGCAACCTGAAACTCATCCTGACCAGTGATGTGTTTTTTTTCCATGGGACACTAATCATCAATGTGTTACTGTCTCTTCAGCAGAGATAACATTTGCTTCCTTTGCTTTCCCTCCAGTAACGACAATCCGCCCCACAGACGGCGTCGATGTCTATTTCGAGAAGCCGGCGGACGACACCGAGCACGCCAACTTCCTGCGCGCCAAGACGGACTTGGAAGAGCGCAGGATGAAGCGCATCAATGAGGTGACTCTCACGTTGCACGAGGACGGGGGCAACTTGATGTTTCTGCTGGCAGGACAGGCGTTGGGGGGGTGGACTGTCACTCCGAGAACCACAGGGGAGCTGATGTGACCCAGTTTTACATATCTTACCACCACAGTGGCCCTCTGGCCGTCTTGACAGGCACATTTACTTTAGATATCAGCTGCAGAAGTCAGAGATTGGTATAAAATGTGTGCTAAATGTGAGCTAAAAGCAGTTTCTTTTTACGCCTCAGATCATGAAGGAATGGGCAGAAGCAGACAACCAATCCAAAAACCTGCCCAAGACAGAGCGACAGTCCCTGAATGAGGTACTTTTTTGTTAACCAATGAAATCAACACATGAATGAAAAGCAGACCCAGATGTACTCCACCTTCTCCCACCAGCACTTCCAGTCCGTGCTGCAGACGCTGGAGGAGCAGGTCGCCGGAGAGAGGCAGAGGCTGGTGGAGACCCATCTGGTCCGAGTGGAGGCCATACTCAACAACAACCGCCGGCTGGCCCTGGAGAACTATCTCGCGGCAGTGCAGGCCGATCCACCTCAGGTGAGTCCAGAGGTTAGCCAAACGCGTCGCTGTGATTAGCAGCGTAATGGATTAATCTCACAGAATGTGCCCTCTGTCCGACCTTGTCCTGCAGCCGGAGCACGTGCTGCAGGCCCTGAAGCGATACATGGCAGTGGAGCAGAAGGACCGCAGGCACACGCTCACGCATTACCAGCATATTGTGACCGTTGACCCCCAGAAGGCTGAGCAGATGAAATTCCAGGTGAGAAAGCTCCGACGCTCCGATCTCCGGGGCTCTGACCCTGTAAGCCCCGTGAACCCATAAATGACTCACCTTGACAGATGAAATGTTTGGGTTCCGCAGGTGTACACGCATCTCCATGTGATCGAGGAGCGGATGAACCAGAGCCTGGCGCTGCTCTACAAAGACCCCTCCTTGGCCGAGGAGCTCCACGATGACATCCGTAAGACGAACTACCGTCTTGAAACGGCTCGTACTTTTTCTTTAATTGACATCTGGACACATTTTGTGGATCTGTCCTCTGTCTCCTGAAGAGGAGCTAGTGAAGGCAGAGAGAGGCGACATCAGCGAGCTCATGACCACCTCCTTCTCCGAGACCCGCACTACCGAGGAGCTCGTGCCAGCGGAGAGCGAGGAGGAGAAGGATGATGAGGAGGAAGAGGAGAAAGCCTTCCTGAACCGGCCTTATCCTCCCCCCATTGGTATTTATTCAATTGCTTATTTATGCTTTTTTTAATCATCATGGGATTTGTCAATCAGTCAGAATCATAGAATATTTAAAAAAATACACTGTGGACAAACACTAATGAGATCTAAAATGTATTGTTAATAAATGAGCACAGCTTCTCTTTAGTTAAGGAAAAGCATTATTTTTACCCATAAACCCACAAATCCCACCCCACAAAACGACCCTCATTATTTACGAAGGCGCCGCTGTTGTTGATAATGAGCAGTTGCCCTCATTTTTCCCAAAAGATAGGAGTCTAATATGAATTGGGAATTATAGCGACTGCAGATTCATCTTGTCAGCTCACGCTAAAATAATTTAACCTTCTTCTTCTAGTGCCTTCAGTGGACGAGTACGATTACACCACATCCGAGAGAGGCCCCACTTATGAATATGAAGAAAAGGTAGCGCTGTCTCTGCGTCGATGCTTTCACTGAGACTGACGTGCTGTAGTTTCCTGATTCTTACTCCCCGCCTCTCCCCTTAGATCAACACCTCCGTGGAGCTCAAGCAGGTGGTCAACAAGCCCCCCGAGATCGAGCGGGACGAACTGGTAGGAAGTAAATGAGCTCCGTGCCGATGCCCCACGTCTTCCCCGATCTGGGCTCTCACCGCTCATTTCTCTCCTCAGCAACCCGATGCCCTGGAGACGTTCAACCGAGGCGCCATGGTGGGCCTGCTGGTGGTGGCCGTGGCGATCGCCATGGTGATGGTAATCAGCCTCCTGCTGGTGCGCAGGAAGCCGTACGGCACCATCAGCCACGGCATCGTGGAGGTACGACCCCATGCAGCGCCTCCACAAATTCATTCCGCAGATTCGCAATTTACACCTTTACGTTTTTTTTTTCTTCGTTAGTAACCGAACTCCCGTTTTTCCCGCAGCAGGTCGACCCCATGCTGACCCCCGAAGAACGACAGCTAAACAAAATGCAAAACCACGGCTACGAGAACCCCACCTACAAGTTCTTCGAACAGATGAACTGAGTTATCTGGGCCGCCGACAAGTCATGCCAGACCCACCCCACCCCCCCCACCCACTCACACACTTTCTTACGGTTTTGGATTGGTTGTGCGTCACAAAAGCTAAAGTAACTCTAACAAGCAGAAGGCTCATCGTGAATTCATTGTAAATGACTGACATCACTTTCCCGTCCCGAATGTGAATGATGAGAGTCATCGCCTGTAATTAATGTATCTTTCTCAAACATTCACCTCGCAGAAAAATTCGACAACCCGCCCAGTGTCCCAGCGGCATGACTTGACAAGATGCCCCCCCCCTCCCTCCCTGGAAGCTGAACACTCCACCCATTAAGGCTTTATATTATTTAGTTTTCGGTCTCTTGGTTTGCATTGTACCACAGTTCGATATAATCTATCTGTGTAGACGAGTTCGACGTACAGCCTTGGTAAAAAACGGTCTTTTCTTTTCTTTTTCGTTTATGTTTTGAGCCAACTCGGCCACGCCTGATGAGCGGTGCCTCCATTAGCTGCCGTACGGTCAGGAAAATAGCCGTAAGAATTAAGATTAACTGAAGATGTGGAGGCGTGAGACGTTGAGGCTTCAATTTTTAAACATTCAAGGCCAGACTAGATTTTAGCTGATAAAGGGTTCATTTTATTCATCCCGTCTGCTACCTAAGAAATACTAAACCAGAAAAATCAGAAGTGGATTATTTTATTGAAAGCATGACAAACTTGGTGTGTGATGCTGCTGTACTTCTTTGTGTTGTTCTCGTCCTTGCTTTGGAATCCGTCTAAAATGGGCACTGTAAATACTGAGAGCCGACGTCCTCCTAGCTGTAGACATTTCTCTGATTAATTTGCATCGATGTGGTAGAATAATGCATAAAACTAATACGTTGTGCTGTTTCGAGAAGGAGAAACATTTTTTTCCTAACATGGCTGATTGAAAACGGACTGTTGTAAAAACCAGCACAAGACAAACGACACAGTAACTTCTCTCTGAATGTATTTGAGGTAGACGTTGAGATTCCATCCTCTTTTCAGTCGTTACCGAGTCGGCTGAAGAGTCCAACAGACAGACCGCGCGCCCGACGAGCGTCTCATCACTTTCTGTAGCATTGCCCACGTCGAGGGGGTCTCACGTGCACGCGTGAGCTCTAGTCGCGTCACGTGTCCGTGTTCCTCTGAAAGCCGTCCACACTCGGGAGCGATAGCGCCACGTGTTGGACCAATGTCAGAGCTCTGTAGAGGTTATATTTAGCGTCTCCATGGACATCTTTTTAACCTGTCGTATTCCTGATGACATGCTTAAAAAAAGGGGGGGATTGGTCCTATTTAGGCTCATCCGTGTGGTGGGATTTCTTTTATGTCCTGGTCATTAACATCGTATTTTATTTCATTAGTGTTGAATGTTTTTGCTTTGAAAAAAAAAAATCCCACAAAGGACGATTTATTTACGTGTCCCTTTTGGCTTGGAAATGAGCGAGGTTCATCTCCAGATGCCCTTGTCAGGCGGGTGAACTGTAGGGCCAGGTGGCGGCGGCGGCGCGGCGCAGGCGAAGGAAGAGGTCCTAGCCCTTGTAAAAATCTGTACAGTTACGTTAGTGAATGAAACCGTTGTATGTTCACAGTTTAAGTCAGTCGATCTTGTAACGATATTACTGAAACCAATAGAGAATAAGCTTGCCTGTGTTTCCCAAACCACCGAAGGTTTCTTACCAGCATTTAGCAGATTTAGACGTGTTAGCCGAGCAGATCACATTTGTATGGACGTCCTCTGTCTGATTCCCGCCTTCTTTGTAGATCCGTTTCCTTCCCACCCCCGACAAATATAAACGACGTTCTTGAGGTTTTAATTGCTGCATTATTGCCTTTTACAACGCTGTGTTTTGGATGTAATTATTCTGTATTTTTTATTTAAATGTAACTATCAGTCGGGTCGAGGGTCACGCTTTTCATCAGGTATGTAATTTTAGGCTAGTGCGAGAAAATAATGACAAGTTTCTAACGTCCAGATGGACTCGGTTTCTGCCCATTTGAAGAAGAGTGGCACTAAGCACAAGTAGAACAAATTGACTCGATTTAGTGTGTGTACAGGTCGCTAAACGCCAAACATCAACTCCTGCAGTTCCTTTGAAAGCTTCCACGAGAGAGCCGTCCGTTTCTCCAAAGACCCGCTCCACGAATGAGAAGACAGATGTTCCAATTTGGCAGATGTTCCCTGTTGTTTCACTGTATTTGCGAGCAATCTGAGGAAAATAAAACATGTCAAAAAAAAATTAAAAATGGTGTAATAAAAGAAATATCAGATGACCCATGAAAGTGCTGCTGGTGCTCATTTATTCGCCTGGAAATGTGCAGGAAATGAGCAATGGAAATCTGTCTCAGAGAATCAAAGAGCAGAAGGCTGAAGTTCAACCACACTGCAGGAAAATGATGCAAAAAGTCAAAACCGGGAGGGGAAACCCTCTAGAGATGTGGAAAATGTCTCAGGTCATTTATTAGGAAAAAGAAACCTAAATCTTAAAGTTTGAGGCAATTTCTAAAAATATATAAATACATATATTTATATATAAATCTAAGTCTTTTGGGCTGGGCGATGATGTCATTGAATGACATGCCACACAAGAGGGCTCGTTTGGCTGAATTTCAGCTACAGGTGTATGTGAACGGGGATGCAGAGGAACGCTGGTGTTTTCAGCTGTAACTGATAATTCAATAATCCAGCAACTGGTGAACTTTCGTGTCCTTGGTGGGATAATAATGAATCCAGACCTGACTGTTCGCGCTTCTGCGCGTTTACTTGAAGCACAGATGCCAGTGTTGGACTCAGAGACCCTCCATCAAAGGCTGATCAGATGTGGCTAACCCTGGTTAGCAGAAGCACAGACAATAACTATGCCATGGCTTGGCCCCTTCATACCTCCCTCGCCCACAATTTACAGAGAAGTGTCGCACCACTGTCACCGTTCCCCACCCCTCGCCCAGCACAGTGTACGTTCTTCCAAACCACAGCATGCCTATTTCTCTTTACTCAAATTACTGTGAAGGCTGTGGCTGTACAGTGACTGTTGCTCATTCATGCCTCCAGTGCACAACACTCATCTCGTAACTGGTTCCTCTGAAGTCGGCCGCTCACATCCCGCCACAAGATGAGGCACCAGCCTTGCAGGCTGAGCGTACGTTTTCTCTCGCGCTGTCACACTTTGATTCATTCACCTGAGCGATAGGAAACCCCTCAGCAAGCAGACATTAAAAGCCTCTATTGGCAGATTAAATGTGTCAGAGGTGTTGCGTATTTGACGAGTTCAAAGGTCACCGCTATTCCTGTGTGGACACTGAAGGTCACTCTGGTGAACATTTCATAGACATGGCTCAACACCTCGATGAGTCAGCATCTATGGAGGGGACGGGGGTGCCGAAGACTGTGTTGTGAAACGGAGTGAGAGTCTTGATTTTAGTAAGTGGTGTTGCCCATCTCCTTCCCATATAGCACAAGCTGACATTTAAATGTTAGCGTTATGCTAATTCAACTGAGAGGAGCGTCTGAGGTCAGACTGTCCACCGGTCTGCTCGCACTCACAAAGACACATTATAAAACGAACAACTGTTAGCTTCTTCTCCCCTGTTAAGGTATCAGTAAACCTGCCATCGCCGCATTTAAAAGGAACCCAACGCTGCTTTTAACACAAACCCAGTGTCCTTCAAGCTGACAGATAAAATCCACCCATGCAAAGGTCACCGTGTAGGCACGAGCTTCTCTGACTGTGTCACATACATTAGCACGTTTAGATTCCACCACGTCGGGCAGCTTGTCCAGTGATAACAGTCAGATGATTTCATAGTTCATCCTACGGTCTGTGTCTGTAAGTAACACCACAGCAGAGGCTCGCGCCCAGACCTGGGTGCGATGTCACTGAAATACACCACAGCGTGAAGCTTCTGGCAGCGTTCAGCAGTCATTGCTGCCTTCGACAATGAGTCAGACGTGTTGGGAAACAATTGTTTTAATTGCATCGAGCGGAGCATTATTTTTGAAAAGGCCTTCAGAAAACCGCAGCTTCGGCGACTGACGTGACATGAAACGCATCGCAGCACAACCTGACATCCACACTTGAATATGTACGCTGACTTTAAACCAACAGCTATTTTTACTTATCTGCCAAAATGCTGATGATGCACTGAGTTCAAAATCTTAATTTATCTTTCATTTTTTTGTTTTAAACGCAGAAAGGAAATGTTCCCTGCAATCATTGCTAAGTCAAGCCACAATATTTAACCTTTTTGTCTTCTTCTTAACTGCTTCCTCCTGTTCGGGGTCATGGGGAGGGGACACAATAGCCAAAGGCAGGTCCACCCTTGACTGAGTTGCCAGTTTATCGCAGGGCCCTATGGGCATTTGTGGGTTCGGTACCTTGCTCAAGGGTACCTGGGAAGCGCTGTGACGGTGTTCTGGCACCTTCCCCTAACACCTTCAATGATTTGTCTGCACTGGGGCTTGAACCCAGAACCCTCCGCTTCTCAGCCCAGTTCCCAACAGACTCAGCTACTACTGCCCTATTTAACCATTCTTTCCCCAAAAAGCTGAGGGGTTGTACAAAAGTGAAAATGTACCATACGTAAATATTCTGACTAAATAATTTCTGGTGATTTGACATGATAACTTTTAACTATAGTTAAATTTATAGAAAGATACGATGAGGATAAAAATGCTCCAGCTCTAACACACGGTCCCAGGTCGTATCTGGGGGTTGTGCTTTAGCTGTGAACTGACCACTTCTCTGGAACTCTTCAGTTCACTCAAAATTCTATTTCAAGAGAGCAGATTTCAGCGCAGCCCTGCCTCACGCTCAGGTGCCAGCAGCTGTCAGCTTCCTGTCACACATCTTCAGCTTTGGTGTGGCTTTTGTCGCAGCGCAGAGCCGTCTATTAATGGATGACCAGCAGCTCAAACTGAAGAGGACAATTTGTACAGTTTCAACACACGTGTCCCTGTAACCACTGTCCCCATTTTTCTCTGTCTCCTCAACAAGCACACACACGCGCACACACGCACACACGCACACACACACGCACACACACACACACACACACACACACACACACACTGATATTCATTAATATTTGCACCAAACTGCTTTCACCATTTACATTTGTGATTTACGAATCCTCCAAACCGGCCTTGCAATCAGAGACCCAATGAGAGCTAGACTGAGGAGGAGGAGCAGGGACTGTTGACAGATGAGGAAATCACCAGAACCTGTGCCTAGACAGACATGTCACTTCAAGACACCTCACAGTCATCATGCGAGCTAGCTCATCAGTCTGCAGGAGCCAAATTCACTGAGCACCAGGTAGGAGTCTCATCCAAATTACTTTTCTTTTCGCTGTTGTTGTTGTTGTCTAAAGACTTCAAACACACCTTCACGCTCACCGTCTTCCACGTGTGTTGTGAGTAGAGCACGAACACACGCACACCACTAGATTATCTGCAGATAGAGGTTGACGTGCAAGCTCTGGAGGACTGAAACTTGCCTATAAAGTCTGTATAAAGTTGAAAATGGATTTCCCCTGGTATTCCGCAGCAGCGCACAGGGCTGAAGCGTTCCTCAGCGTGCCACAACTTTGCAGACTTGAGCGGTATTTGATGGCTGCAGAGCTTCCTCCACAATCAGCTGAACTCTCTGTACTGTACAAGCAGCTACAGTGCAGGAGCTGAGGCCTGCAGCAGAACTCAGAGCAGCAGAACTCAGCCTCTGACATTCCTGAAAATTACACATCGCGTTGTCCACACCATCTGGGTCACGTCCACCTTATTAACCGTGCCAAGAATGAATATGGATGACCTGCCAGTACATGTCTGAGCTGTATCTGCAAAAATGAAGGGGAAGAACGATTAACTCCCACGCTTCACGGTCCTAGAAAATCTTAACTAATCCGAAATGTACGGCAGAATGCGCACGCAGTTACCCTCGCAAGACAATTTCAAAGAGAGGAACTTCAGTTATGATCATTACTGTTGATTGTTTGTAGCCACCGAAAGAACATATGGTAAAAAAAAAGAAACGTGAAAACAAAATAGGTTTTTGTTGCAAAATATAGTAAATAATTGCCTCAGATTTAACATAATGATGCATTTGCAGAGAATATTGTCTAGTAAAGGTGTCACCTAAAGGCTCACCTCATGGCACAGTAACTTTTTACAGCTCTCCTTTGATAACTGATGCCACCACTGGAAATGGGTTCTTTTTTTCAACTCTTTAAATCTGCTGCAAAAACACATTTTATTATTATCATTTAATCAATCAATTTATTGTTATAAAATTACCATTAACGCAAAAAAAAAAAAAACAGAATTCATAAATATGTATCATAATCAAGCAAAACAATAGTTTAATTATTGTGTTCATTTAAAAAATATATTTAAAAAGAAACAGTTTCACTTAAGAAATCATTCTCAGATTCTCAATGGAAAAGCTGTTAATGTCACATCAATTCTCTTTATGTTCTCGTCTAAAAATGTGGCTGAACTCCTGCCGGAGTGAATCTCACTCTAAAAGTGTCTCTTACTCATTATTTTTTTCAAACAGTTGAATGAAACTTGAATGAATTTACAGTAAACAGAGAACAAAATGTCATTTGTTTCACATGTAGTTTCCATTTGAAGCCACTATCGGAGGAGAACGAGGTTGTGTTAAAAAGAAAAAGAAAGAAAAGAAGAACATCTCAGTTCTTGATATGACCTCTGTTGCAGACGAGACCAACCACACGCTCTGTGATCATAAAAGTTCATCAGAACCCCGATGACGGCGACTTTTCAGCGCTGCAGAAGTTTCAGCAGTCGGTGCTGGCGAGCTCTTTTACCGCCTGTTTTAGTCATAATATTCCCGCTTTTTCTCTTTTTTTTCTCTTCCACAGCTGCACATTTTTGCAGTTTGGTGTTTAGCAGCTCAAATTGCGGGCGCATTGTTGTTGTTGTTCCCACTTTACTCGTGTTTACTCATGTGTACAGTCATTAGTCACGGTTTCATGTACGGGCAAGGTATTGTGGCTTCGACGGATCTGAGCGCTTTTACAAGACGTCTCCACACATGAAGCAGACAATCAGACGCAATATCACTGTGAGGTTTTTTACTACGTATAAAATGAAAGACACTTGTAAAGAATTTAGAATTTGATCTTCAAAGCAGAGAGAATTTATCACCTCGTTTAAAGCGAATGATTAGCTTGATGAGCTGATTAAGTTCCGCCTCCTCAGTTGAAAATGTTCCAACCTCAAATATGTTATCTGTTAATTTAAAAAAAAACATACACACATCAGATCTGCTGATTTGTGCATTCATTTTTGCAATTACTGTATCTGCAAATGTCAGGCAGATTGGAAAATGTGGGCATGTTATGATCAAGTTCCCATTTCCTTTTCTAAACTTTCTCTTCTCGGATATTTGATTACAGTCTTTTAAAGTTCAGAAATGATCAGAATCAACAACACCCAGTACGTCCACTTCCTGGAACAGGCCGATGCCTTACGCCGCTCCGGGATGATGTGCGATGCCGTCATCTCTGTAAGGAACCAGATTTTCAGAGCCCATCGCCTGGTCCTGGCTTGTGCTAGCAGGAGATTAGCCGAGAAGCTCGCTCTGGGAGGCAACGAGGGCCCCGTCCGCTGCACGCTAGAGTCGTTCTCTCCGCGCACGTTCAAGCAAGTTCTAGATTTCACCTACAAGCAGGCACTGGAGGTGACTCTGGATGACCTTCAGCTACTGCTGAGGGCCGCCGAGGTGCTGGAGATACAGCCACTGGAGGAGCAGTGCAGGACACAGCTGGAAATTATCCACTGCAAGAATGGCGAGGTGGACCGGACGAGAGAGGGAAGTGGGAAGATATCGGAGCAGAAGCTGAGAGAAGGTCCAGTTCAAGATGAGAAGCTGGGACCGAGTGTGGGTGAGGAAAGCGACAGCATCGTTATTGAAGACAATTCCCCAGTAGACCCTGTTAAGACCCCTGACAGCCCACAGCCCCCGATGAAGAAGGCCAGAACGCCCTCGTCATCTGTCACCCAGTTCGACCGGGTCAGCGTCATCTCCAGACACGCAGGAAGCAGCGCCGCCTTCTCTTGCCCCTGGACTTTCCCCAGCTCATTGAAGACTGTGGCCACCCTGAAGAGGGTGGCAGACTACACAGGCTTCATTCCTTTTCACCCTGTCCAGCACCATGACCAGTCCGCTGTGCCGTACTCCTTCTCCAGCACCACTCCGCACGTCCTCCCCTTACTGGCTCCCCATTTTCAAAGCTCGGTGGTGGCCTACTCAGACTTAAACTCGGCCTACGCCCAGGGCTTTTACGCTAGATCGGAGGGGATAGAAAGCATAATCAAGCAGGGCCTGCTGAAGAGGAAGGGGAGATCGTTTCAATCCAGCGAGTCAAGGTCAGTGGCTACATTTTTATTCAGCCACTCCCTGCATTACCTGTAACAGACCAACCTAGAACACCATACGTTGCTAAGTTGTTCCTTTACGCAGTTGCCTGACTCATCGCTGTTTGGGCTGATGAACATTCTAACTTTCCACCTTGAGCGGTTTCACCTGTTAACCCTTCCCCGCCAGAGCTTTGTTGTCTGACACATTGGGCTCAGCACAAAATAGCACAAAAAACAAAACAGCCCATTTTGGACTGAAATAACATTCTTATAATGGATTTTGGACTAATTCTACATGAATTTTCATTCATCTCTTGATTATTTAAGGTGATTTGCCCCATTTCTTTTCTGTCTATCACTTCTACTACAGCCTTCCCCAAAACGTAAGCTGACAGAGTGTGAAGGGGAGCCCCCTAAATTTCTCCCCTTCTGTGCAAAATTGTAAAAGATTCACCACCCACAGAAGCAGGGTTTTCTGTTTAGGCTCAACTTTGCCACAAAACTTGTTGAAAATAATCATTTGCCAGCCGCAAATCGCTCTCCGCATCACACTCTCCCCTCTGCACATGCTAAAATACAGCGAAACGGGCCTCCTACTCTGAAGTAAACGTTCCAAATAACTTGCGGTTACGGAGAGAGAGGAAGCCAAAGGTGTTAAAAGATGTTATCTATGCTATCATGTCACCATGCTGCTAATACCGATCTCTCCCCAGGCCGCTGCGCCTGAATCGGAGGGAAAATAAACCTTTTTTTAATGGTGGCATCGTAATATGAATTTTCCACAGCAACACCGATGGTCCTGAATCCAGCACAGATTCGCCAGGCGAGCGCCATCAGCGCAGTAAATGTCCCTATGATGAGCCGGGCCTGAGGAACACGTCCTCCGCCACATCGGGTAACTTTTCCTTGTTTTACATGGCGGATTCGCACCTGTAGGTGCAACCGGTTCACACGGAGTCGTTTCCTGCAGCGAGCCCGGTTTCACCGTGACCTCTAACCTCCTCCTATCGAGCTGCGCAATGGAAAGTGATGAGGAGCGTTGTGGGGTTTTTTCGAGAACCTGTTGCTGCAGGAGCAGGGTTGTGGTTAGCAGATACAGCGAGACACGTCCGTGCAGTACAGTATGTACTGTCCACACGCCAGAGTCAATAATGTCTTTGACAGAATGTCAAAGAATCTCAAGCGGTTTCTTTTTCTTGAGTATTTTGGTGGAACATCGGGCCAATATGCTAAACAGTGCTGCAATCAAATGGAAATGCCAACTGCAATGGAAAAAAGACAGCTTACTTTGTTGCCACTTGGCACCTGAAACAGTCACCTGTGTATTATAGTTCTGTTTTTCACCACCTTTCCCGATGTCTAAAGAGCTAAAGAAAGACCTTTGACAGAAGACTTGCTAACGATAACTGTTCGGGCCAAGTGATTTTTTTGGTAATTGTTGTGGTTTGCTCTCTTTAACTACCCTATTAACCTCCCCCACCCCCCTGCACCTCTTGATGCAGCATCCTGTGCACAGACCCAAATTTTCACTCAAGGCGACCTGAAACAGTGGGAGGCCCCTAAAGGCCACAGAGCAGATGCTCACACCTTTGTGATGTGCGTGGAGTGGCAGGAAAGTAGGTTTTTTATGAACGTGCAACAGGATGCTGACCAGAAATACACCCACGCCGCCACAAAGGCGATTAAAGTGGCGCGCGTGCAGCTGATACTGTGCAATAAACGCAACCGCCTAATATCCGAGCTAGGAATAAATGACTGTCGTGAGGTTTCATGACATTAAATCCCTAAATTCTGCATTACATTTTTCACTGATTTGAAGTTTAAACGTGCTATGAAGCAAATACGCAGCAAATGTTTTACTTTAAGACTTATTGAACACAAGAGCCATGGATATTCACTTTTATATCTACAGTAAACCCATTATTTTCCTGGACCATTTGCCGTTAATGGAACCTCTGAGGCATTAATGTACTGATAGCGTTGTTTTTTTGTCCGCACAGATGAGTCCTGTGGGGGAAGTTGTTTCAAAGGAGCCGGGGACGTGACGCAGCAGCAGTCCCGTCAGCAGGGGCACAAAGCAGGGAAGCCACACCAGTGCCAGCACTGTCCCAAAAAGTTTAGCCTGAAGCACCAGCTGGACACACACCTCCGCGTCCACACTGGTGAGCACATTCACCTTTGAAAGTGCACTTTTTGGAGGACAAACTCTTGCCAATAAAGTGAGCTGTTTTTTTCCAAAGTTTATCCAACCTGCATTGTAACAAATAAACATTCACACTAAATGGACTGATTCATCCTAATACCCTTTTCCGAGAAGTTGTTTCAACTTGTTTCTACAGAAAAAGCATCATTCTCTTTTCCAAAGTTCCTTTTGAGTTCAAAAATTTGTAATTGTCCTCCCCACAAGCTGCACATTAAATCCACCCCCCTGCTGTCATCTCCGGTCTTCTGACCACTTCCAGGAGAGAAACCCTTCGAGTGTCGTCTCTGCGGTCAGCGCTCACGGGACTACTCAGCCATGATCAAGCACCTTCGCACTCACAATGGGGCCTCACCCTACCGGTGCACCCTGTGCCTGGAGTTCTGCAGCAGCCTGGTCGCCATGCAGAGGCACATCAAGAACCACGCGGTGCAGGAATTCCCCCCTGGCTGGACCATCAGCAGCACCTACCTGTACAACTCACACACCTGAACCGAAGTTCTCATTAGCTTAAAATCAAGAGTTTAAAATGTTGTTGCTGCAACTTTTCCACAACAAATTATTTTCAAAGGCTTAACCATCTATCAGCTAAAATTACAGCAATCACGAGATTCAGTATCATTCATACAGTTCTGTGGTCACATTGTTTACTAAAAACAGGCATTAATTCCAAATTATGAATGTGAAAATGTTCTCAAGTCATGTATGAATGTTAACCTGATATCAGAACATTGTGTCCTTCCAATAAAAAACATTTTTCTTTTTATTATTACTCTTAATATGGGGGCTCTGGCGCCCTCGTGTGGCAAAATCTCTGCTCCGTTCGTCAGAAGTGACAACTCTATGAATTGCTATTATTTTATCTTTCAGTCAGTTTTTCATGTTCTTACAATTGAAAAAGAAAACTGCTGTTGGGGTTCCAATCCGAGCTCAGAGTGCATGACGACTGTTCTAGCTATTCTTGCTCATAATAAAGCTCAAGCTGTGACACAGCTTGAGCTCACCACGCGTAAATCTAGGTAAAACATACCCCAGTAATGTCTCATATTTGCTCTCTTCCTTACTATATTTGGTCAGTGATGCTCAGAGCTTTAAGTGGCCCAAGACAGGTCTTCAGTAACATACAGACTAATGTATAAGAGAACTAACTGGCACCGACCACTCAGACGGAGCCTAGTCACAGAGAAGATTGGAGAAATAAGTGATTGACAAGCATTCAAATGACATATTCCTGTGTTTGTTTCCAATCTGTATGCTGCACAACACAACTGCAACCTTTTGTCTGCTTCTATGTGGAACTTAAAATCTCTTGTGTTCTTTAATCTTACAGAAGTAGTTTTACTTTGTCAGCTCCAAATGTAGAGATTAAACATCCACTCCAACCTCAGTCCCTGATGTGTTTGGGCTTTTGTCCTTATATTCAAGCAACTCATTGACCAGCAGTCTGACCATTCTGGTCCTGATTGTTGACGTCACTGGCTACCTCTGTTAGCAGAAGCGCTAATGCCAGCTAGCTGCTCTTCACTGGCAACATATGTTGGGCCTCCTGTGTCAGTGACAACATTTCCAACTAGATTCACTAATCATCTGACTCATATCAAGCTGTAAATCAACCTGGTGTAGGCGTTCACATGGAACATCCGCAAAATCCCTTTGTCTTTGTGGCTTTTTTGTCGCGCTCGACTCGCGAGACTTTCTTTTGAGTGAGAGTCTCGTGAGGGACAGACGTGCTGCGCGTACTAGTGCACACTGGGTAATGTAGTGACGCCATCGGAGTATGCCGGAGGGAAACGAAAAATGACAGGGACGGAGTTCATGAGAAATACGCTGTAAAAAGTGTGTGTGTGTGTGTGTGTGTGTGTGTGTGTGTGTGTGTGTGTGTGTGTGTGTGTGTGTGTGTGTGTGTGTGTGTGTGTGTGTGATGAGAGGTTTGTGTGCACTAAAAATCGCATTAAACTACATTTTCTAAATAATGTGTAAATACTGCTTTAAAAAAGGCCATTGGCTGTGATTCATAATTGTTCATAAAAATGAATACTCTATCTGGAATTTTTCAAGATAAGGGCACTGTGAAGATGCCCAACACTGAAACGATGATACATTAAAACATGATGAGGAAAGACTCCAGTGTCTTCTAAAACCAGTAATGTATTACTTATATAATCAAATAAGTGATGCTAATTAAAACCTTAATCACCGGAAAGAAGAAAGGCAACATCAAATTAAATGTTTTTGCCTGTTTTGTCCACTCCAGGCCCCTCTAGAAGACAGAGGAATAAATAGGATAAACAGAAACAGCAAATTCTGAAGAATATAATCTGAGAATACATCTCAGATTGATACACTCTTCTCACAAACTGCACTTTTAAATGTGTCTTCCTTCCCCTCTGGAGCGGCTGGTATCTGAGGCTTCTCATATTTGTATAATTGCTATACTGATCAAACTGAAGAATATGTAACATGTGATTAAAGGTGATATGAACAATGTTTCTGGGTGAAGGTAAACTCTCTATATTTCCCTCACACATGTTGCAGTGGGTTGGAGGCCTTTTAGCACAAAGCACATTTGTTTAATGAGGCGATTAGATTCCAGGAAATGACAGAGCAGTCCAACAACGTTGGCTGCCTGGAATTAAAGCTTGAAGTGGAAAAGAACCTGTGTTTTTCCAATGGAATATTACACTTCTGAAGAGAAGATCCAGGCATCCCAAGGCCGTTTAAACGTTCCAAGACGTTAAACATCTTCCTGTTTATGGAATGTAAAAGGTAAGAAAAGAAGCAAAAATACTAGAAGTATCTCTCTGACCTCGTCAAATGTACTTTATTGAGTCAGTTTGTCAACAAATATATTTAAATATATTCCTCCGTGCTCCTGGGCTCTTTAGAAAAGTTAACAAAAAGATGGTACATTTTAGGTTCGGTTATTTTAAGCGATGAGGGAGACATTTAGCCATAATTGCAGTAGGAAACATAACAGCATGTCATTATCTCAGCCGAGGAGAACAATATGCTTACCAAAATGGAATTTTACTTTGTGTTTGCGGACGGAAATGAATGAAGTAGAGGTCATTAAAAAAAGGCGGGGGGGGGGGGATTTCGAGATGATGTGAGCTGCTTGGAGGAGGAGGAGGAGGAGGAGGAGGGAGGAGGGACGACGTCTTTGACGACTCGACGGTGTTTTAGTTTCGAGCCGCGCGTCGAGGATGCAACGCGTCAGATACTCGCAAAACTGTACCGATCTGGGAACGCGCTGGAACCCGAGCGTTTCCAAATGTGTTCCCTGCGACTTCAAGCCAGGCGGGTGTTCGAACCCAGGACGGTACCCCGGTGCCCCGGAGCGCGGCGCTGAGCTTTCCTTCTTGTCGTTGCAGGACATAGAGTCTCGCCGAACTGCGGCTACGATGATGAGGGAGGGAAACATGAGCTTTACTTTCAGCCGTGCCCAAACAACACTTTCAACGACGGCAGCAGCGCCAGCTGTCACCCGTGCACGGTGTGCCCCCCCGGCTTCTCTCCGCTCGCCCCCTGCACCTCCACCACCGACACCAGGTGCACGACGACCCCGTGAGTTGCATTGCCTGACACCCGCCTCCGGCTCCTTCTTCAGAATTTGAAGCTTTAAATTAAAAAAATAAAAAATCTCCCTATTTGCAGATCACCGAAAAATGACACAGGCCGAGTGAGTATGGAACAATTTCTAAAGCCAATTTTCACTGTTTAACCGTAAAACTATTTATAACTCGATTGATTCGTTCTTCCAGATAAGAGTGATGAAACTTTTTATTGTCCAACACCGCGTTCAAACGTTTATTATATAAGTGTATTTACATTTTTTTACCTCCACCTCACACATTGAAGTTGGTCTGTGACATCTAAGAGAGGTGCTGGGAGCTCAGCCTGTAGAGGAAGGTACTGAATCCATAAATGCTCACAGGGGGCCCAGTATGAGCTGAAACTCATTATGGAATGTACCCTGCCTTCACCCGCATGCACTTGGGAAGGGCAGATATACACAGAGCCTCCCATTTTCTCTCTGGGTAAATAACTGTGTTTTTCTTTTAGAGTGACCCTACGCCAACTACCACCTCTCCCCCTCAGACTTTCCCCAACGTACTTTGTAAGGGTCTTTACGTGAATAGAGTGGGTTTTGTAACAGTACAACTTTAAACAGAATAACAAACAACCATTGTTTTTGTAGTGGCGGTCCAGCTGGTTGTTCTTTGCCTGGTCCTGTTCGCAGTGTGTTTGGTTTGTGTTAGGAGGAAAAGAGCTTTGAGTGTTGGGAAGGGCTTGTTCGGGAGAAAAAGGCTCAGGACTACAGAGGCAGGCTTTGAAGGTAATTGTCCCAAGATGTTTTATTCATGGGTTTGGTTCATGTCAGGACTCGGTGCTTGTGTTGGCTGTCTGACATCAGCATCTGCTTTCCCCCCTCTCTCTGCTCCAGTCAATGGGACTGAGGAAGACACTCTGGGTGAGTGTGGTCACAAGCTTTCATGCCTGAACGTCTTTTTTTTTAGGTGTATGGTGTAGTTTGTGCGATTTTCTGTGTTTTTCCGTAGATTCTGCCATCGTCTCAGCACCGATACAGACCGTCCTGAATGACCTGGATGTTCTGGAAGATCTGATGATCCTACTGGACCCCGAAACCCAGGGGGTGAAGAACACCAAGCACCTGGCGTCCCACTGTGGGTTCTCCTCCGCGTGGATCACCTATGCTTACTCAATGAGAGACTGTAAAAGCCCCCTTAAAGCCGTGCTGGAGGGGATCACCAGCAGGCAGCCTGACTGGACGGTTGGGGACTTGGTGAAGATGCTGAGGCTGATGGAGCGAAATGATGCCATTTCCATGCTCTCCAGGCTTAGACCAGATGGCACCAATGTGTGCAACGTCTAACTTTGAGGTCTTCAAAACCCCAAATCTAAGCCTGGTTGAATTTCCAGACTTTTAAAGGATCGAAATCTTTTTTAATGTGCATGTTCCTTTAGGTCAGGGGTCGGCAACCCATGGCTCTGGAGCCGCATGCGGCTCTTTGGTGAGCTTTTTCAAAAATATGAAAATGCAAATTATTTTAATATAATTTCTGTAGGAGGAAAAACGTGAAATTCTTAGTTTTCCAATGCTGCATAAATGTGTATAATAAATATTTAATTTCAATATCTCATTATAATGGAAGTTAAACTTAAAGCGTCATCGTACAGCAGAGTGGCCACGTAGTGCCTCATTCTCTCCAGGATGTGCTGCAGGGAAAATAAACATTTCATCATGAATGCTCATTATGTTTTTGTAGCCTACTTATCATTTGGAAAGTAGGTAATACAGCTAATATAGACACTTACAGCATGTGTTGCCTTTATTATAAACCCTATAAGGCTTTTAATTTTTTGCGGCTCCAGATTTGTTTCTTATTTTTTTGGTCCAATATGGCTCTTCCAACATTTTGGGTTGCCGACCCCTGGTCAAGGGTTTCCAGACCCACTCCTCGAGGGGGCGTAATCCAACCCGGAATTTCAGTCCAACCTGGCAGACGTCGCTTTCGCCTGGAATCTTACTTTCACGTTCTTATCTTTTACTGCTTGATAGGAAAGAAAACCTGGCTGGATCACAGCTCTAGAGGTCTGGATCTGGACAACCCCTTATTCAAATCGCTTGTCTTGTGTCTCCGCAAAGGATTACAGGAATTTATATTCAACAGCTTGCTTTTTACAACACTATTGTCCAATATCCTCCTGTTTTAATGGCCTGCAGAAGCGGTACTAATGAAGACTTGATGGGGTGCAAGTCTCTTTACACAACCACGTTTTCACGGGTTCTACTTTATTTTTCCATGCATGTTATTAATTCACTTCTTTTTTTTAAACTTTCTCCATCTACGTTTTTACAGGAGTCCCTGGCTCCAGGCCAACCTCCTCGGCTGTAACTAAAGAACTTTAACGTTTACCACGAAGCTTCCTCTGACATGTCTCATTACCTATGTGATGTGTCTTTTCCTTCCTCTCGGGTAGCACAACCAGGTTGTTATTTTATTGATAACTTAGTATTTATATCCAGCTTGACCCACATCTGTTTGTTTAATCACCATGAACACAAATGAAACCTAAAACTGTCGACTCGGTGGGCATTTCTAGTAAAACTGATCACTGTATCATCATGCTTCATATTACAACATTATGTATTTACTTGTCATAAAAATGTAAGTTCAAACACCGTAACATCTTTATTAAGCAAACATCATAAATAAAAAAAGTGCATAGAAAAATTAAATGGGTTTAGAAATATGTATACAAATATTTACAAACTTAAGGTTTATTTGTACATGGTAACAAAGACTTAAATTTAAAGATCACATATTTTCTCATTTTTATTTCTTTTACACTTACTTTAAAATAACCTACTATATATATTTATATATATATTTATATATGCGTGTGTGTATATAACATACAGCTTTCTTAACAGATTCTGGGAGAGATGGTCGTGACAAGGTTTTAACTAGTGCTGCGCAGTCTACATCTCAAACACACACACACACACACACACACACACAGGCACACACCCCTCACACTACAGGATATTAAAACCGACGGCACGTGTATTCTCATCCTCTCTTTTGCATCAGTATTCCCAAACATCTGTATGGACAGCTGAGGTAGAATAGGAGTAGGGAGTGACTCTGCTCTTGTCAGACAAATGATTGACAACTAAATCTGGGTTCCATCCCAGTGATTGGACATGCATGAAAGAAAAAGCGGATTAAGAACGATATAAAACATGATGGGAATTTGCTCCAATATCACAGAAAAGGAGAAAAAAACAAAACAACCAATAAACAAAAGCCAAAAACCAACATAAGATGATGATGGGCTTGGGGAGGCTAACAGTGCTCAGGTGTCAAAACCGTCAGTAATCAACATTACAAAAAAATATATTTATAAAAATTATTCTTTAAAAATTACTGCTTAGGACAATACAGATCACAGGGGCCCGGGTGCTCGACACCACTGGCCCAAAAGAAAGTTCAAGTAAATTAGTGAAAGCAGGGACATAATTCGTCAACAAACAAAAATAAGAATAGGGGGAGCTCTTCTAATACGATTAACTGCCAACTTTTGTACAAAGCACAACCATTAAGCATTAAAAAATAGAATTCTAAACAGGAATAAATAGAACGACCAATTTGAACAGTGTGATTTCTTTTTTTTGCCTCATCACTAACAGCACTGGACATGGACTAAGAACATCATCTAACATTCGTATTTAAGGTGCTGAATGTTTTCTCAGCTCTGTTGCACACTGTTTATTGCCACAACAGACTGTTCTCAACAGGCCTGTGGCAGGAGCCGAACACACACGTACATACCGGTACACTCAGTGGCAATGCTTTACACCCACCAGTGCTCTCCCTGATCAAGAGGATAGTTGCAGCAAGTTCCCCAAAGTTGCCAATTAGCTTCTTCGCCTTTTCTTTTCGTTGTTGCTGTGGTCGGCGCAACAAACTGCGGGGCAGTAATGTATTATTGCAACAGGCAACGAGCATCTGGTGTGAGAGTAATAAAATAGAATGTTTAAAAACTGATCACCGCAATACTTTACTTTTGGCTTGGGTAGTGTTTGCTACATATACTGTACATCAAGAAAGCGTCTTAAAGACACGTTTCTGAGTATCAAATGGAAGCCAAGAAGTTAACTCAGAGCAAGAGCAGGTGGGTGAAAGACAGCAGATGTGTGGCCTTAACTGGAAAAAAGTAGCAGAGGACGATACAAGTCCAACACAAACTGTCTCAGCAGGGTGGATAAACAGACAATTTCCTGATTATAGTCCATCCAGAGTCTTTAAATATAGTTCAAAGCTTAGCACCATGGGTTTGAGTTTCACAAAATAAAGATCTAAAAAGAACTAATATTAATGCAAGTGGTGAAACAAGCCAAGATAAAAACAGAAAAAGGAAGGACCGGGTGACTGTGTGGCTCAGAACCAGACTTCACCGCCACTGGACTGTCTTGTTCCCACCACTGGGAACGGAGCCAAGTTAGAAGCAGATTTTAGAATAAACACTGAGCTCCCACCCCACTAAACATGAGTTAAACAAATAAGGCTTGATGTGTGTGTTAGAGAAACATCATCCAGACTGACGGAAACCCCCTACCCTTTGAATATCCTGTGAGCGTGTGCACAAAACCACTTCCTCAGCAAAATGAGCGGTACCAGCTGTAATCTGATCTTGCAGGCACATGAATCAGGCAACAAGTTTTTACATCTTGTCTTCTATTTAGCGTCTCCTTCCCGTCATAAAATGTCCGCCTCACCTCTGAACCGCCAAATATTGCTTAACGGCATCATAGTGGCAAATTCCCCTCCCGTGCGGCCTGCCTGTGGCCTCCCCAAGCCCAATCCAGTGCCACCTTATTTTAAGGCTTACTAGTAAACACGATCCTCTCCTTTATGTGCGAGGGCTGCCTCAGTTCAGGAAACGGCGGCATCGTCGGGCCCCGCAGTTACAGTTGAGTTTGTTGCTGGCGTCTTCAATAGGGAATTTGTAGTCATAGGTGAGCTCCTCCCCTCTGTAGATCTTTCGCAGGGCAAAGATGACGATATGTTTCCGGCCTTCGACATTGATCACTCGAGAGTAGCAGTTGGGTTCGCAGGAGTGGTTGATGAACCTTGCTGCGTTGCCATGCATCGTTGCGTCCACCACATCAAAGTCATCAATACGAAACATGTAACAGCCGATCCCCTGCAGAAAGAAAAGGCCTTGGGTATTATTTATGCCTGTCTAAGGCATAAATAATGGCTTCTTTCCTCTAGACTGGACTTAAATATTCTGCTAAAGAAATCATTTTCTATTAAAATTAGTTGAATTAGTTTTCTCACAAATACACCCACAAGATAAAGTAAATCTAGTCCAGTTGTCTAGGTGTCAAGTGCCTCGTTTTCAGGAGCAGGGAGGATGCAACAGAGAGAGGGAAGGCAAACGCCAAGAAGAAAAAAAGAATTTGGTGTCCTTCCTTTCATGGAGATGAGCTAACTCAAAAGGTAAAACAAACCAACCTTGCTGTCGTAGTACTTCTCTCGTTTGTCCGTCAGCACTGAGCGAATGACGATACCGGCGTATTCAATAACCATTTCCCCCGCTTCAATGTTCCTCTTGCAAAAAAGACCACGGCCGTGAATGGCAGACCTGCAAAAGACATCGAGACAGACAACAGAACGTCAGAACTACTTTCATTTACGTCTTGACTTGAACTGCTAAATGTTTTATCAGCGTAGATCTACTCACCTGTAGACTCCAACAGCCTCTTTGGATGTCTTTTCCAGATGTCTGAAGCGCATTGCCATAGGCAACTCCAAACTAGTAGCTCGCCTAAAGTTAAAAAAAATAAAAATATATGTATATATATATATATATGATTTGCTATTTATTCTTCATCACTCTCTTTAACCTATTAATACTGACCTTGTGGACTTCAAAAGAACCTCATCTTCTTCATCATCATAAGGTCCAATATCAGGAAGCTGTCGATGTTGAGATGCCAGGAAATTAAAAATGTCAAAGGTGGACTTCCTGTTGGCAGAACAAGATAAGGTGGTTATGTCGTGGTTAAATGCCCCGCCCTGTATTTTGGTTAGATTACACACCTCAGGTACATCTCAGAGCGGGCACAGCCGCTGGGGTTGACAGGAAGGTCGTCCTCCTGACTGAACTGTTTAAAAAAACGGAAGATATGTCGCTGACATCGGTGGGCCCCTTGGAGTTGCTCCAGCAAGTAGACCACTGCATCGTGGACCAGGCCCAGCATGTAAGCGCCGGTCATGCCGTGACACGTCAGAGGTCTCAGCCTAGCGAGTGCTCGAGCCTCCTGCACCCCGTCAATCACTGCTTTCCAGGCCACTGGATGAAAAGTGGAGAAAAATACACAAATGTGAGTGAATAAATAATAATAAATCTTATTTAATCAGAAAAGGATGATGTCCAATCACTGAGATGTTTGTAAGGGATGTTCAGATGGCCATACCTTCGATGCTGTCTGACTCCACACTAAATCCATCATCACTGCTTATTTCAAATCTCAAGTGTGGCTGGTCTCTCTTGGTGGGGCATTTGTCATCCTCATCTGATGGTGGCAGTTCATCATCAGAGGCTGAAGCGGCACCTGATAACAGGCAAGTCACAACCTATCTTTACCACTGTTCTCTGGTATTATTTCCACGAATGATGCAAATCTTAATTTAATCTTAATCGTACCACAGTATTTATTCCAGTCTGTCAGATTGCTGTGTCCCACTGGTTCCCACGTGTGCTGTTTCCCTTGTTCACCCCGATTAATGTAATCCCAGGGCTCTGATCTAAAAGGAAAATAAAAGTAACAGTTTTTCAAAAAGATCAACAAAGTTTTAATTGATACCAATTGAAGCCCTATTAACGATAGATTAAAATTGTACCCTGAACTGTCAGAATCACTTATATGTTCCTCCTTGAAGTCATCCAGGTTCAGCACTCCCTTCACTGTGGGGGTCTTGATGCGCACTCCTGAAGCCCTGCCGCTGGAGATGCTTGGAAAGGCGGGTCTGCGGCACTCTTCTTCCTCAACGATGGGCTCAGCTTTCAGGAAGTCAACTTTAGACTTCTTTGACACGATGCGATCTGAAAGGGAAGACACTCTCTTCATGCGAACGTGGGTCCGGGGCCGGGGTGCGGGGAGAGGTGCCGGGTTTGTCGGGGATGGAGAGCGAGGCAACGCCGTCGGTTCTGGCTCAACCAACAGGCCGGGAGGCAAAACCAATGAGGAAGGGCTGAGTGTCTGGAGCCCACTCCATTTGGGGGTGTAATTACCCGCCATTGCTTGATTGATGATAGCCTGGGCGCTTTCAGCAGGACTCATGGAGGGATTCTTTGTCAACGTTGCCGGTTGGTTTGAACCTTTAGAAGTTTTGGATTTTTTGGACGCACTGGGGTCCTTCTTTTTCTTACTTTTCTTCGATTCCGGGCCTATTTCATCTCTTGCTGCTTTGGAATGCTTCCTTGGTTTTTTCACATTGATTAATTCCACGGCACCATTGCTGTTTTGAGTAAGAAGCTGTGTGATTGCAGTTGTGTTCTCAGCCATGGGTGGGACTGACGGAGCAACTGACGGAGGAACTGCCTTTGCAACATTGGCCACAGGAGGTGAAGCGGTCATGTTACCGGCTGCTGCCAGCGTAGCCGACAGCGCGTTGCTTTGCAAAAGGCTTGCAATCTGGGTCACACAGTTGTAAGATGGGGAATTGGGCATTGGCAAATGGAAAGTGTTGGTTTCTGTGCTTTTCACAAAGATTTGTCCAAGACGGTTCACCAGCAGGACGTGTGGGGTGGGATCTACGTTGGGACCACCTACCTCCTTCACGGTGAGAATAGCATGTCCAGGAAAGGCCTGGGGAACCACTGGCTGTTGGGGTTCTAGAGCTGGCCTTGGTGCAGAGAAGTTGATAGAGATCATGTGTCCACAGGGAGAGTCCTTCTGCACAGATGAGGAACTGTAGCCATTTAAAATGAGGGGAGCAGAGTTTGTTTGGGCTGGTGTTAGAGCAGTGGAACACGATGCTGACAGCCCACTGAGAGACAAACCTGATGCGGAGGAGGTCACAATGGTGACAGCTGGAGTCCCCAATGGCTGTGTCTGAGTGGAGTGGACGGGAAGCGTGACTGTTCCACAAGTTTCAGTCGCTGGGGGGCATGTTCCTGCTGCAGCTAACAGTGCTGGCTCATTTTGGGGGGCGGCATTTAACAGTGGTTGCGTAACATCTCCAACAGTACTGAGGGTGGTTAGTTTAGTCGACAAAAGCTCCATGCACGGTACGCTTGTTGAGTCTTGAGACGGTGTTACAGGTTGAAGCGTGATGCTTGTTAAAGCCGGCTGACTGAGTCCTGGCAAACAGGAATACATCTGCAGCGAGTCCACAATCCCTTGAGGTTGATTCTGTTCTGCTGAGATTAAAGGGGTGGATTGAAGAAGATCCAGGAGAGTACCCTGGTTATTATTGGATTCTCTTGTATTACCTGTGTTCAATAGCATGACAGAACCCTCAGTAGATGTTGAATTTTGAGGCTTACAAGCCTCAGACTGTTGGGCATCAAGCCCTGTACCTTCTCGTAAAGGAGTTGTTTCAGTTAAATGTGAGCTGGTGTCACATTCCTCAAGAAGAAGAGGTGTTTCAGAGGTGAACTCTAAACTTGGACCCTGGAATAAGGCCTCAGAATAAGAGGTCTCAGGCACATTTGTGAGTAAGGTAGGCAGAGAATCTTGAACGAGAGTAGGAAGCACAGATTCCTGATTTTTCAAAGGAGTGTCAGAGCTTTTCTCTTTCCGTGCAAAGTTTGTGGAACTGCGTGGAGAAACAAATGATGGGATGGAACCATGACATGAAAATGAATCTGCGTGCTTATCTTTAGAAGATGCCTCTGGAGCCACACTGTGAACAGGCTGCCTTTCACTTGCGGGGTCTGATTCGGCAGTTCTTTTGTTTTTCAAATCTTTTACTTGGATCCGGGCCTGATCAGAACCCTTAACTTTCTGTGCATCATCATTTGTTGCCAAACTTGCATCACTCTCTGTACCATCATCTACGCCATCCAGCTGCGCCATAGGCCGTGAGGAAGGTGAGGAAGGAGACTTGGATTGATCCTTTGATCCAGGACAGGTGACTATCGTTCGTGAGAAATCAAAGTAGTGCTCCATGTCATCGTCTGAAGACGAATTGGCCAAATCGTCCCTGGCAGCAGATCGTGGCAGACTGGCGACAAGAGTCTTATTCTTGTTTTGAGCTCTACCCCAGAATTCTTCCTGATCATCACCCTCCACCACGATCTGCCCCTCACAGTTCATTGCCACGCCTTCATTCAAGAGCGTTTCCTCAATCTCCAGCTCTGCTCTCATCCCTTGGCCAAGACTAATGCTTGGATCTTTGTGGAATGAACTGTATGAAAATTCTCCCTCGCCCTTCGGTTGATCCAGGTCTCCTTGTGGGGATGTCCCATTTGCTGGAGAGACATCCTCTGGCTCTGGCGATGCCAAAAAGTTGTGTGGGACCTCAACTGAGTCTGACTGGCTTAGATCAAATGACAAGCGGCTTCTTGGGAGATGTATAGATGAAGAGAAATTAAGATTTGGAGAGGGAAGGCTGCCTACACTATCCTGCCAGGCAGACTGAGGAATGAAAGATGAGGTGCAATGAGTCTTTGTATTCCCAGGGCACCGGACTGAGGAAGCACTTCTACCTCCAACTGCGCGGGATGAGGGAGAACTGGTCGAGTTGTCGGTAGCACCAAAGAGTGGGGACGAGGGAAGAGAAGATTTTCCTGCACGGACACTCAATTGTCCGCTCAGGGGGCTGAGTGGAGGTGGTGGAATATGACCACGAGGGCCTGGCGTCTGTGAATGTGGGGGGTAGCGGCGAGGCCTTCGAGTTTCCTCCAGATCGCTTATGGTTAGTATGTGGTGGGGTTTCAGCTGGGCCAGTCCTATGACAACAGAACAAAAAATGATTTCTATGCTGATCAACAGATTATGTGAGCTAATGGACATATTTGTAGCAAATAATCCCATGAATTTATATTTTACCTGGGGATGGCAGAGGTCGGGACAGTCCTCCCGCCGGTCTCCTGGTCTGGGAATAGCTCTGAATCTTTGGCCTTGCATTCTGATCTGACTTATGTGGGTGTCCTGGGACAAAGGTTTCCTCAATGGGGGTTTGAGCTTCTGTCGAGATGGCCCTTTTTGCTTCAGCTTCTAAAGATTGATTTATCAAAAATGTTGTGACTTTATTACTATCTTTATGTATAACACCACTACCCAACATATTATGGATTTTAAAATGTACAAGCACACACCTGGTAGTGGGCAGGGGCTGTGAGCAATGGTGTGATTGTCTCCATTATTGGGCAAATCCTCAACTGGCTTCTCAGGAACAACAGGCCGAAACTCTCGGACGGTACATGTGTATCTGCACCTGCGCAGTGGATTTACTGTACTCCAGTACCAACGAGAACACCTAAAGAGAAGATAAACAAAGTTTTACAGATGATCCTATTCCATTATCCAAGTTCAATGAGCAACCAAATTAAACCGAGCTTACTGGAATCCAACAGGACACAATTTTCCTTTGACAGCTGAGAGTTCGGTCAAAACACCGAGCCTTTCAATCTGGAAGGAACCTGAAAGTGCAAACCAAATATGAGTTAAATATCCACTAGTTAATAATTAAAAAGGAAAGCAAGAATAACGATAATGGCATTACCGATCATCACATTAATCAATTCTGGTTCCAGCCCGGTCAAGAATTTTCTGCGCAGGCTGATGCCCTCAAAATCGACATACACCCTGCGGTTTACTTCAAATTCTTGTCCAGTTATCATCTGTGAAAAAAAAAGAAAGATATTAAGTGACACTCAAATTCTAAGTCTCAAGTAACAAACACTTTGATGAGCAGAAGTTACCTTGCCGCTGATGAGATGTCTGTGTTTGTAGCAGTAGACCTTCTTATCATCCTGGAACACGCAGTGACGGGAGCGGGCGCACATGAAGTGATAGTTGCTTTGACAAGATGTCAAGCAGCATCCCACAGTGGCACCAGTCTTGTTGCAGCGCTCACATCGCTGAGAAGTTAGAATTGAATAGAGGAAAGGTGAAGGAGGGGCTAACATTTATGTCGAAAGTAGGTTTGAGGGTAAAACACTTTTTTCAGAAAAACAAAATAAATGTCAATATTGAAATTACAAGATAAAAAGAATGATTAACAGAAATGAAATTTACCATCAGGCGTCCCCTTGCCACAGCACTGTGGACATGGAGAAGAGAGCCATTTTCCTCCTCAAACACCTCAGCCGACCACAAAGAGCAGTTCACATGAGCCCACTCGTTTTGGCCCAAGTACAGCAACCTGCCTGCTTCCTATGGAGAAACATCCCAAGGAAACATGAGAATCCCATCCAATGAATAATCTATGTTGCTCTCACATCTTTAGCGTTACGTACATTGGGCTTTAGGTCTCCGTATTTTTGGCACAGGGAGCACTGTCTCTCATCATCATCATTACACCATCCAGTGTCAAAATCAGCTTTTGAAAGTCGGCCTCTTTTCCCTGCAAACACACAAAAGAGTCAACACTGCAAAAAGAAGAATTTGCAGAGTTCTTATCTTGTTCCATGACAGACGTACCTTTGAGCCTGACAACCCTGCTTGTTCTAAAGTGGTTCTGGCTAATTGGCCCCCCAGACATCAGGTTAAGAGTCTCTTCATCTTTTACATCCGAGCTCTGTTCACTGTCCTCCTGCAGGAGCCCCAGTGGAGCCTCCGATGTGACCTCTTCCCTCTCCTTCCACTGTGCATAAATGTGCTCTGTTGTGGGAGGCTGAACAGCACTTGAGAGCATTCCTCTGTCAATGAAAGAATTCAAGAGTTTGACACATAATAAGCGTTTCCATTTCTACTTTCTATGCAGCAACACAAAATTTCCGACATGTATGCAAGTCTGAATATCATCTTTCAACTCACACTGGCAAATCTTTGGTACGAGGGTTCCACAGCTTTGGGTCCTGACTGTTGAACCAATTAAAGACCTCTTCGAGGAGCTAAACGGAAAAGAGAGGTTACATTAGTCAGTTAAATAAATATTTCTACATTTTAAACTTTCTGGTTTTCCCACTAGTAAAATGTTTTTTTTTTTAAAGTTTACAGTCAATTTCAATTATTCCACCACACTAAATTTAACCTTTAAGTAGTAAGAGCGTGCAAGGGCAGTTGGGCGCTGCTCCTCTGGAAGATCTTCCTCCTGCTCGAGCCTCTTTCGCACCACGTGTACCACATCTTCATGGAACGTTTTCTAACAAAAAACGAAAAAAAAATATAGTTGAAAATCGTACCTCTTACTGATAAATTATAGGTGCATTCATCAGTTACTTACACATTGACATTTTTAATAACTTGGACTGTATGCATCAGAGTAAATTTGGTTAATACAGGCTTATGTTTTTGAAACGTAGAGAATTATAGTGACTTTTTATTTTACACTTCCACTTGTAATGATTTATTTTAGCTACCAAATACCACTCAACAACTTTTTATCTGTTTATCTTATTTATCTGTAAATAAAGAAGACAGAGACCACACAATACCAGGTTAAATAATTTTATACTGCAATACTCACAATAACCCAACTAAGTTTGAATAACAATATCTACACTTCAATTACATATGTTATTCTAAAGGATCCATCAGATGTGGTGTGTGGGAGCACAAGGACAGTATAACTGATAAGTGTTAAAACGATTAGTGACTCGGGTTGCTCACCAATGAGGTGTAAAGGCCTCTGTCAAACTTCTTCCCAACAGCCCGCAGGTCACAAGCTGGTTGTCCTTCTAATCTGGTGTCAGGATCAACCACCTTTTCACACTAGATCAAACAAAAATACGTAGATATATTTAATATAATGCATAAGTATTAGTATAAAATAACAAATAACAATTAAATCCTGATAATCTGTCTGTCATGGAGGCTCCCATACCTGAGAACAGGTGACAAGGTGCTGTGTGAGGGTGGAAGAAAGCAGGCAGGCCAGCACTTTTTCCACCCCCGCCCTGAGCTCGATGTAGAGCAGCTCTCTCCAGGCGCTCGGCTGCGTCACACTGCACGGTCGGCACGAATACACAACGCTCTCAGGCAAGCTCGACAGGATCTCATACAGCTCATCTAGAAAGATTTTATGATTTCACAATGATGGATAAAGAGAATACTTGTTAATCTCATCATCTTTTCATTTTAAAAAGGGAATTTTGCCAGCAATGTTTTCAGTAGAAAATTACTGTTTTTTTCCCTTCAATTGCATTAAATAAAAATAAAATTACCTGTTAGATCCTCACACTTGGCATGAACCCAGTGGTTACAAGTACCGCACTGCATCATCTGACTGTCATAATCATTGTCCTCGTAGCACTTGAAGCAGATGGGACAGTAGTTACCTTATAAGAGAAAGATGCATTCAGAAGACATGAAACTCTGTTAGATGAGCTGTGTTGGTACATAATCATGGAGGTCAACTCGTGTTTTTACTCCTCACCCATTTCAAACAGTTTGGAACAGTCTTGACAGAGTCCTTTTTCGTGGTTCCAGTCAATGTCCCAACTTTTGCCAGGTGTGACACCACAGCTTTTACACCTGATGCAAGTCACACAGACCTGCAGACGCCAGCAGGTTAGCGCTACATCCTGAGAGTGTTTACAGTAAACCGAAGAAGCGCACACCTACCCAAGTTTTCCTCTTCTTATTTTGCTTCGGATAGCTGGGTCCCAGACAGGAAGCATGATAGCAGTTCTGACATCGCTCACATTCCAATAATGGCTGAGGGAGACACACAATCCACTTATACCACAGCTAAGAAGTACAGATATGTACAAAAGCTGAAAAAAAATCAAATTACCTTCGAGTTTTTATTTTTTCTGCCGCACACGTGACAAAACCTGCAGCGGCGACAGCACCAGTTCTCCTTGTTTTCCTCAGACGGCCGCTCTGCCGGTTCGAGGCAAAAGCGGTGGAAAGGCTCACAGCACACTTGGCAATGCAGCATCTGCCAAAATCAACATATCAAAATTATGATCACGTCTCTTAACTCAAAGATAATGTATGGTTTGGTCATTTCTGATGTATAAATTAAGGATTTAAATTATTTACTGTACTGTTGTATGAGTGTTTGTTTGGCCCACTGAGACTGTTCTACGTTTTATAATTTTATTGGTCTGATGTGTTTAAGCGGCATGAAGCTCGTGGGAGCGGAAACCCCCCCATAAAAAAGCCGCACCGCTATATAAACTGCGGGGTTTGACGCATGGGGAAAAAAGTGGCAGCTTATACAACGAAAATTACATTAATGGCTTTACTGTACCTGATATAACCGTGAAAAATTTAAATTCTTACCTCATGTTGGCCTTTACTAGCACAAAGGAAGCAGACATAGGGGGGCATGAGTGGTTCAGAGGTTAATATACTTAAGCCACCCATATTCCAGACATTCTCCAAGGTACAATCCTCCTGTAATGAAAAACACCATACACACTTCTTAACCGACATAAGAACCTGTGGTTACTGGCATCATTCCTGGGTCTGACAATCAATATCTCAGACAACATAGAGGCTCGTATAATCGTTCAAATGTCAGTTAGGAGTTAAGCTGAATGACAGAAATAAAACACAGTACACTTAAGTGTATGACCTCGAAGGTATTTAATGGAATAAGAAGGTGCACAGTGACCTCTAGTGGATAAAATTGTTACATCGATGGGTGGAATTTCCTGAAAACCAAGTAAATGAATGTGGAATTCCAGGTTTTAGGATAAAAATGTTAAAAATCTTTATTACAATTTTAATTAAATCCGTGTGTTGTTAGTAATAATAAAAATGAATGGCACTGGAACCACACAACTCCTGAATTTTGGAATAAACTGCGGCAATTGACCTACCTTGAAGTCAACCCTGATTTTGTGAGTAGGTTTGGAACACTCAACATTTCTCTGCTCAAACCCGTGTGCCAGGGCAGCCAGGACACTGGGAGGAGTCTGTTCCAAAGGACCCTGCGATACAGCCATAGCGTGAGTGTTAACCCCTTTAACTACACATTCTCAGACATGTATTGTTTCCTCTCAATTACCAAGACAGAAGTGGCTGCTCACAACTTTATAGTCTTTTACGAAATGTCATGTTACTAAGGGCCAAAGAAAAGAAAGAAATGGAACAACACAATCTTGCCTCCAAGTTTGCTGCTCTCATGAATCTGCTGCCTACAACCAATAGTTCTCAATGCTCATGATAAGCACAAAATACCAATTTACACTTAATGCCTTACTAACAATTTCGTAAAGTACTGTCTTGATTCGACCGTTTACTTTTAATTTTATTATAACATTATACATAATAAAGGGGTAATTACACTAACCAAGCTCATTTATTGATAGATACAAATTGCGATAAAGAAGACAAAGTTCAACTCAACACTAATAAGACTGAGAGGTCAGTTACCTTTTCAGGTTTACGTCGACTAGGCAGACCTCGATGTGAACTGGACTTCCGATGCCTGACTTCGTCGTCTGAAATGTCTCCAAGGAACCCATCGAGTGACACAAAATCTATGGAACACAGAACAAAATTTCAACAAAACACATTAATAACAGGGACATTACAATCGAAAAAGTCAAGTATTTACACATAAGAGTTTAGAAGTCATGTAACCAGCCTTTGGTACACCCTGGGACAGCTATTGATAATTATATGCCTTGTTTGCATTTTATTACCTTCGCTAAAACGGGGCCCAGTTCCTCTTTTCCTGGCTGGCGACGAAGCGCTTTCAGCTTTATCGTCAAAGTCCGAGTCGTAGTCCACGAGGTCGAAGTAGACACGAGGCTTCACAACTCGTTTAGGCTGTTTCCTGACGGACGGGCTGTGGCCGTCGCCTTGGACACCAGATGGAGAGTCAGCACCTTCGTTGAATTCATCGTTGCTGGAGTGGCCCCCGCTGAACGACAGTCGTCGGCGCTTGGAAGACCCTGTGAAGAAATAAACGGACTGTGAATGTCCTGTAACTGAGGCCCTAGAGGTAAATACAATGGTTTCTGTAAACACCAGAGAAAAACCTGCCTTTAGGTGCTGCTCTTCCACTGAGTCTGCGTGCTTTTCTCTCTTCAATCTGATCACATCTCTTATACCTTGTGGGAGAAGAAATGATTTCAAAAACTTTGTAAAGGCTCTCAGAGTTGTCAAAAGCTAGGGAGCAAAGGAAAAGTCCAAACTTACACACAACACTGTCGTTTGGTGTTTGGACCACCGAATTTGGGTTTGTCGAGGCAGTTTATGCACTCGCCGCAGTCGTCTTCTGTGTTGCAGCCTTTGCAAACACCACACCTCCGAGACCGATAACCGAATGGCCCAAGTCCTTTCCGCTTAACAAAACCCGACGGCTTCTTGACCTTAGCGACCTTCAGATCAGACAATCCTGGACTGTCTGACTCTGATGGAGAGCCAACATCTGCAACAAGAATCAACAAACATCAGCCAGATATTCTCTGCTCAAATATCATCAGACTGCTGCAGCGGCAGAAAAATGCAAAAAATTTGCTTTGTTTTAAGGAATATCGAGGACCTTCTGTTCAATAAAAAGATTAGAGTCAAAACAAAATTGGCTCATTTATAATAACTGCACTTAAAAACAATTTGTGGTTAATAAATTAATTCTTCAGAGAGAACAAGATGGTGCTCATCTGAAATTTTCATTTGTCATTGTTAGAAATCTAGTAAAATCTCCAGTAAATATACAAGAAAATTCTGGAATAACAAAGCTGGAAAGAGTTTTTAGAGACAAATACCCAACGAGAGTTTCGTTAACACTACCTTTAGCAACTTCCGAAGGGGAAATGCCGGTTCTTTCATGAAGAGGCAAGGCGCTAAGCCTGGGAATGTCATCCTGCACTAAGGCCCGAGGCTGTCCCAGCACCACCGATGCGGCCCGACACACGTGCTTGATCCGAGGACCTCCTGCTCTACGGAACTCCTGGCACAGTGGGGAGATGAGCTGTGGCTGCAGACAGGATTTCAACCGTCTAATTTCACAATTGATTTCCGCGTGTCTGTGCTACTTGGCTTTTCTGGCTTTTTTTTACATGTACCTGTGTCGGCTCCATTTTGACTGGAAGATCAGCGTCGAGCTGAGTTTTCTGTTTCCTCCTCTGCCTCTTCGTCACATCTCGGGGCCTGGCGCCAGGCGAGCCCGACAGCAGCTAAAATGGGAACAAAAGACAGGCTCACAGATTCTGAAGACCCCAGTGACTCCTGTCAATACAGCAGTATTTACACACGGAGCCTCACCCCGGATGATTTAAGCTGTTTTTGCTGGTCAATCTTAATTAGCTGGACTTTAGCCTTCCTGAGGAGATTCAACATTCTTTTATTGGCTCCAGTCAGTCGCGCTCTTTGGGAAGCTACCCTCTCAGCAGAGTGAAGATAATCAGGTTCACCAATGCCTGAGTTCCGTTCCAACAGCAGCTCTCCTGCAGAGAAACCAAATTACTAGTCCAGAAAAAGTAGACGTCTACTTGGGAAAAACAGGAGCATTTCAATCATCTTAATTACCCGAATCATGTTGGAGCGTTCCGCGTCGCACTATGTCCTCTGTCTTCCTGTGCTGAAGTGTGAGAGACTTGGAGTTCATGGTCCTGACGCACACTGAGACTTTCCTGACCACGCCAGGGGAATCGAGGTCTTCGATCTTGAGCTTGGATTTGTCCTTCTCTGTGGACGTGTCCCGCTGCCTGAGGCTGATGCTCATGGCTTCATCATCGAGCCCCTCTGCCAGATCAATGGGAGGCAGAGGAGGCTTACTCGCGCCCTCGGTCTCTGTTGTGGTTTTGCTTTTGGAAAAGGACAAATGTGTCTTCTTGAGCTTCTGATAAAGGCTGAGAGGAGCGGTTTGCTTTTTAAACTTGGGGGAACTTTTCTTTTTGTGAATGTCCTGCAGCTCAGTAGACAGGTCAGTGGGATTATCAACCAGCGTGGATAAAAACAGATCCTCACAGGTGCTGTCCAGACTTTTGTCCAGTGTATTCATTTCTTTGCAAGGCTCTTCTGGCACCTGCCATCTGAAACTAGAGTTCTTCAGTAGAGATTTCTTCTTCTCGCTTTTGTCGTCAGAAAACAGGCTGCCAGTGATATCGAGGGTGTCGTCCAAATCCTGAGCTGAAAACAGATCAACGTCCAGTTGGGCTTCACTCAGAATGTCCTCCTCATCGATTGGCAGGATCGGGGAGATGGCTCTGCACGTCCCCTCATCTCTCTTCCTCCCCTGGCGCAGTTGCAGCCCAAGCTGTAAACCTTTCTTCGGAGAGCTTCTCCTGGGCAGCACGGACATTCCGGCATCATCCATGAACCTCTGGGGTGTCTTAATCACGCGCGACGACCGGGCGCTGACGACAGGCATAATGAAGTGCTTGATGTTTTTGACAAACTTGGATTTGGCGGGGTGCTGATTCACCGCATCCGCTTGTCCCGCGTCCACTAACGTGTCCGTTTCTTCCTGCTTCAGAATCTCGTTCTCCAGCCCCAACTCTATCAGTTTAGAAATGATTTTTGCCTGCGGCTTTGGGTCTTTAGACGTCAATAACTGAAGGCCTGGTGGTTTCTTCTTGTGTTTTTTCTCCACACCTATCAGTTTGGGACTCGGGGCCAGGGAGATGTCTTCCAGGGGTGGGGAAAGATCACCAGCCATCACGCCCATTTCTGCACTGTTTTCAGACGAATTAAGGGGGGCAAATTTGCCATCTTTGCTCCTGTGCCTGTGTTTTTGCCGCTGGCCAATCAAATTTTTGCGCCTCTTTTTCAGCCTTTTGGGAGATCTCTCTTGCGGGCACTGCTCTTTAGGATCACTTTCTTGAATTTCTGGCAGTACAGCTGCTTGACTTTCTGGCTCTGGAGTTTGTTGTCCATCTATCAGCTGAATGTCTGTTTCCTCTTTCACTAGCGGCTGTATCTGTACCTCTTCTGCTGGCACTGGGTCCTGTTTGGCTTCTGATTGTGTGGAATCTTTTGTTTCTGGAGGAGGTGCCTCAGTTTCCAGAGGCTGCGTATTCTCCTTTGGCTCAGATTCTGTGACAGCAGGTTCGACTGGAGCCGTATCTGCACTAACAGCATTTTCAGTGGGCTCGGGAGGGATAATTGGGATCTTTCTTTTAACTGTCTTCTTTTTCCCTAATTTATTATTCCTAATTCGTTTGGGTTTGGAAGGCATGGAAGGTGGCGCAGCCTGCTGGATCTGTGGTTCGGCTTCTTTCTCTTCCTGTGTAGAAACGTCAGCTGGCGCCTCTGGAAGATCATCGTCAAGCTTCACAAAGTCATCCCGAAGCTCAGGGTGACTCACACTGGCCTCTGGCGCCGGCTCCTCCACCAAAGGTTGACACGAGCTTTTCGGAAGATCACACGTTGGATCCGGAAGAGGTTCATCACCTTCCAATTCTGGAGTTTCTTCATCTTGCAAATTCATTCTTAGCTTGCGCCTCTGAGCAGCTGCTGGCTTCTGGCTGAGCAGTTTTGACTGAGGCGACTCAGAGCTTGTTGTCCTTCTCCGTAACCTCCTGGTCGGAGTGGTCTCAGCATTCAAACCCGGCGACGAATCCTCCTTAACTTCAGCTGGATCTTTTACAGCGTCCTCCTTCTTCTCAGGTGAGGGACTAACTTGCTGGATTAAAAAGGATGGTTTGGTTTTATGTTTACCAGGAGAGGAGACTTTCTTGATCTGAAGAGGCGGGATTTTACCAAAATCTGATTTGTTCGTTTCCTGCGGAGCCGCTTCCTTTTCCTGCTCAACCTCTCTCTCCACCTGCAACGTGGAAGTTTCCTCAAGTGACACATCAGCCTGCTTATTAGAACTCTTTTCCTTGCTTCTGACCTCTTCATCCAAGGACGCATCCACTTTACATTGTCTATCCGGACCTTTGGAGCTCTTGTTAACAGCTGCATCACAGGCTGACGATTGTTCCTCCTCACTCGCAGCGTTTGTGACGGTGGCAGCGTCTTCCGGAGCGAGCGTCTCGACGCCCTTCTTCAACGCTAAACTCCAGATAAATTTCTTCACTTTCTTCTTTCGGGTAGCATTCTTCCCACTGACCTGTGAATCATATTTGGGGTTTTTAATCTTTTTCAGCCGTAAGCTCGGGACCCTCATTTCGTCCTTGTCCAGGTGCGACCCGTCGCTGGTTTGTGCAGCCGAGTTCTCGTTCTCTGAGAATGACAGGTGGTTTTCTGCCGCTGGAACTTCCTTATTCAGCCTTTTGCTTTGCCTCCGTCTGTCAGTGCGCGCGGGTGGCTTGGCCTCCACTGTTGTTGCGGCCTCTGTTAGCGTCAGAGCAGCATCGCTTTTATTCAGACCCTCTGGCTCTGTCGTGTCCGAGACTCTTTTGACTCTGCTGCTCCTACGGGTGCCCGGTTGAGTCATGTCAGAACCTTGCTCTGCGACAGCTTCCTTATGCTTCAACTTCTTTGAGTTTCTTTTTGGTTGCACGGGGCTCTCGTCCTTTAGCACGTCCACCTGATCAGCTGCTGTCCTCTCTGTTGATTTTTGGTCATCATCCACACCTTTGGTGCTGCACTGGTTGACAGGGTTCGGCTTTGTGGCGGACCTCCCACGCCTTCTTGCAGGTGCGGCCTCACCTGCATGATCTTCCGTGCCATGTTTCTCCTCGGGAGGTTCACTTTTTAATTTGACATGAGCACTAGAAATCTGATCACCCTGAATATCCTTTGTTTGAGGCTGATTCTGAATTCCTCTCCTCACCTTTTTCTTAAGAGGCTCTTTTGCGTTTTTTATTTTCTTTTTGGCCACCAGTTTTATTGTAATCCTGGGAGCTGCGGCTGCAGACACCCCACTTTTAGCTTTTCGTCCTTTCAAACCCTTCTTGCAGTCCTTTGCAGGATCTGTTTCAGAAGAGGAGTCATGCATTTCCAAAGGGTTCACATCTTTTACAGGATCAGGGGGGTTAATAGCTGCCTCCAATGGTGGCACTTTGAGCAGTACCTTCTCACTCTGACGTTTCGATTTTGTGTTGCCAGCATCACCTACAAAGACAGATAATGAAGCCTTGTCAAAGATGCTCAACCTTTTAATGTTTTACTGAAAAAATGGAAGAAAATATTTCTGTCTTGCATGCTTAAGCCCAACTTTAGACAGGAGTCATTATGATTTTACCTTTGGAAGGGTTTTGCCGTGAGCATACTGGCCCTTCGGAGCCTTGTCTGTCAGCCTCAAATCCTTTGAAGTCATCACCCTTCAAAAAGTGAAAGCAGATTACGCAATCAATACTTACAGCAATGTAATATCAATTGGTTGGACACTCACAATAAAACACCACAGAATGCCATTTACATGCTGAGCATGTTCTGATAAAATCTGATATTCTGGCTCAGAGAACACTTTCTATGTAGCGTAGCGACAAGAAACACCCTTTTACATTTGACCCATCTTATTTTTAAACCAACTCTTGATGCAAACTACATGGATTCCTGATGTTTCATATTCTTTTCAGGGGAAGAGGCACGAACATCATCAAACTGTATAGCTTCTACTAACTGCATTCAAAGTAAAAAGATATGACTCAGGTGTTTACATGCAGAAATCATACTACGAAGATCTGCACGCCCAACGTGTCCTAATGTGATTAAATCTTATTCTGACGTGAAGTGAAATGAAAGTAATCAGCAGACTGTTTACATAGCAGCGTCTTATTCAGAGCAAGACATTATTTAGGTTGAAATTGCAGCATAGCTGTGCGGGTAAACAATTATACAGACAACACAAATGACAGATGTAAATATATAATGAAAAAATCCTTTTGACAGTTTACAGTATTAGATGCAATATTTTCTAGAGTTTAGCCGTGTCAAAAGATGAAACGGACATTTGAATTTCACCTGAATCCAAACATGTTGCCTCATTTATGTTGCAATGAGGCAACGTGAATTACACGTGCATTATTCACTAAATAGCTAATGCTTCTCTGGGTAACCCTCCTCTTTACTGCCCTTTAATAATGTAACTACAAGTGTTAGAGATTATTAACCAACTGCATATATTTCAAACATTAAATGCGCCGCTATTAACAAGGTTAATCAGGACGAAGACTACGCTCAAATCAAATCCGGGCTTTCTACAGCTACATCTTATAGTTAGGACCTAATGGCGTGTAAAGACTTTGACTTTAGTTAGTAACAACTGTATAACGTTAGTTGTCTTCTTCCTTTTATGCAGCAAGAGTAGAAACTGGCCATGGCACATTTCAGCACCACCATTTAAACCTGTCGTACTCTGCTTCATTAGCTAGCAGTTAGCTGAAATCTTTAAGCGCACTTCAATTCTGCCTTGTTAGAGTTGAAGTATGACCATTAAACGCTTGCGAGTTCTGTCCTTTAGAACAGTAAGAGAGCTCGTTGCGCTAACATCTGGACAACATATGAAAGAGAACGTTTAGCACTTGAGCCGCTCCAATGCTGAGCTAACACTCTCGTTCTTTGTGTTCGCTACTATTAGCATTACTGCTAACCAACTGTCCGAGCGGGCCATACATGACATGACTGCGATCCCTGTTTACAAACTGTCGCACTCGCTCAATAGCTTTTTTATTACAACCCTCTTCTCATGTTTCCAACTTCTTATATTTAAAATCACACGCAGCAGAAAATACACACTTAATGGAACTTAGATTCTGACTCCTGCTTTAACGAAGTTTGGTTTAGTGAAACAGCCCATTAAATGCAATGGAAAGCTGAACTGTGCTAACACTAGTTAGCATGCAATATTAGCTCTTCGAGCTTAACGCTAAAGTTAGCCGTGCCACGGGATGTTGACATTTTACCCAGGCATTATCCTGTCACATTGGCACGAATAATGTTTAATGTTGCACATTTTAGCATTTACAAAAAATGTGAGAAGATGAAATAAAGATACTAACTCCTGGGTGGGTTTGGGACCTCACCTCTTCACTCCCACTAGAGGTGTATCCAGCCTGGCCAAGGATCTTGTGGCTCGCCTCTATTCCAAGTAAACGCAAGTGGGACTGGTCTTCGTTTAACGATAGAACCAGGTTCGGGGGCCTTGGCCCTCCGTTACTCACATCATCAGCTTCCAAGCCTGATCGTCCGAGCTGCAATCGCTTCTCTGAGCGCAAACGACTGCGTGACGACCAAGGCCGACCGGGGAAACGACCTCTGGCCGTAGCGGTTCCACCTTGGCTTCCTACGGCAGCTGCGGTTGCTGATCCGCATCCCGCTGCCGCCATCATCGCTTCAACAACAACACCACCACACACCGACGGCTAGCAGTTAGAGGAGAGACAAGAGGGAAGGCGCGAGATGGGAGGGGGGAGGCGCAATGCAGCAAGGGAAAGTGAGTTTATTCAGCCAAGGATTTTGGCGTAGCCACCTACACATAAAACCTTTTCAAAGTCTGAATTTTGCCTCGGAGTGAGACGCTGCGGCATACGCGAATTTAATTTTAATGTAAATCAAAATAGTAGTTAGCATAGCATTTTAACTAGTCGTGGTTACATAAGAATTGAACCACCCGAGTTTTAATTCCCCCATTTAAAGGTAAAAACAAACAGTATTTAATTTGGCTTATTTTAATCACAAAGTAAACGCAACTCTGAAACAAAAAATATGCCATGTATATTAAAAATTATTTTTGTAAGGGTCATTTATACTTTAAACATGTGCTACATCCCCCGGCCCAATAGGGGGCGATGTGGTTTACGTGATCATTTGTGCAGTCAATCAAAGGGGGAGGAGAAGAAGAAATATGAGGAGGAGGAGGAAGAAGAAGACGGAAACAGAGAAGGAAGAAGTTGTTTGTGTTTTGTGCATTCGTTATATTGTGACTTCTGTTGATAGCTCATTTTCAGGTGAATCCTCAAACTCGTAGAGATGCTCAGAATATAAAAATAAGGCCATTCTTGTATTGTTAACATACACTTCTAAGTGACACCTCGGCGTTTTGAAACAGCTAAATTAAAGAGCCATCGAAATGCTAATGTTACTGTTAGCTTGTACAGAATTTCTAATTATGTGACTGCAATAATGTTGACCATAATTTAAATGCTTTGTTCTTTCCCAAGTCTTTCACTATAGTCATAATTTTTTTTGTGTTTAGGCTTTTGCGTTAAGTAGTGTTTAACCTGTAACCCTGATTTATTGTTATGAATTGTTGCTTGTAGAAAGAGATTGACGATGAACCTAGAACGACTTCCCAATGAGGAGAAGCTCGGCCTCTGCAGGAAATATTATTTAGGTGAGATTACTTTGTTGTATTAATATTCATCTGTCTTTCAATGTCGTTTGTGATTTATCACTTCTTGGTCCAAATTAACTTTCGTCAGTCCCCAACCCAAATATTAGGATAACTTTTTCTGTATTATTTTTATTATTCATAGGTGGCTTTGCTTTGCTCCCGTTCCTGTGGCTGGTTAATGTTGTCTGGTTTTTCCGGGAGGCATTTTTTAAACCAACTTACGCCGAGCAGCTACAGATAAAAACTTGTAAGTTTGGACAAAATGGTAGTAATGGTAGTATTCTGTATTTCTTTTATATGATGCAGTCAAGATATATATCTGTACTTTACTCTGGAGCTTATAAAATTTCATTGATCTTATTTAAGATTAAGAATTGTAATAAATAAAATTCTTTTTGGTTAGCTTAATATTTTCGCTCATTTTGCTAAAAAAATTCTACTTACTATAAAGATTTTTCTTAGTGTCACTTACAATCTAATTCTTTCCTGTTTTCCATATAGATGTCAAGCGGTCAGCAGTGGGCCTGCTGCTGTGGGTGGCAGTGCTCACCACCTGGATTACCATTTTCCAGCATTACAGATCTGAGTGGGGGGAGGTGGGAGATTCCATCTCATTCACCATTCCTTTGGGCATTCCTTAGGAGATTTTTATAACACGTATTTCAAAGATAACTGCTGCCTAAAGAAATACAGCTTTTTCCCCTTTATTGTTGGCCCTTTTTTTGATTCTGTAATTTACCATCAGAATAAAGTGTTCTAAATGTGTCTTCGTTGAGAAAAGTCTGTTTGTGGATTAACACTGTCAATTGGAACAAGCCTGATGAGTCCTTATGTCTATTCATATTGCTGAGGACAGTAAACAAAAGAAATAATGTTTCTTAACTGTTCTGTTAATATCAGATTGCACAACAACATTCTTTACTTGTTTATGAATAATAAACCATGCACAGTTCACTGATGTCATTTTTCTAAATGTGTGTGTAGCTTTTTTCCCGTTGTGAGTCAGTGTACTCGCTGTGAGATGTTGGGGAATTAGTGTAAGTACCGCTGGATCTTTATGAGCTCTTTGTTTAGGGATTAATCCATAAACTATGGCCTGTATATATCCTTCTAATGCTATACATCATCACAGAGGTCTTATGGGTGGCCAATGGCTGGCGCCTATTGTGAAACCCAATAACTTAATCCTGTCAAAAGTGTCCCATCTGCACCCCCTCCTATATGAGTCATAACACCATCAGGGCCATTTTTAGTCACTTCATTCAAAGCTTGAGTGATGAGTTCTACATTATAATAAGAACATGGGCCTGTTGCATGAACTGATCATTTCTGTCGAGTGTGCCAAGACCAAGTCAGGAGTATCTGCACGATCTGTTCTTTCCACAGTTAATACAGCTTTATGATCAGTGAACTACGAGAGATCCTTTTACAGACACGTTGCAGGCTTTTTCTAGACTGGAAGTAAATTCGACTCAAAGTCCTGTCTGTAGGGGTTTCACTGCATATGGTGACTTCTAAAAACTTCAATTACTGAATGTATTTTTCCAATTAGTGTCACACTTGACTAGATTCCAAGATTTATTGGATTAAAATATGATGCATGTGCATCATGAGTTAGGCATTACTGTTACAATGTGCATGTTTACTGACCTAAACTGGTTGACTTTTTAAAGCTTTACTATAAAATGAGGGGGAAAAAACACGAAAAAGAGGCTAAATGACCCGAGTTTTGTAAAACAGAGGTCGAATGGACTGGTTTTAGTGGAAGACGGGCTCATGTGGACCGGGTATGTGGGATAACTGTATTTTGGTTGTTAAAGCTGCGGGACGCATGACATTTTATTTAAGAGCTGGTGTGACTTCCACTTGGACCTGCAAAGCTGTGATTGGTGGCTGTGGGGCAGTACACGTGCTCCTGCAAGTGTTCATAACGTTCCCTCTGCCAATGTCGGAATCCACACACGAGGGTCAACAACATTGTCGTTTGAACTTATTTTTGGACATCCTTTCCTTGACAACAGACCTCGCACTTCTTAGCGCGCACAGACTGTTCCCATCCGTGCCATCATCGCTCGGAATAAACCTCTGGCTACACGGTCGGTAATGGCCGACAAACACGCTAATTGCCAATAATCCCGCAACAGCTGCGTCACGACCCAAACAATGTTCTCTTATCCTATACGACCCTGCGCGTCTCTGCACCCAGGAGGGCGCGTTACTCCACAAGAGAGGGAAGGTGCCCTATGGAGAATTCCCGGCTCATTATGCAACCCCAGTATAAAACAGAGGCCGTAACACAGAGTCACGCCAGGCATCCAGAGGACGAGGAGCCTGCAGGAGACACCCAGGCGAGCCGATCAGACTTCCCAACCAGCGCGGAGCACAAGTAAACGGGGCTCGTCCTTTCATTTCTACGCACTTATTTGGCCAGCGAATATCAGAAGCGGTAAGTTGTTGAAGGCGGCACCACCAGTCTCACATGCGGCAGACCGAAGTGCTTTGAGTCACCTCCCCTGGTTTTTATGTCATTTCTCTCTACAGGAATGGATTTCATCCTGCCACCTACTCCTGTCGGAGGGATCCAGTGGGAGAAAGTGCTGCCTCCGCTTATACCGCGGCTGAATGGAACATACGGAGAGTACAAGTGGTCCCCGAATTTCCTTCTACCTGAACCAGAAAACAGCCACTCTGCAGGGGTAGGTGAACTCAGAAAAGAAAATATGCGATCAAATTTTAAGTATTTGTATTTTAAATTTAGGTACATCGCTCAGTGACATTTAAGACTTTTAAAAATATCCCACATTTTGACTTGAGAAAAAGAGATTTAAAAACAAAAACTCAGTTAAATTCCCAATTTTCCTAAGGCTAAAGGCAAAGTGTTAATAAACTAATGACCAGGAGCTCATCTCCATGTGTTTGACTGTTATTAAACCCATGTCTGTAGGTGTTCTGTGACGACAGTGGTTTTACCGTGAAAGTTGATGTAAAGGACTTCAACCCAGAGGATCTATTGGTGAAGGTGATTGGAGACTTTGTGGAAGTACAAGGGAAGCATGAAGAGAAAAAGGTTGGTCTTCCAGCAGGAGAGGTATCGCAGAATATCTGAGGTTAATTTCCTAGTTATATGATTTGTGTGTTCTGCCTAGAAGGATGGTCCCGGCTTTACAACGCGGCAGTTTAACCGCCGCTACCGCATCCCAAAAGGAGTGCACACCATGGCTTTGGAGTCGGCCGTGTCTCCAGACGGCATCCTTATCATATCCGCTCCGATGCTGCACCCCGAGAACACGAGGATCCTGACCTGATCGCAATGAAGACAGGCGCTCAGATCTCTTCACGTGTGAACAAGGCTCCTCTCACCAGAGTGACACCTGACATGTGCCAACACACACGCAGAATGTTTTCCAATATTCCCTGTTCTTTCCAGTATGTATACATCCATACTTTTCCCTCAACATCACAGGATGTCCTGAGGAAACACTCTTTGTAAATATACTCTGCTCACAGGTCAAAATGCTGCTTTTTGTAAAATGCACTATGTTGTGATTAATGAAGTGCACAGATGTGTCTCTTTATTCTTTAATGTGGAAATATTCCTTTGAAAATACACTTTCTCTGTTTATATAATAAAAATTAAGTGTCTCTGATCAGTGTAGAAGTACTTGCATATCCTGTAGTTCATTGAACACAGAGTCCACTTGACTGAAAGAAAATATTCAAAAAAACATTCAAAAAGTGGGGTTAATGTTTGTAATAAAACAAAACAATGATAAACACTTAAGATAACTAATCATTTGGAGACATAACATGTACAGTATTTTACCTAATTTGCTCCCTGATCCACATTCGTTGTTTGCGAAGGACTTGTAACAAGGGATCATCTTCAAACTCCTTTCCATCTGAATCTGAAAAAGCAAAAAAGAAAGCTTTGATTATGTATCACTGATGTGAGCTGCTTACGCTGCAGACGTGCACAGAGCTCACCTTCAGCCTCCTGCAGCAGCTGTGCAATGACTTCCATGGAGTTGTGTGTGTCACACGGAGGATCTGAGGGCTGTGAAGCTGCTGATGATGGGAGAACAGGACCATTTGAGACGGGGGGTCTATGTGCAGGAGAGGAAGACACCACTGATGGGAATAAAACCTCAGAAACGACCTGTCAAACCCCAAAAAAAGAGAAACCAATTTGTTTATCCAGAAAATAACTGCTGACGATGCGTGTAGTACATAAAGGCAGCACTAGCCGAGATGGGATGCCTTTCCATTCTGACCTGTCCTAATGTGCTGTGGACGGGAGAAGATGGTGCGGCAGCTTCATCTGAAACATCTCGTCTTACTTTCTGCCGCTTTTGCTCTAGATGTTGAGCTACTCGTTCACGTGAGACGCTCTCAGTCTTAGAATCCGGGACTTCCGTGTCTCCTGTGTCCACACTATGACAACAGAGAGGTGCACTGAGCACTCAGCATGAATTTATATACTATGCCCATTTTTCAATACCTGGATTTCTTTTGCTTTCTGGTGGTTATCACCCTCTCTGTGTCTTTTTTCGAGACTTTTTCTTTTTTCTTCCTCTCGGGTCTTTGGGGGTGACTGGTTGCCCCCCCTCTTTTTGCTTCAGAAGAAGTGGGCTTCGAGAGAGGTGTAGGTTCATGAACGGGTTCATCGGGAAGGATATTTTCAGGGGCTTTGGGTGTGCAGCGAGACATGCAGACGTCTTGTGAAATCATTTGTTTCCTGCCGGTGTGAGATGATTGGATGGGACAGGGCAACACGTCACAGAGAAAATGCATGTGAGAGGGAACACCAGCAACAGGCTGAGGCTGAGAGACAATGGATCCGGACGAAACTAAAGCAGGGGTAGGAGATGGGCCTGAAGCCTGGGAATACGATGCATGGGGATCTGACTGGGAGGCTGTCAGGTTTGGCTGTGTTGAGTATTCCGTTTGTGTACTTTGCTGGTGCTGGAGAAAATGTACCAAACAAGGGAAAAATTAATCATTCTGCAAATCCAAAATATATAACAAAAAGGTGTTTGTGACACATGCAAGTCTAACCTTGAAAAGAGGTCCAGTAGCTGGAGGATGGTTTAAGGCCGGGGTCTGCCAGCTAACTGTGGGGCCATGAAGCCTGGTGTGCTGCATATGCCAGGGACCCTCCCTGGCCTGTTCCATCTTTCTCCGTAAACGCCACTGGAACAAGATGTCTTCCTCTGGCCGCTGTGGATTTACCAAAGAAGGAGGGATAAAAGATTTCTGGGAGGACGCAGCTGGCTCCGAGTCTGACCTGGCTTTCCCTGCAAATATGAATAAACACACAGCACAGTAACAGTAAAAGGTCAGTACACACACACAGAAAAGGCACTCATGTGAATATTAATACATACGTTTGTCTTCAGATATCTTAATTCCGGGAATGAAAGGTCTTCGCTGGAGCTCATCGTTGCTGGCTGTAGAAGAGAAATCTGAGCACCCCAGGCCCTCCAAGCTGGCATGTATTGATCCATCATTTATACATTCTCTGATGGAAAGTCAGAAAAAAGTGTATCGATTAGAAAAAAAAAGAATGAAACCAGCCATTACAACAGCACATCAACGTACTCTCTCAGCAGAAGTCTGTTGGCTCTTTCTTGAAGGTCTAGTATCTCTGAGTCATCAGCCTCACCCTCAGACGGGATCTGAAGAGGGAATCAAGATATTGTACTTAATACCAAATAACGAATCCATAATGAATAGTGAAAATCATAAATGATGCATTATTTAAAGAAAAAAACATTCTGAGTAGCTGGACCTATTTTGCTAAATTAAAGTTCTGAGATTCTTTGGGAGGGGATTTGATGCAGGCAAGCTAAATAAGAATTATAATATGTGTTATGTAAGACAGTTGTAAAGAAAATGGTGCTCAGAGTTGTGAAACAATAAAGGTTTCCAAAAGAACATGAGATGAGTGGCTGCTATGTAAATATTTATATCCACCCCTCCTGCAAACCATCTCCGGGAATTAGGACAAGCCTGCTGCATGGAGCCCCAATAAACCATTACACATGCACAAAATATAACTAAATTATGACGAAAATTAGGTTGGATATCCAGAGATCATTGCATCTTAAATATCTGTGGCTTACAAAAGAAAACATAAATACAAATTAATTACTAAAGACTCGTGAATACACTCACGCTGGGAAGCTCTCTCCACGGGGAAAAGCAACCCTCAGCTGGACTGAAGAAAGGAGACTGATAGTCATCTATTCAGAGGGAGAGATTGCACGGAAAGATTTTACCAAAATAGGCTGCTGTGTTACTGTCAATGACCTCGACATTTAAAAAAAAAAACCAGCAGTGAGAGAAAAGGTACCCGTGTCTGCTGTCTTTGTTGGGGTTGAACTAGGAGGGACAGATGAAGGAGATGTTTGCCAAAAAGACAGCTGTTGCTCATCCATGCTATAATCCGTTTGTTCCTCTCGCCTCTGTGGTGGGCTGTCACAAAAATGTTCTGTGTGCCTGCAGAGCAGATTTCTGATTTACCTGAGGTTGTGAAGAAACTCTGAGGAATAATTATGCTCTACGACATTTGTTGCTGTAGTCTGAATGTTTAAACACACTTGGTCAGATATGATTCTCGCCAGTTTCCTTGTTCTGAAAAAATCCCAGTCTTTCCTGATTTGACTTTATGCGCCATGCTGTCCATGTTGTCCAAGGCTGTACAGCTGGTGGGAGATGATTCACAGTCAGTGGAAGCCGGCCACAACTCTGTGAATACAGGCTGTTCATCTGTGACCCCAGAACAGCTCTTCTGGCTCTCATGCAGCTTCTGGCTCTCTTGATGCCGGGTGCTTAAAGGTGAGCGTGGTGCTTGTTCAAGACGTACTGGACTCAAAGCCTGCACAATGGCAACGACGTGCAAAATGCATTTGAAATGAAACACAGAAGCTGCACGTTCAGTCCAGATCAAAACATACCGTCTTTTTCTCTGTCTTTGACAGGGAGTGTGTGCGTGATGGGTGGTAATGTGCCCTCCCCGGCCTGGAAGATGGCGTGAAGGGATTCTTTCTTGTGAACAACGGCTCACTGAAAAGACAAATACTTTTGAGCAAGTGTTTCTAGTCACAAAATCCACGCACAAACGCTGATGTTTGAATCTTACCTGGATTGCATTGTAGCGTTTGGATGTCGCAGGGGGATTCATAAGAGCACAGAAAACATGGTACACTATAAAAGGTGCTTTTGTTCGGTCCTAACAGAGCTCCTTTTAATTTGAACTGGACTCTCTGGGTTGATCAACTTATTGTACGAATTTTTGTAACGCAAAGTACGAAAACAGAACATAATACAAGCCGCCCATACATTATCGCTCAATGTAGCAACGAAACAAAGTTACCATGGACTCAGATTCGAGTGCGACACCACATATCGGTTAGACAGGAGCCCCAGAAAGTCGTAGGTGCCATTGCATGGCTCTTTTTACCCAGTAAATTGCTGTTTTAACATTTAAAAGTAAAGAATGAGCGAGGTCTTCCGACAATACAGCAATATAGGAAAAATAAAGCGCATCGCAGTTCGTGGCGAAGCACAAGCAGCCAATCAGCGCGAAGTTTAGTATGATGGACATCAAAAGAACCAATCGGGTAAGGCGGCTTTGCTTCAGAGGAGCCAATCAGGTAGCAGGAACTCAGCAGCGCGCGGAAGAGTAAAGGATCCAACGGCTGTCATTTGGTCAAAATAGGCTAAGTTAGCCACTACTTTGGGAGTTAGCAAACATCAGCCCGTTTCAATACTAGTTAAACGTCGTATTTAATTTTTCTGGAGAATAGATCGAAAGCAACAGGTTCATTATTCGTGCGATGTAGGCTATTTGGTCGAAAACTTATTTTGGTCAATACTGCACTTACGTCCAATGTTTATCTTGTGAACCTTTTGTAGATGCTCTTTACCATTGCTAGCTAGCTAGTTAGCCATACTGCCTTGTCTTACGCATTGTGAAATCAATAGTTGTTTTTTGGAACCTTATCAAAACACTTGAGTTTTTTAGTCGATTGTAATCCTGAGGTTGTGCATTTAGATGATTTGCAGCAGGTAATATATATCCCAGGAATATTGGAAAGAATGCATCACGTGAAGATTAAGACTGAAAGGACTGGTGAGTTACGTTGTTCCTATTGCTTTCTCATGCTTGTAAATGCGTAAGCTATGTAAAGTATATCAGAATGCTGGCTATGTTAGTATGGATTTAGTGACGTACATCCCCACAGTTATTTACGTTATTTCCTCTGCAGATTCAGAGGGTTCTGGTGCCCGCAGCAAACTGGATGCAGTCTTGCAGGGACTGGTGGAGAGGACTGAAAATGAAAGGTGAGTCATCTCATTTTTAATGTAACTGTTCTGATCAGCTATCTATTAAACTAATGCCCTCATGTTCTGTACAGGGAGCAACACGAAAGTGATGCTTTAAAAGTATCAGTGGATCCTTTAAACAAGTAAGGTTCATTTCTGTTTTTCAAATATCAACAAGAAAAGCTTGAGTTGACATGCTGCGTTCCACTTGCTGCTTTTAGGGAGTTATCTCCATCTACAGGAAAAAGGCAAGTCGATTTTTGTTGCAAGAAACTACTCGTTCATTGATCATTGTGGACATGACAAGTCAAGAGTTCACATCTCATTTTTGTGATGTATTTTTGTGTGACATTATGTGTCTATCCCTTTTTGATACTGATACAGGCCATCAGCAAGATTTTCACAGCACCGGAGGAAAAAGAGAAAGGAGGTGGACGAGAGCATCCCTGAAAGTAACCCACACAAGCAAAGTATGTATAAGTAGTGGATAGAAAAGCAAATATTGCATGTTTTTGGCTTTTTATTAGCGGTGCTTTCACCTCATTGCTCCTAACACTTGATGCAATTTTGTGTTTATTAGATTCCTATATCATAAAGTTGTATGATCGAAGTGTGGATTTGGCTCAGTTCAACACCAACACTCCTCTTTACCCCATCTGTCGCGCCTGGATGAGAAACAATCCTTCTGTCCGAGAACAAGCGTCCTTCCCCAGCCCCACACATAGCATGGAGGAAGAGGTGAGGCCCGGCATTACTTTTATTCTAAATCCAGTACAGAAATTAAACTTTATTTACCTACCTAAAAATTGCAAACTGACACTTACATTTACATTACAAGCTTACATTTTTCTATTGTCATTAAGTGACAGTAGGCACCAAACCTAAGAAAACTTTCTAAAGAAAGCATCAAAATGTTCAGACTGCAATTCTGGCAGTTTACATCCATCACCGCTTGAATGACTAAAATGATAATGCCGAAAAAATCAGAATCCTTCCTGCAGGTTCTTAACTGTTTGCTTTGCCAGCTTACAGACATAATAAATGGTAAAGACCAGGATGTGTACAGACTGCCTCCTCCAACCTCCAGTCCAGTCAGTACATCTGGTGAACCCGTCAATCTCAGGATCCCCCAGATTGAAAAACCTACCGTTACAAAGGTTCGATATTAAATTTTTTGCCCTCAGTGAAGTAAAAGACAATTTAATAATGAACTAAACCTGCCAACTTCCCACAGTTAAATGATTCAGTTCCTGTGTCTGGTTCCCTCATATCTGACCACATGGAACGCTGGAAAAAGATACGGCAAAAGTGTGTGCCTTCAACTTTTTATTGTGAATTTAAAGCATCATTTTAAAAAAAGTCCTGAATGTATGATCTTTTGTTCTTTTCGCAGATGGAAGGAGTGTTCCCACAAGAATCAGTTGAGATACAGCGAGAGTATCAAGATCCTAAAGGAGATGAAGGAACTGTACGACTGCTGACTGATGTGCAGCCCTTCACCTTCAGTCTTATGTGGATCAGACTCATAGCAAAGTAGAACCATAAGCCTTAAATCAAATGTCTTGTGATTTGGTGGAATAAAGCATGTTTAAGTTTATTAAAATTGTTTTTATTATTTATTTCGTTGCTGTCACAAGAATAACTCACACATAATTTTACAATTCCCTTCCTGATTTATTGGCTGATTACTCTTGATTTTCCTGTGATGCCACACAGCAAAATTAAGTTTAGTCAGGTTTTTTTTAAAGGGTTACTAGTGTTTTTGCGCCGTGTACGTAAACTATTTTTCAACTACGTGCAGTATGCAAAACCCAGTCTCAGTGGTTTACCACCACTGGACATGCACGGTTATTTTAACATGACATGATGTCAACAAAGGCTGCGACTGTGACCATCAGTTCCGATCATCTTATTACCCCTGAATACAACGTTGCATGTTTCAGATCATGCTGCATTTAAAGTTTACAGTGTTTAAAGCAAATATTTTAAGTCAGGTCACCCTGCAAAATACCTGAGTAAATACCTCTCGTCTTCATTTACTGACGTACTCACCTTTCACACGCTATTTAGTCTATAAAAGTCGTTGGTGCCAGATATTTAATTGTCTATATACTTTGATGTGTCCAGAACAACATTCATGTAATCCAGGAACAGGAATATTAAAAGTTGTGCTCTTCTAATGGACCTTAGCATCATTCCTGCATACTCAGCTAATATGTAGATATTTATTTCTGCCAGAGCAGAATTGAGAGTAACAGCTGATTTGTTGTTCATAATGAAGATTTTTTAGAGAAATAAATAGTTACTCAATCCACTAAACAGCACAACAGTCTTGTCAGGGAGTTTCCATGTGCTACAGTTTCGGACATGAACCATCTGAGTAGTTATTGTGTACTGTGATGTTTTCTAACATTGGATTTCCCACCTATGTCATGTTTTAGCCACATTTATGGTTCTAAAGTTTACTTCTTTAATAAAGTGTTGCACACACTTCAGGCCGTGTATAGGAAAACATAAAAAAAAACCAAACACTCTTGTCAGGATTTATATTTTATGCACAGTTGTTGGCCAATGCATCAAGCACACTGCTTACACAGATGTTTGTGGGTCCACTCCTTAGTTGGAGGCAACAATCTGGTCGATCCAACTGCGCAGGTACGAGACACGGGCGTACACAGCAGGGGCGCGCACGTTGCAGTTAGAGGTGCCCCAGGAGACGATACCAACAAGAGACCACACCCCGCTGTTCTCACAGACCAGAGGGCCACCGGAGTCACCCTAAAATGTCAAAACAGGCGCCATGTCACACCTCTGCTTTGTCCTTAGGTTTTACTTGACATGTATTTTTGGGGCTCAAATATTAAACAATCAATTTTTTGTCAGGCACCAACATGGTTGTTACCTGGCAGGAGGACACTCCAGAAGCACCAGCGCAAATCATGGCATCACTGATTCTGTTGTAACCCCAGTACTGTTTGCACTGAGTGGGGGTGAGCAGAGGCAGGGCGGTCTGCTGGAGGAAGCGTGGGCTTGCTAAACACACAGAAGGAACATTAAATCATTTACATCACGGGAATGTTGATAACCCAGTCAGCTCCTAGATGCAAAGGCAGCTGATTGCTCACAAGTTTGGCCGGTCCTGCCCCAACCAGTGGTGACACATTTAGTTCCAGAGGGGAAGTTGGTAGAGCTGGAGGCCAGGCACACGGGAGACACACGGGAGTTCATCTGCACTGGGGATGACAGCTTCAGAAGGGTGATGTCATTGTTGAAGTTTTGGGAGTTGTAATATGGGTGAGAGATGGCCTAAAGGGAAGAGAACAAGAACCACAAACTAGTATGAAGCTGTTTAAGGATATAATCTTTATGGTGTTTACAGGATGGGCTAAGACTCTTACCCTGGAGATAGTTTTGACCTGAATTGGCTCGCTGTTGTACTGACGATCATGCTCTCCCAGGATCACACGGTGCATTCTGGGGCTGGAGAAGGATGAAGATGGAAATTGATAATGTTGTTGCTACAGTACAAATGGGGCACTTTGAAAAGGACTTACGACACACGGCAATGGGCAGCTGTGACAACCCAGTACTGGTTGATCAGGGATCCCCCACAGAAGTGGAAACCTGAACCATCCTGTTAGAGACAGGATGCAATAATGCAAAGTTTTATCACACAAAAGGTTTGTAAGCCAAGCAACAAAAGGGAGGAGGGTGAGTTTTTGGCTACCTGAAGTGAAACTTGCCAGGGCCATGATCCAGACACAGCAGTCTCCCCATTTACAATCTTGTTGTATCCGCTAACTTGGGGCCTGATAGAAGGCACTCCACACCCTTATTACAAAGTACACAGAGCAAAAATGGCCAGTTTGTCCCAATATGCACAATTCACAGCACACTTCTCTAAAACTAATCCCACGCATAAGTGCACTTACCCAGCACAGAGGCCACAAGGGCAAAACAACTGGCAAGCAAGAACATGGCGATCGCGATTCGATTCCCCCCGAGTCCCCGTTGTTCTCTGATATTCCCTTTTTATAGGTGGAACTCAGACAAACCTGACCATGAACTGTAGGCATAACTCCGGGAAGGGAACACCTGGTGATAAGCACCTGTGAGGGCTTAGACTGTAGGTTAGTTTTAATGCACCCAAAGTTGCATGATTACTCCACTGGTGACTGACAACAGCACTCAAACAGGAAAGGGAAACTTCATTATTCAAATCCTGCCCCATGGGCTGTTGTACATCATGAAAAAAAGAATCAGAATCCAGTTCTTGTGTTTTACTAGTTTATTGAACAGAATCAGATCAGAGAGAGGGACAACTCTTAAATCACAGTTTTCAGATTGAGATTCTTTTTTAGATTTATTGAGGTTTTGGACAAAAACATCTAGTGTTTAAAGCCACTTAAGTCAAGTCAAATGTTAACTAGATTCATGGACATTCTGGCGTATTAAATAAATGCATGTGGAGATGTGGGAAGAAAACTGTTAGAGAAGCGTTTAGTCGACCTCCTCGATGGTTGGACCAGTGGAGGAGCTTCCTCCAGCACCACCGGGCATTCCACCTGGCATTCCACCTGGCATTCCACCTGGCATTCCACCTGGCATTCCCCCAGCACCCTGATACAGCTTGGTGATGATGGGATTGCACACCTTTTCCAGTTCCTTCTGCTGGTGTTCATACTCGTCCTTTTCAGCGGTCTGGAAGATAACTGAATGTCATTCTTACAGGCAACTGTAGAAATTACCCCATCTCAGAAAATGTGGTGCAATTTTGTGTGAGTTTCCACACAATATGCTCATACACAGGCCCAGTTTACATGCAGTGAAAAAGGAATTCCACCTGGTTCCTGTCCAGCCAGGCGATGACTTCGTTGCACTTGTCGATGATGGTTTTTTTGTCCTCGGGGCTGATCTTGTCCTGGAGCTTCTCATCCTCCACGGTGCTCTTCATGTTAAAGGCCAGAGACTCCAGGGAGTTCTTGGCTGTCACCTTGTCTCTCTGGGCATCATCCTCAGCCTTGAACTGCTCTGCCTCATGGACCATTTTTTCAATGTCTTCCTTGCTCAGTCGTCCTGTGAGGACATCAGACACAAAGCTCTATAGCCCCTGTTGAATATTTTTAAGGTCTTGAGATTTTAAATGAGGTCATATACCTTTGTCGTTAGTGATGGTGATCTTGTTCTCTTTTCCTGTGCTTTTGTCGGCTGCAGACACATTAAGAATGCCATTGGCATCAATGTCAAAGGTCACCTCAATCTGGGGGACGCCTCTGGGTGCAGGTGGAATCCCAGTAAGCTCAAACTTGCCCAAGATATTATTGTCCTTGGTCATGGCTCTTTCACCTTCATAAACCTAAAAATAAGTTTTGAGATCAAATTCTGTTCTGTCACGTGTGTTTCGAAAGAATGGGGACAAATGGAAGACAACAATCAAGTGTGTAGAGCAGCATTTCAGCATTATCTACCTGAATGAGCACTCCAGGTTGGTTGTCCGAATAAGTGGTAAATATCTGTGTTTGCTTGGTGGGAATGGTGGTGTTTCTTTTGATAAGGACAGTCATCACTCCTCCAGCAGTCTCAATTCCCAGGGACAAGGGCGTGACATCCAGCAGGAGCAGGTCCTGAACATTTTCGGACTTATCTCCGGCCAAAATAGCCGCCTGGACAGCTGTGTAAAGATCGCAAAATTTGAATTCAAAGCCAAGCTCATGAATGATTTATCAAATTCAGTCTGACGCTCACCTGCACCATAGGCCACAGCCTCATCGGGGTTGATGCTCTTGTTCAGATCACGGCCATTGAAGAAATCCTGCAGCAGCTTCTGAATCTTGGGGATGCGTGTTGAGCCGCCAACCAAGACGATGTCATGGATCTGAGACTTGTCCATTTTGGCATCCCTCAGGGCTTTTTCCACAGGGTCGAGGGTTCCACGAAACAGATCTGCGTTCAGCTCTTCAAAACGGGCCCTGGTGACGGAGGTATAGAAATCCGTTCCTTCGTAGAGCGAGTCGATCTCTATGCTGGCTTGGGTGCTGCTGGAGAGGGTGCGCTTGGCACGCTCGCAGGCCGTGCGCAGGCGGCGCACCGCACGCTTGTTGTTGCTGATATCCTTCTTGAACTTGCGCTTAAACTCGGCAATGAAGTGGTTCACCATACGATTGTCAAAGTCTTCACCGCCCAAGTGAGTGTCGCCGGCTGTGGACTTGACCTCAAAGATGCCGTCCTCAATGGTCAAGATGGAGACATCAAAAGTTCCCCCTCCGAGGTCAAAGATAAGTACATTTCGCTCGCTGCCAACCTAGCATGAAACATAAACATGACTACGAGGAGCATGAAATGTCATGAATCGTGGTTGAATTAGTAGTGACCTTTTTGTCCAGGCCATAAGCGATGGCTGCGGCTGTGGGTTCGTTGATGATGCGCAGCACATTGAGCCCAGCGATGGTCCCAGCATCTTTGGTGGCTTGGCGCTGGGAGTCATTGAAGTAAGCAGGAACTGTGATGACAGCATTGTTCACAATCTGTGAAGATGGAAATACCATGATGTCACTGCAGAACACAACATTTGTGCATTTATTCGTTTTTACATACTAATTCTGTGTGCAGGCCTCCTCAAAGTAGAGAAATGTCTGATTCCAGGTGTCAAGTAAACACCTGGATTTAATTTAATGAGGTTTCGTGGGTAGAAAGTCCGTACTATACTATGCTTCAGTCTATAACTTCTACTTGCGAGTGTCTGAATAAACTGCATGCGCTACCTTTCCGAGATAGGCCTCAGATATCTCCTTCATCTTGGTGAGGACCATAGAGGAAATCTCCTCAGGGTAGAAGGTCTTTATCTCACCCTTGTACTCAACTTCCATCTTGGGTTTGGATGAATCGTTGACAACTTTAAAAGGCCAGTGCTTCATGTCCGACTGCACCACGGCGTCATCAAACTTACGACCGATCAGACGCTTGGCATCTGGAACGGAATTAAGGAAACCAGCAGATGCAGTTGGATTGGGGTGGCTGATATTTCTGTTTGTCTGTTTCATTGGGAGCCTTACCAAACACTGTGTTTCCTGGGTTCATGGCCACCTGGTTCTTGGCAGCATCACCAATCAGCCTCTCAGTGTCCGTGAATGCCACATAGCTGGGAGTGGTCCTGTTTCCCTGGTCATTGGCAATGATTTCCACTTTACCATGCTGGAAGATGCCCACGCAGGAATAGGTGGTGCCCAGATCGATGCCTACTGCCGGTCCTTTTGACATCTTAAATGGGAAAACAAGAAATAATCACTATAGGCTGACTGAGATTCAAACCAACAAAATAAGTTATTTTAAATCAATTGATTAATGTATTGACTGGGTATGTCTCCTGACTCTTTCCAGTCTATTCCACACTGCGTTCAGCAACTCAATACTGAAGCAAGCACGTCAGGCCTGTGAAATGTGATTTACTGATCCTGAAATAGTGATCGGAGAGGCTATTTTTCCGACAGCTGGCTTCTGATAGTCTCGTTCCTGTAAAAAGTATCGGCACATCTACAGCATTTGCAGGTTGTGAACAGGAATACATCATTATAGGCTTTTTTCTCTTTCTTCTCTAGGTCACACAACATATAGACATGAAACCAGGTCTCAGAGCGACAGTGCCAGACAAATTAGATTATTGAAAGTTGAACAAAAGCCTCTTTTGGAGCTGTGGCTTCTCAAAATTAGCTGACTGAGGTATGGAATAAACTCTTTAAAGAATTAGGGTATATATTAAGAATGCAGCTGAAAAATGCACCAAAGCACATAAATTTTTTTTTTTAATATACATCTGTTTAACCTACTTAGACAGCAGATTATTAGATTGCCTGTTATACAGTTATGTAGCAGAGCAGAAAATGCTGACACTGCTGTCGATTCATTTCCACATGAAGGGAGGGAAAACATTCATGGCGGCCTTGTGTTCTGACGGCCGATGGATCAGTTCACTAGCCTCTCCGCACCACACAGCCTGTGGTCAGCCACTGGTCTCTCATACACTTTTTACCCAGATGCTAATATTTACCACAAACCCTGCAAGCATCTGACAGCCAGTCTTTCAAAGCAACAAGCAGGACAGTCTGTGAAGCCACGATTGTGATGCTTCCTATGGAGAGACTTTACCTTAAAGGATTAGTTGTTCAAAACGTGAGGACTTTGCTCAGCACACAGCACTCCCCTCAAGCACTCCTTTCCCTCTCCTGGCCGGATGACGAAGAGGGCGAGAGCCTGTGCTCCCCAGTGTATATAGAGGACCGCGAAGGGAGAGTGCATCAGGGTGTCAGGTGACTCTTAGCTCAGAGCCCAAATTTACGCTCCTCAAGTTCCGTGGGAGAAAGTTTGCAGTCATTACCTCCCCAGAAGCCAAACTGTGTATGGTCACAAGCTTTGGAAGTAAGTGAGTTGTTGTACTAAAGAGTTAAATATTTTTCAAAATACCGTGTTGATGATGAAGTCTCAGTGAGGCACGCTGGAGGGTGTGCACAGACGTGGCTTCAGAGTTTCAATTCTTGCTCTTCCTCACGAGTTAACAGAAACGTTGGAATGTAGATGAAGAAAAAAAACCACAGCAAACATAATAGTAAATATTCAAAGGCACAGATACATGATCTTAAATTACTTTATTTATTTTTTCAGCAACATTTTGTATTCAAGTCCTCCACCTTACTGCCAGAGTCCCTCTTCCAGACCTCAAAATACTGATTTCTATTCCTGTTACACGCTCGCTGACACACGGGCCACCTGGCACTAAATATCTTGCCATGCTGCCACCTGTTGCGACACACCAGATCTCATCCGGCCATGCTTGTCATGCACGTTGTTTTCCAACAGTTGACTGTTGTATAACCCTCTTTTTAAAAAAAAAAAATAAAAAAATTTTTGCATGTAAAATGAGTCACTCACAGTTACCGTTGGTCATTAAAAAAAAAAACCAATGTTACAGTACGTTTAGAATAAGCAGCAACAGTCAGATTGAATGTAAGCAGTTATACACCAAACTGTTTTCCTCGGGAATAAAAACTGCAATGAAATATATCGGCTTTGCAAAGAGGAGTTCATCGGGGTGATTTGCGGCTGCATGAGAGTCCTGGATGTCATTTTAAAACAAGCAGACCGCGGAGCAGTAAAAGGAAGTCCTCTCCTCTGCTCTCGTCAGCGCTGCACTGTCCGCTCATGTAGTCCCACGTGCAGCGCTTGCAGTAGTTGTACAAGTGGCTCTCTGCCTTCTCAAGTATGCTGTTCAAATCCAGCGTTCCCTGGAGGCTGAACAAAAGGCACATTTGTTTGGAATGAGTAAAATCGGAGACAAAAAGCCGCTCCGCCGATGCTGCCGTGTGGCCTTGTGGGCCAGACGCACCTGCTGGTGAACTGAATGAGCTGCGCATCATCTCGGCACTGCAGCAGAGACTCTCTGTTCTCCAGCAGGATGGCCGCGCAGATGAAGAGTTCAAAGGTGAAGTCCGTGTTGATGGTCCGCAGCTCTGCCTCTGAGCAGTCCTCTGCAAACACAGGCAGACATATTTGTCAGACTTTTAACAGGAATAAAAAGGAAAATAAACTCTGGTTCATATGTAATTTACTTTTATACGTGACATGTATGGTTTTAAATTTCACCTGTGTTCCATTTCTGTACCAGCCTTTCTTGATAACGGGCTCTTTCTACTTTTTGGGAAATCAACTCCAAGTGGTCGCAGCTCAGGATCTCGAACAAACGTAAGGCGTCACAGTGCTCAAACTCCCTTTGGAAACCCAGCAGAAGCCATCTTAAGGGAGGGGCAACATATTTAGTCAGCGGATCAATGGGCGTACTTCATATTTACACAGAGGGGGGAGATTACCAAGCATTTAAAGCCAGGTACCTGTGGCAGAAGGCAAAGCTTTCCATGCTGTCTGTGACTAAATGTTCGTAAAGCTGAGGATCCAGTTCCTTCAACAGGTCTGCCTCCAACTCTTAAACAATTACATACATCAGACAAGATGCTTGTGAAGAGTGTATTGTGCTTTATTCATGGTTCATGTATGTTTTATTGGAGGTATCCTTACCTATTTTTCTGCGTAGACCATCAGCCCTGAAGTCTTTGGAGAATTTCTCCATGTAACAGGAAAAACTCCAGAAGGTGTCCACCTCAGAGTCAAGGACCTCCAAGAACCGGCTGCACAGGTCGTTCATCCCTTGGGCGTAACTGACCTCTGAATTAAACGGTGCACAAACACAATTTTTTGTTGGAGTTTTGTCTGATCTAATAAGTGTCCATAAGCCCGAGGTGACCTACCTGGATGGAAGGCAGCATAAGTGATGAGGATGTCTCTCAGCACCAACAAATTGCCCAAACCTTCACCCCTACAGCAAAATATAAATTACAATCACTTTTTTTATGGGTATTATATGTATATACTGTTTTAGCACTGACTATAGTGATCATTTGAGTGGTCCATTTCACAACATACAAAAGCATCTGAGGCTCATTATCGTAATCCCAAAGAAAAACACACTGTTGTAATAAATAAAACCTCAATGATTCACTTCTTCAGGTCATAGTCACTCACTGGTAATAGCTCAGGTCTCTGCTGGTCCTCGGCACGTCCTTGTCTATGATCCGTATGGCCTCCCGCAGCTCCCTCTGGTCAAACGTGACACGTTCAAACAGGATCTAAGAGAGCAAACATCGACTTTTCATTAGTATATTTACACACTGAAGCCACTGTTGTTCTCACTCCTCCTGAGATAATGTCGAGAGATTAGCACGATCAGCTCATGCTATTACTTCAATCAGTTTTTGTTTTCAATAATCTGCCCGTGCACGTCAGCTGCTGTTAATGCACACATTCCACAAACAAGATAAAAGCATTAAAATGAAACAAAGAAGACAAATGGAAACATCTGTCAATGTGTGTTTAACAGGTTATTTCTTAAGATAATGAGATCACGATGAGTCATTTCCCTAAACTCACATTTCCTCCACCCATAAAAAAAACACAGAAAGAGAGCAGATATTAGTTTGAAGAAAAATGCGTTACACGGTCCAACAGAAGTAGAGAATTTCTAAAGCTGTGGCAAGTTTTTGGGCTGAGGCACTGACTTTTGATCACAAGTTAACTGTCTTGCTTCGAATCAGTTAAAGCATTTACATTTTGTAGAAGAGTTGCATGAAAAGCTGGCAAAAACATCACAACTGTGGCCATGTGTATAGCAGAATGGTCCCTCCAACCTGTGCCTGGAGCTCCAAAAACGCCAGTCTTTCCCTGATCTCCTCTGACTGGTCCTGGGTCTGCTGCTGGACATGCGCCTGCCTCTGGTCGAAGTACCTGACCCCAGCCAACAACTCGGCTAGAAAGCAGGGAAGTGTGCTTGACCGAAGACAGTTGAATCTCCGAGATTACGATTCTGTCGCGTTCCCGCTCTCACCGTCCGTTCCGTTCAGGTGAATCTGAACAGTCGAGGGGAGAAACTGCTGCCACCTCCTCTTCATCACCTGGTAACGTACGACCAGCTGCTCCTGCAGCAGAGAGCGCTCCAAAGCTGTGGAACCGCACGGGTACATCCCAAACAGGAACCGCCATGCCAGACCTCGCTCGGAGGGAGACACACCGCCTGGCCATAGAAAACATTTCGATCAAGCCTTAAAAGGCCTTAAAGAACTTAAAGATGAGGTGTCCATTGCTTATCCCTAGTACGGTGAACTTTGCCCTGTTTTTTCACAGGGAATTGAGCTGTCTTATGTAATGTTTTGCTCTGCTGATTCTTTAATCTTTGTTTTTGGATGTTTTTAAGGGTGGAATGTGACTAAAGGTCAAAAAGAGCCACAGACAATGAGAGTGGGTTTTCACATTCCTGCTCATAGATGCTATGCCTTCCTTGTAAGTATGTTAGATTCCTGCAGTAGCAGGAGCTGCTGGGCGGCTGGAGGTCCAGGAAATGCATGAAGGTGATTTTTCGCTGCACTGAACCCACGCTGAGAGCTCTAATCCAGATTTGCTCACAATTCACTGAATAATTTTGCCTGCCATCTGAATCTCATGTGATCGTGCTTCTGGAAATCGGGGAGCGAGTCTAAATGGTATCTGTTGTGCTACCACAGAGCTGTTCCTCCCTCCAGGGGGGCCCATGTGCTCTTAAATGATGGATTTAACAGAACGGTTTAACTGTGGTTTCATGTGCAAAGCATCATTTGACTTCCCTCCATCTTAAAAAAAAAAAGTTTGGCGATTTCTTTATGGCAGCAGCTAAATAGTTCACATGCTAGATGAGATAAAAGTAGATTTTAAATAACAAAATGCACAAGAATATAGAGATACACGAAATATCCAAGTTTAAGTTACAGGCACAAAATTATGTTTTACAGTAATAGAGAAATCTATTGAAGTAATTTTGCATTACTGCATAGTACAGTTACAGCAGTCTTTTGCCTTAAGATTAATGGGTCTCAATGGACGGCGCTTACAGCTAATAAATGGAAAAAAGAGTCCATAACACACTTGACATTATAAAAAAGCGCATATTAATTAGACTCAAGATGTTTAGGACAGAAATAAAAGGAGAAAAAAAATGTTGGTGCAGAGAGGTATGATTATTTGCTCTTCTACCGTTTTTGAAGATGTGCATCCTCAGTCTGGACTCGTCGACCCTCCCCTCATCGTCCATGACCCCGGGTAAGGTGAGGCGTGTGCCGGATACAGCGGGGACGCTCACCGCGGCCACCCGACTCTGGAAGCGGACGTCTGGCCGCTGTCGGCCCCCTTCCGAAGCTGCCTCGGGATCATCCATCAGTGTTTGCTGGATCGATCAGCGCACAGGTGAAGAAGAGGAGCTCCTCTGACGCGCCGCTGCCGCACGCCCCTTCTCGCCAAAGAACCGTCATCCTTCTACACACCGCCGCGTCCCATCTCCCCTGAGACCCGTGACTGAAAACCGGGAATGGTTTCTTCCAGTAGTGCTGATCCGACCGACACAGGGAGAGAAAAAAAACTTTAAAGGGAAGGTTCGCATAACCTCTGCAGCTCCGCGCACTCTCACTGCGCCATTCGGGAGTCACATGACGGCACCTTGAGGCCCGAGTCCTGGCCCACATTCCAGGTGGCTTCCGAGTCACACTTGAGTGGCAAAGTTCACCAAAAAAGATGTGATAATGCTTGTTACGCCATCTAGTGGCCGTATTGAGCTCAATCACTGACCGCCCAACTTGAAATTTTATCTATAATTTATTTAGTTTAGACACAGAGAAAGAAAAAACAAAAAACGAACAAACAGTGTGTCAATTGATAGAGGTTCATTATTAATTTCCCTCTTTTATGCTTATTTTAAACAGATTTCTCTCCTTTTCTCATTTATTTATTTATTTATTACAGTTTTTCCAGTTTAGTTAATGCTGGTATGGGAAACCGGTGTGTTACTGTGCACCTCACTTTTTGGTTTGACAGCATCGAGTGCTTATCGAGAACTCACCCATCACTGCTGATAAAACCAAAATTGGATGGCTTCCTTCCTTTTCACAACAGGTCTATTTACATTAGGTGCTATAGTACAGGTCTCAGATCAGCTCGTTTAGACACACAGTACGGTAAATACTTTGGTGCAGTCATCTAAACTTTGCACCTTTATATGTGTGCATGTCTCTTTTGCATGTTGGGCCTGTGTGTGTGCAGGCAAAAGTGCAAGTGTGATTATTTAGAACTTCGAGGTCATTTCCTGTTCACACACCAATTCACGGCTCTTGCCGTCCTAGTTGATCTGTACCCAGAAGAGAAAGTTCAACAGACAGAGCAGCAAACATCTACGACTGACCGAAGGGCAGCCTGGTCTCACAAATGTTCCACATCCATCCCACAGTGAGTATTCAGCTGTGAGGGAACCCACGTTGTCGTTGTTGCTGCGACAACTTCAGAAGCAGATCTGTTAACCTCCATATTGTTTATTTTGGACCAGATGAGGCTGCCGGGCCATGTGGTGCTAAGTCTCATACTCCTCCTGGCCTCTGGGTCAAAAGGTGATGCCTGCACCTGTGATATACTGGATCTAATGTGGTGTAGCCTCTAATAATATAGAATCTGGGTTGATTTTAAACACAGGTCAGAGTTGGGACATTAATGTCACGAGTTCCATTTTTGCGCCGCCCGGATCAAACGTGACCATACCGTGTGTTTTCACCTACCCGCGCCAATTCTACACCAACGATGTTCAGGTTTACTGGAAAAGAGGGGAGAGAAGTCAGTTTGCCCTCAACGACCAGGACAAGAACGCATTTGTTTATCACACAAATGACACTTGGGTGCTGAAGAGATACAGGGGCAAAACCAAAATCATCGGAAACAAGGACAAAGGGAACTGTTCCCTCATGATCCAAGACGTCGACCAAAACGATACAAACCTCTACTTGAGAGTCATTGCAAAGGGGAACCAGTACAGTTTCTACAGGGACTCTGTCTCCCTTACTCTTCTGTGTAAGAAATCCAGTAACACCCTTAAAATATTTGGTGAAAGACAGTGAAATGACTCCCTAATTACATTTTTTTAGATGGCACACATGCTCCAAGTAATGATTCTGACACAATCACAGGTAAGTGCGACGTCTATTTTGCGCACACAGATCTAAAGAGTGTGCAACGTTTTACCGACAGCAATTTCAATATTTTCCCCTAGAGGGCGCAACCCTGATGACATCGCTGCACATGACCATTGTTGTGACGCTCATCGCGCTTTTGATCCTTTTCATTGGGGCTGTTCTGGTTATAAGACAGAAATGGTAAAACGCAGAATCAATAAATTCGAACTCAGAATCAGTAAATGTGTCTTAGACACGGATGATCGATGACCTCATTTTGCCATTTATCCCTCACCAAGGTACGTGTCTATCATCAGGAAGGACTCTGGCTATTCTGAAAGTTTTAACAGACCTACAGAAAACCATGCCAGCAGGTTTGTTTGGTGATTTTAAAAAACCCAAAAAGGGTCTTATATCTCATGACTTTGACCTTTGAATAAGGAAGGAGGTCCAGTCATGTCGGGTGTTTTGGGTACAGATGCGTGACTTTAACAGGCACTTCTGATTCCAGCGGCAAACCTCCCGAGGAGAAGTTCACCGAAGATCCAGTCTACATCAACATGCCGGTACATCCATTCATTCAGTCGGGCTCGACCTTCTCAGAAATGTACAAAAATGGGATTATGCTTCTCGTTTCTCGCTTCTCTCTGTTTCCAGTTCCACTCATATCAGATGCAGCCAAGGGTGGATGATGCAGAGGCCTTATATGCAAATGTGGAGATGTCAAACTGAAGGGAAGCTTTGGGATGTTATTCCCAAACAGGTTCTAAGAGGACGGTGGACGCTATCACAGCCGTCAATGGATGAGAGGCAGGAATACCAACTGGACTGGGCTGCTCACCAGTCCATCACAGGAAACATGTGTGATTTATTCAAATGCTCTTGGAGTCTCCAACCTGCCTGATGTTCATTAAGTTGTAACTTCATAGGGGTACAGAATATTTGTAAAATAAAATCCTCTTGCTGAACTCTGCTCATGTGTTAGTTGCATTATGGGGCTGTCACGGACACTGTAAAAGCAACAACCAGGTAACACCTTTGCTAGAGAGCTAAAATAAGCATTGCTAAAGAGTGATAACGTTCACACCAGTAAAAAGGGTAATTCAAAAGTAAGTGAACCTGTGTAGCTTTATAAAGCAGAATATAAATGCACACAAACACATTAAGATCTTTTTGATTATGTATTTTACAACAACAGTACAACAGTCATTGGATGAGCAGTTCAACACCCAAATCTAACTGGAAATTTTTAATCAGAAATAGGAGTGGAATAACCAAACACGTTATTAAAATAGCGTATGAATCATTTCCTTTATGTTTTCGTCCATGTCAGTCAGTTGGCACGGAAAGGTCCCCTCAGTCAGTCACATATTGGCGTATATGGGTTCTTCAGTGTCGGTCTGTGGACAAAATAGAGAAACTTGTTTCTTTCGTTGATACATGAGAATCAGATAGGAGTGATTTGTTTCCCGTACCTGTATGTTGTCATACACGTGGTTCATGAAACCCTGTCCTCCATTTCCGTCAAACCCGTCTTCTTTCCTCGACACTTTTCTGAGGACAGAAAGCAGACTGATCAAAATGACAGCAAAATTCAGCGGCAAAAACCAAAGCTCATCTGTTACGTTAGCTTCCATACATCCTATTATTATGTGCAGAGGTTTTCGTGGAAATAGAAGACGATTTTAAATGAAACCTATGTTATGCGGTATACTTATGGAGCGGCAGAGCCTTGTTTGACTTCAGTTGAGATGTTGGTGCAGCATCAGACTGTTCCTTGTTGGGGTAAAGACAGCTTATCCTGAAACTAAATAAAATAAAATATAAAGAGAAGTATGAGGAAATATGACAAGTGGCAAATATCTGTAATACCCTATGTTTCATCCATTTTTTTAATCATCAAAAAAAACCTAGTTTGGTATTAGAAACCACTTTAGATGATATCCCACCATTTTTGAACACATGTGAGTAAAATCTGAAGAATCAGCAAAAGCGTCCCTCCCCCTATGGCGATGAGGATATAAAGATTTGATATCCTTGCACCTGTCCAAACACAAAACCAAAAAGTGGAACAAAAAGTGGAACGTTCATCAAACTATCAATTTGGATATGTGGAAAGGAAAAGACAAACCCTTACTGTGAAGGTGTATAACAGAGAGTGTGAGGTTGGCTCTGCCAGCTGTGCTGTTGGCCAGGCAGTGGATAAACTCGTAAGGTCCCTGCTGCACTCGGAGAATCCCTATGGTAACTCTGTCGTGTGTCTTCATGTCAGTGCTGTCCAGGATTCTGCCGGAGAGCACGAACTGCACCCGGCTGGGAGAACTGGACTCCACAATACACACGCATGTTGTCAGTTTTGCTCCGGAGGTGCAGTGAGATGTGTTACTTATCTCAGGAGCAACTGCAACAGAAAAAAAGACATTTCCCTATCTGTCCCTAGCAAGATTAACTGCACTCGCATACTTACAGATGACTTCAAGGAGTGAGGCTGCTTCCTGCTGCTGCCCTCCCTTGTATGTGACGCGACAGCGTAAGTGCTTGTTGTTGTCTTCCTTAGTGGCCTGGAACCTCAGGGTAGATTTTGCATTCCACTGGCCGTCTTTAAGCAGGGTGTGCTGAACTTTTTGCGATCCTGCGTGACTCCAGGTGAAGACAGGAGGGGACGTGGGGCAGGAATGGGTGACGAAGCACACCGCCAAGGTGGACCGATCCTTCCTCACCTGTCCTTTGACAGACAAAGAAATTGGGTCCGGTTCACCTGCGGCATCCAGAAAACCAATAGTTATTCAATGCATCTTCAGGTCCAAATATCAACATAGTGTTTGAGGACTTACTGATCATTAAAATGGAGACTTTGTTGTCTTTGTAAGAAAACTTGTCCAGTTTGTCTATCTCGACCCTGAAATGAAACGGGCCACCGTCCGAGTCATTCAGGGGATCGATCTTCAGCGAGCAGTTCTTCTGTGCGAGATTCCCCAGCAGCTCTGTTCGATTCCAGTACGTATGCATGATTTTGGACTTAACCGAGTGATATATGAGCTGATCGCTACCATCCTTCCACATCCCGGTGAACTTCAGGTCATTTTTTGAATCCGGAAAGTCAAACGAGCAAGGAATCACCACACAGGAACCATTGAGGCCTTTGATCGAAGACGGAACATTAATAGACCAATGTTTGGTTTTAGTGAGAATAACTATAGCAGGAAATAGAGAACAGTGTAATGAGAAAGGGAACTTGTTTAAAAAGTTAAAAAACATGGGAAATGTGTCCTACCTTTGAAGTACAAAAGACACAGAGTCCATTTTAAAGACGCCATATTCTTCTCTCAGAGTGAGATCTGCCAATAAAGCATCACATTTTGTTCTATTTAAAAGCGGAAGAACAGCCTATAGTGTTCACTCCTCCTTCTCTCTCTCTCTCATACATTCCTACACACACACACACACACACACACACACACACATTTGTATCTTTTTCCTTATAGGGACTGAGACATAAATATTGTACATTACCCATCTCGCATGTAGGTTCTCATTCATCCAGGTCATAAAAATCCATAATGGTCTGGCAAAGAGGGTCCAGCTCCCTACCCTAACCCTAACCTAAACACTAACCCAATTCTAGGTTCACCATTAGAACCATTTATTAACCCGTCAAAGGGTCCTTTGAAGTTGTGGGGACAAGTCAAAATGTCCTCATGTCGCAAAGATGTCCTCACTTTGCAAGTAGAACGAGCATTGGTGCTCAATATTTAACAAAAACAATGACACTGATTATACACACACACATTGTCTGTTCAGACCTTTCTGATATGAACTGTGTTTGTTAAACTGAAACCTGGGATTATGCGAAGCATCGACTGATTGATCATTGTTTAAAACCTTCTTAATGGGCTGTTTAAGCACCCAGACTGTCATTTACATAACAACAGGTATATCACTTGTTAACGAAAGGTTTTTATTTTTACTCTCGGCTTTAAAGTGACAAAGGGCAAATAAAATTCAAATAAAAGAATAGTAAACTTGTGAAAAATCGGATAAAAACAGAAGCTGTTACATTTAAACATTTGCATATGTGCACGTTAATCTCAAATTGCATTTTCCTCACAACAACATTTCTCTAATATTTCATAAAAGGCAGGTTTCATTTACTTTACCATGAATGTGTTTTCACTGCAGCAGAAGAGACAGACAATGTGTTTCCTTTTGTCAATATGCTTCCTTTTGCAGCCAGTGGCTGTTCGTAGTGAATAAAAGTCACATGTTCAGGTGACTCAGATGTGCTTCTTGTTTCTGCTTGTGATGAAGTGTTCTGTGTCTGGCTGACAGCTCCACACAGAGCGCAACAAAGCAACACCTCTGACACCCACAAGTTCATCATTTCCGGTGAAGAATCACACCTCCAATCAGACTGAAGCGTCAAAGAGATATCATAATGTGGGGTGGATGGTGACAGTTCCTGTGAACCCCAACACTTCAAGCATTAAACTAACTGACAGAACTTTTTTTTTTAGTTCCATCTGATGCCAAATCCACAATGGAATCAGGCACTTAGGGGCTCTGATCTCCAACAAAAGCAGGATTCAGCCTTTCTGTGCTGTAGTGGAAACCAGTATCACCCTGCTGGGCAGCGAGGTTGATGTACTGGATGCCCTGAGGGAGATGCAGCTTCTTCATTGATAACTTCTTCACTGTAATGATCCAGAAATCTTCATCGCAATTTGTCAACATGTCCTCCAGCTGGATAATGTCCTCTTCCTGGCGTGTCCAGAAGACTCTTCTGGGAGCTGGAGGGATGAAGGCACTGGAAGCTGAGTTGCCCATGACCGGAAATCTGTACAGAGAGCAGAAAATGCACAAAAACATGTATCCACTGGACATCTACAGCCACACTTTTTTCATTTTTCTTTTTTACCTGGCTGTAAAAACAGGCGACGATGTCTCTCCTCAGCACGTTGGCGCTACTTGACCTCCTGAAGTTCTCACACTGGATGATGTCTTCCTCACAAAGTCCATTTTAAAGACTATCTGCAGGCCGGCCTGAAGGTTTGATTACATCTTCTGTCAATAAACCAATTAGCAGAACCCCTCCAGATGAGATTAGACACCATGGTAACAAAAGCTGATTAGCCGTGTTGATCAAAAGATCCATTCATCAGTTTGTGCTCATCACCTGCTGAATGATTTACCCTTTAGCAGCTGCAGACACAAACACTGTTGTGTTACATGGCAAAATTATGTGTTGTTGCTTCAGATACAACACTGGGGGCACAGACCTATGATATTCAATTAATATTAGACGGTAAAATCATGAAAATAATTTCATGTTCTTTTTTAACTGCAGACAGCTACACCAGCACCAACAGTAATAGCAACTATAAAATATAGTTCCTGCTACTGTGAATAGAAATAGAAAAGAAGGCAGGCCGTCAGGCAGGCAGGCAGGCAGGCAGGCAGGCAGGCAGGCGGGCGGGCGGGCGGGCGGGCGGGCAGGCAGGCGGGCCGTCAGGCAGGCAGGCAGGCAGGCAGGCTGAATGTGCTGCACAGGACCCCGAGCAATCCAATCCTGAGGTAAAACATGTTATCGAAAGCTAAATTAGTTAACACCCACATTATACTTTCAGTTCCCTATTCTTTTGTGTGCGTGTGTGTTTCATTTTCAGTGTGTGTATCCATTCAACATGTGGCAAATAGAATTGATGTGAGAGTAGCGAAGTAGCAATCACACACCCAGTACAAACACTGAAACTGTAAAAGAAGTTGTCTTTAGAGGCTTGGCTCTCTCTGTAAAGTCCTCGGCTGTCTGGGCGTGACGGCGGCAGCCAAGAACAGGGCCACTAAGTCCGTGAGTGAAGCTGCAGAGAAAACCACGAGGTGTCTGTGGGCAAAAAGGGCAGATCCATGGGTTGCTCCTGGGACGCGAGCCTGGACTTGATCACCCCTGCTGGGTCACCTGGGCGGGGGTGTCTGAGGTTGCGAGACCAGAAACACTCAGTGAACCCAGGAAACATCACTGATGATGCATCCAAGTGTGTCCATAAGATGTTTCCTTTAAGAAAAACAGTCACTAGACAGCAAAACAACAAACAAATATATTTCTAAGTTAAAAGATAAGGTGGAATAAGTTAAGATCTGAAATAAGACAGTAAAACAGACTGAGGTAGAGAAAAATTTTAGATTTAAAAAAAGTATTATATCACTTGCTGCTTGCTAAAACCCTTTTGCATGTTTACTAATTTTTATATATATATAATTTTATATACTTGTATATGCATGTATTGAGGTGACGTTCTTGACTAATACATCTTGCAACTGCAATAATACATGTCCATCTTTTGATGCAAATACAACAAAATAGCATTACTGATATCGTGCCTGAATGAGGCAGCCTGTTCTCTCTCCACCCCAACAAAGACACAAGTCCTCCCCTAAATTAGACATCTGCTGTCTTTTTAATTGAGTCAGCCTCTCATTGGGTAAGCTCAACTTCCTGCATTTAAAAAAAAAGACCAAAGCAGTTGCGTTTTTCTTTCGCTGATATATTTTTGATTGTGTGCTTGGACGTATTTGAAAAATCTTTTGTTAAAATAGTATTGTCACGCTTGTGATTGTAGACCTTAGTCTGGGTTAGGCTCACAGAAACATCTGTTGGCGTATTAAACCAGAGGAGTATGGAGACAAAGGAAACAATGACGCTCCTCTCTTTGCTTCTATCAGGTAACACAATTTTAACACATTTTTTGTCGTTCAACATCCTTTTTTAAAATGTATTAATCTGAAGATTGGTTTTTTTTATCGGTTTTATGTTGACAAAGACCAGCTCTTGCTTCTTCTATATTTACCGCAATGGTTCACTTTACATCCTTTGGTAACGGAAAAGTTTTTGTTTGTTTGTTCGTTCGTTTTTGGTTCACCAATTTTGAGCAATTCTATTCCAAACTGCAATTCTTTTTGTTGTTGTTGTTGTTGTTTTTAAAAAAAAATTCATTAATTGTCTTTCAGTTTTTACTGTTTCTACATCTGCTGAAGAATGGAAGGTGAATGTGGTAAAGGAACTGGATGCCCTGGTCAAGTCCTGTGTCGTGATACCATGTTCATTCAAACACCCTTATGGGAACTTGCCTTCCTCCAAGCTAAAGGGGAACTGGCATTTATCAAACAAGCAAGATCACCGCATTTATGACGAAGACATCGACGAAGTCATTGAAAAGTTTAAAGGCCGAACAAAGTTGTTGGGACATCTGGGTCAGAACAACTGCACCCTAGAAATCGTAAAAGTCAAGGATTACGACAACGGGCCTTTTTGTTTACAGATTGGAATATTTCAGGAAGAGGCCCAAACCACCCCAAATACAACACACTTCTTTGTCGACAATTGTGTCCGGTTGAAAATTCTCCGTATGTTGCTAAAGATTCACTTCATTAATATATTTCATATTTTCTCCCACGCCAAAGACACGTGTTTCACTTATACTTTTGCCTTGTGATTTGTAGCCAATCCACCCAAGCCTACAGTCACGGGGGCAAAGGTGGCCGCTGAGGATCAGCCCTACACCACCACCTGTTCGGTCACCCACACATGCCCCTCTCAGAGGCCTAACCTCACATGGAGCAGGGGTGAAGATGGCAAAATCAACGAGTTGCACCGGGAGCTTCCCTTTGGCAACTGGGAGGTTCTGTCCATCCTGACGTTCACACCTAAAGAACAGGACGACCACAGTGAGGTCACGTGCACAGCACATTTTAAGGGTGGAGAAAGTTCCTCGGCAACAGTAACAGTTTACTTAAAACGTGAGATCTTTTAACTTCTGTTTGGTTTACTGACTATTAGTGCGGTTTAAAATTAGAATGCTGTTGTGCGTTTTGACAGGGAAAGAAAGCTACAGCTACATCATCATTCCCTCTGTTGTGGGGACCATAACAGCGGTAATCCTTGGGGCTGCCTTCTTTTTCATCTTAAAGAAATACAGGTGAGTAAAGCACCATGATGACATGTATGAAAGACCTCTGAGCTGCAAAGTGATTTTTTTTTGCTTGGCTCCTAAAGGAAACGTATTTCAGAACTCCAAAATCAGGATGGCAGGTAAAACCAACGAAAATACAAACCACCGGCACACAGGACATATTTTAACCATAATCCAATCACAATTAATGTTTCTGTCACATATAGCGTATGGAACAGACTGTCTAGATTGTCCAACAGGTGAGAAAAAGCATTTTTTTTAACCTTTTCTTTGCTCATTGTGAAAAAATTGGCTTTTTAATGAACTGAACACGTGTAATATTTAGGATTCGTTCTGTCCGTCCGCAGTCGTCATGGTCCCAACAAAGGTAAAGGGGATTTCATTTTCTTAAGTCTCTTCATTTTTTTCTAAAAAGTCATTTATTTATGTACGTGACATTATTTGCATTAGTTTCTGTTCCTCTCATCCAGAAACATCATGAGGGTCTTCTGTGAGTGAGAGTTAAGTGTTTATTACTGTTACCTTTTGCTCCACAGAACCAGTGACAAAATTCGTAAATCCTCCAACCAGAAAATCTCCAAGCCACGTTTTCCCTCTCCTGAGAGGTACTCCATCATCTCTTGACCCAGATCAGACCCAAAAATCCCCCTGGCGGGACTCCACATGTACTAATTGTTCTTTTTATTGCTTTCATTAAGGCAGCGAAGTCAGCAGACCTCCTTCAATTACAAAGAGGTACGGTGTTAGTAACCTGCTATCACTGATACTCTGGACTCCTGTGATCACCTTTTGATGTTTCACAGGACCCTGACGGCGATGATTACATCAACACCGCAGACCTCCAAATCTACGGAAACCTCTGAGAAAACGGATTTCTCTGTTTGTTTTCGAGGAAAAATCACTCACAAGGAGCTGTGAATGATCACTTATCGTTGGCTGAAAAAAAAATCACTTCGTAAAAACATGCATCTCATTTTTCCATCGATTTTTACTTCTTTTTTCCAGAAAATTATTTATAATGAACTGAGAACTTTAGTTGAACTAATGCTGCACATATGTTAGTGAATAGCAATGCGTTTTAAAAATAAAAATTAAAAATTAAACTTTCACCTCAATTGTTGTGAATTAATCAATAAAGAATTTATAATAAAAGCAGTTTGTGTTTTGTTTTGTTTGTCAAAATTAACAAACAGAACACAAAGGTTACTTATATATACTAAAC